>NW_027528362.1:7323470-7558091 GCF_008692635.1 Crocuta crocuta | reverse complement strand
GGGGGGGCGCCTGGGTGGCTTAGTTGGTTAAGAGTCCGACTTTCGCTTAGGTCATGATCTCGCGGTTCGTGGGTTGGAGCCCCGCGTCGGGCTCTGTGCTGACTGCCAGCTCAGAGCCTGGAGCCTGTTTCAGAGTCTGTGTCTCCCTCTCTCTCTGACCCTCCCCTGCTCACGCTGTCTCTCTCTCTCTCTCTCTCTCTCCCCTAGAAATAAATAAAAATATTTAAAAAAAAAACAAAAAAACAAGACTGTGGGCAAAAATTTTTCCATGAGTTAATGCTTTACACTTTTTCCTCTACTCCAGCTCAAGAAAAGAAAATGTATAAAGTGAACATTGAACGAAAGCATTTTATTTATAGAGTTTTTATTTACATTCATGTTAAATGCATCTACCATGACCGAAAGGTGGAAAGGAAATTATTTTGAGTACATGAAGGAAGTATTTTTTAGAGCTTGGAATTTTCATCATAAATTGATAAAAGAAAACATTTCACAACTGACTACAGATTATTTTCCTCCAAATATCAGGTTGCATTGACACTTTATGGTGATAAGCCTTTTACAAAATCCAATTAGAAAATAAGGTGGGTCATACTTTGTATAGCATAGTCTTAGCCTAAAAATGACATTCCATTTCTTCCTTAATAAACTAGTCCCCAAAAGCTGTTATCTCATAGTAGTATAACTCATTCTAATAGGGTAGTTACATATGTTGGAATATCTTATTTCACCAGACTAAATGCTATTGGGTTATGTGGTAGTGTCATTTGTAACTGTTGAAATGTTTATGATTAAACAAAAAAGTACTTAAAACACTAGCTATTTGACAAACTTAAAATGTACATGCAAATGGAAAGTGCAAATTTGGACCTACTCTTGTACAGATTATGCCAATTTAAATCGACAGAGTTTCATTTTTTATCTAAAACCTTGTGTCCCATTGAGTAAAACACAAAATAAAGGATTTGCACAAAATAAAAGGGTCATTGGGCAAACTATTTACAACCAGTGTCAAGGTAAACTTTGTCAGGCGTCAGGGAGAGTCAGAGATCTTGTGAAAGTCAACAATTCACATCACCACATTTTCATGATGCTCAGAAGACAGAAAACTCCTGAGTCACAGCTAAAGCATAGTCCGTTCCTTACAGCAATCACAAGGGCCGAGAATCAGCATTTTTGCTGCACTTCTCTGCTCCCCTTCCCAGAGGGTAACTCAAAGAGGCCCAAACAACACCTTTACACCTGGTGGGTTGTGTGAAAGTAGAACCCTGACTTCAAAACCTAATTAATTTATTATGGGAAGTAGGTCTGCTGTTGTTCAAAGGAAGACACCATCTCTTTTTCTCCAGTGCTATGACTGTACAACACAATCATAAAAGTTGTGTTTGGGCAGTCAGTGTCTCTGCTCATAAGCACCAAGAGTGTGAGAGACCTGTGAGGAAACCTTCCCTCCCAAGTCTTCCTTCATGTCCTAAGTAGATGTGCCAAAGTCTGAGACCAGAGACTTCACATGATAAAACGCTGACTTGTTAGCTCTCCTTTTTTCTTTCAGGAATGGAGTCATGTCACTCCATCTCTGACGGACAAGCTAACTGTGAGTCAAATAACCATTGTTTAAAAAAAATGCTCATTGGACTACTAAGAATTCCCATGACTCCCTACCAAAGGTAGAGAGTCCTTGTAGGAGGAGTTAATGTATCCTCAGTAAGATCACTTCTCACGAGTTATGCTTACATTGACCCATTTTTATAACCTACACTAGGCTTTGCTTTTTATATCACCTCCATGTTATAATTGCCACCTCTTACTTTACTGAGATTTACATTTGCATTAATAAAAAAAATGTTCTTTTGACTATTTTGTGCATGTTCTATTGATATGAATAACCTCAGATAAATATCAGCCCCCCCATCAATGGAAGACTGTATGATAAAGCTTCACAGATGATGTTAACCAACTAATAATGTCCAAATTCATGTGTGTCTCGATGTAATTAGCCTGAAAAACTACTTTGAAAATACTAATTTTAGAAACTTATGTTGGCTGAACCTTATTGCTTTTTCTCCTTCTGGATTTAAAAGTAGATATCTGAAAGAGATAATCTAGATTAATTTAGTCTAATATAGTCACCACTAGCTACACCACTGAGAACTAGAAACGTGGCTAGTATAAATGATCACCTGAATTTTAAATTTTATTTAACTCTAATAAAAATATAAATTTGAAGTTAATGCTCAGTTCAGTTATTTGAAAACTTTTATATGATTAGAATAACTGGGGTAGATGAATCTACTTTTCCAGTAGGAAATTTAATGAATTCTAAATACAGACCAAGTATTTCCCATAAAACCTGAGCATCTAAAATGAGATGTACTGTAAGAGTCAAATACAGAGCAGAATTTGCAGGAAGACATTAGGAAATTACATATAAGGTTTTCAATGTCTTGGATGAAGCTAGAAACTTAGGATCGTGTGTATTCTTCAAACACTGTTTATTCTTTATTTCTGCATCTTCCGATAGATCTCTGTGTGACTGTGTTCAATTCCCAGGACTCCGGTCACATATCTTATATAATTTAACCGATATAACCGTTAATGTCTTTCAGTTTTATTAGATATCTCTTAAATACTTTAGAAATCGTTTCACTCATTAGTGATTCAAAATATAAGTGATTTAAACTCATCTAATTGGATTAATCTGTGTTGTACCTGATTAAGATTCTAAACCTCATGTTGCTAACCTTTGTTAATGGTATTAAAACATTAATAAAAATGTTATGTTTATTTATTTTTGAGAGAGAGAGAGACAGAGCATGAGCAGGCAAGAGACAGAGAGAGAGGGAGACACAGAATTCGAAGCAGGCTCCAGGCTCTGAGCTGTTAACACAGATATGGACGCGGGGCTCAAACCCACGAACCTGGAGAGAGGGTGACCTGAGCTGAAGTCGGGCACTCAACCGAGTCACTCAGGTGCCCCTGTTAATGGTATTTAAACCAGCTTCTACATGAAAATCTCAAAACGATGTCTGTGTAAAACCTGCGAGCATTATTAGGGCAAAAGACAGTGCTACACCCACTGCATTTCCGTGGTGTGGATAACTTAATTCACTGATACCATTTTTAAAATATCCAAACCAGAGAACTATTTGAAAATGTCATTTTCCCTCTGGAGAAAATTCTACATGCGCCGCTCAACTGGATGGTATATCCAATCGATTGAGAAGTGCACCAACACAAATGCAGATGTTTAGAAATGGATACCTTTGCTGCACACAGGGTCCCAACTACCCCATAGTATGTTTAAGGCCCTGTCCACCCAGGGAGGAAACCCTCATGGACAAGTTGAAGCACCAAGCCTCCCTTTGCCCCTAACCCCAGAAACGGTCACTTCTTCTCGGGTCCTCATTCTCTCCCTCACTAAAGTTCCAAGAGAAACGTCTGACCATAATATGGAATTCCAAAGCAGGACACTGAAGAGAGTCATGTGTCTGATTACCTTGATTTGTGTGCTGTGCAAATATATGAGGACAGGAGTCTTAGCAAACGGATAAACAGATAAACGGCCAGAACGCATCCATGACTGCATATCTGCTTTTTCCCTTAAACTCCCTGGTCTGTCGTCTACATGTTTTCAAGTTAATTTTAAACTAGTTTTCTACTACTGCTACTGTTCCTTTGACTGCCACAGGATTTGATATACACACCTATGTTTCAATATATGATGAACTGATTTTGTAATTAGGTTATTCCTGAACATCTTCAATGGGCATTAAAATCACTGCTATCTATATGTGTGGATGTTCGATCATTATGCGGCTGTGATGGAGAAAAAAATAAAAAGAAATAAAACTTTGCTTCCTGCTCTAATTAGTTTAAGTTGTCATAATAAATAAAGGAGTTAATTTCTGATAGCTCCTAGATATTAAAGTTGAAATATCTCAGCCTTTTGTGGAGAATGTCAAGTTTAAAATTCTTAAATATTTTCTTTAATAAATTGTGGATATTTGATGGCTTAGGAAGTATTTTCTCTTTCTTCTGTTTAATATACTAGAATTCTATTCTTCCTGTTCTAGCTTTAAACATAATTGAGTATGGAATAAACAGTGAGATACTCTTAAATATCATTAATTCTCTGAAAGCTTTAAAATATTACCAAGTTATTTAGACATTATTTCCCTTCATTTGTTCAAAAACTTATTCAAACCGGCAATAAACACTGTGATTGGATATTGATTCTGCAAACAGAAACTTGAATGCATTCCATTTAACTTAGATAATTAAAATATAGACAATGAAATTATATGAAGTTGTAATTGTAATTCTGTGTGAAAACATCAGCCAAATTAAAAGGGAAAAAACACAAATTTATCACATCTGTTCTGAACTGGAAGTTGCTCTCAAATGTTTATGTGATTTTGTCTGGGGAAACTCTTATTATTAGAGGTCTTGGGGGGAAACAAATCTCAGCTCATTCTCAAACTTTAGAAGTTTAAGGAGCTTTGCATTTTCTTGCTTCCAAATCTTCCCAGCAATCCTCATGTTGAAAATTATAAGGCATGTGGCTCCTGGGTGGCTCAGTCAGTTAAGCATCTGAGTCTCTATTTTGGCTCAGGTCACCATGTCATGGTTTGTAAGCTTGACCCCCGTGTCAGGCTCTGGTGGATGACACAGAACCTGGTTGGGATTCTCTCTCTCCCTCTCTGCCTCTCACTACCTCTCTCTCTCAAAAATAAATAAATCACATTTTAAAATAAAAAGAAAATTATAAGGCCAATTTTCAGCTTCACAATAAAGTATTTCCTGGCCCCTGTGTCCTTTAAAATATCATCTAAACTGCAAATCACTCTGATTTCCATATTTATAAAAAAAAGATACCTTTAATGTAACCTACAATTTAGGCAGAGGGCATACACAAGGCAAGTGATGTAGCAAAGGGAAGAAGACAAGGTCCACAACTCATAGAGAGGCCACCAAACAGATAAGCAGAAAAAGAGTCTAGAAGTGACAGCAAAAAAAGGTGAGTTTGCCAAAAGTCTTCATTAGGCACTATTGGGTCATGATGGCCACTCTGCGCAAACAGATGTTTATACCACCACAGAAGCCAGAAGAATCCTTTCTGATGAAATGGAGAGGGTCAACGTTATTGGCAGCAAGGAGTAGGGGGTGAAATTAAAGACACCCTCTGTGCTGAAGAGCAAAACCACTATGGCCACCTTGTTCTCTCAACACCAACTGCAGGTCTCACGCCATGTGGACATTTGGAAGAGCCTCATCTGAATATGTCGAAAGTTCCCAAATGACTTCATTGCTGCTTGATGACCATGCAAGTCTTAGAAAAGAAGAAGGTCACAGCCCACTGCTTATTATTTCCAATGATCACAATTACATTGATTTTAATACCTTTTGGCTTATAAGAAAGTATGTCCATATGTTATCTTGATTTAAAAAAAGTGATAAAAAAATAAAAGAATCACAGAAGTTAAAATCCAGGCAAATGGGCCCGTGGCAAGTAGGAATGAGGGACAGAAATGATACTCACACCCAGTTCTCCAAAGCCTCTCCAATGTTCCCCCAAGGTTGGGGTCCTAACTCCTTTTTCCATATGTACATATACTGAGGAATAAATAGTAAAACTGGGCAGTGGTTCTTAATAATTTATTAGGTTAAGAATTCAACATTCAAAAGTCATTTGGTATTTTAAAAGAAAAATTTGGTTTGCAACAAAAAGTCTTCAACAACCTAAACACTTGACATTTTGGAAAATTATCATCAGCTTATCACTGAGCCTTTTAGCAAAGTAATCTTCAGCTTTTCTTACCACATAAATGGCTAGAAAATAGTTATCTATTATTACTACAAAGTAGCCACTATTTTTCAAGCACTATTTGATTCTTCATAGTTTTTTTTTTTAACTTTGATGTTACCAAATTGGTATGACAATAATTTATCCATTCAAAACCACTTAGTGATCATCTACATTGTGCTGGATACTGAGTAAACTCATTTTCAGTGGCAGACAGACAGATATTTAGCCCTAATTTGATATACAATTAAGGGTGCCATTTGCTCAGCAGAAATTGGCGAATTGGGAACTCCAGAGGTGCTGATTTTGGAAATGAAACTTGATAGATGGATTACACAAGTTCACTGAGGAGTCAGAATGTGAAAGGCAATCAGGATTATCGATATCATAACACATAGGCATAAGAGATCATGGTGTTTTCAAAGAACTGCAAGGAATTCATCTGGTGTGAAATCTTTGTGTTTTTGGCAAAAAAGTGAGCTCACAAAGAAAGGCAGGGGCCAGATCATAAAAATCCTTTTGGAAAAATAAGAAATGCAGTCATTATTTTTGCATGTAATGGATCCATTGAGGGTTCTGTAAAATAAGAAAATAACAATTTTAAAGGAAAATACATATTATCGATTTGGGAAGTAAATTAAGACCAGGAAACCAAAGTGGCTTCTCTGAAGAGAACGGACTGAGCAGATTTCAATGCTCTTCAGTCCAATAGCATATAATGCTCAAGACGACAAAGATGAAGATAACACTTGGATGAATGGCAAAGGCCATCAGGTGGACTTCAGTGGCTTTCTCTGCGAAAGTCAACATTGGATATTAAGTCAGGTTTTGTGTCTAGTATGTTTGTGGAATACACCTATGAGTTCACTTTTAGGCATTCATTCATCTATTCAAAAGCATATTTTATTTGTTTTGGATGATTTTGATATACCTCAGTTAAGGTGGACAAAAATGTACTCTCAGCTCCAGCCTGGGGAGAAGCATTAAGATTTTGATTTTTATTCTACCACATACCATATACTACCACATATTTTTCACATTCGTGAAGCTGGGATGCGTTTTCCTAGAGAAAACATAACAATTAATTCATATATATATATATGATTCATATATATATATGACTTTAAGATTTTGATTAATGAAAAAAATGTATGATATTGGTAAGAAAGTTCAGAAAGCTAAATGGAAAATGAAGAGAGGGACATGTTTAGCTGAAAAACCTTGCATTCTATTACAACAAATTATCATCAATATTGCATTAATAAAGCAAGTAAAATAAATACTGCTAAATGTTCAGCTTAAAATGTAAGCACATTTTATGAAGTAGAGATTATTGTTACTCAGTATTTGATTTCACGCATGTGATCTGTATATGAATGTTGTTTAGAATGAGTCTCTTATGGCAACTCAAGATTTATTAGAATAATAATTTCAGTAGAACATATGAGAAACATAAATTCCCATGTGAAATGAATCTAGTACTTAGTTATCAAAAACTGTATGCAAAGCAAACTGCCCTTATTTAAAGCCCAGTGCCTTTCCTTCCCAAATAAACTGTGAAACAATATTATCTGTACTTAAAAAGAAATGGCCTAGTGACTGTCATAAAGCATTGCTTTGTGTAAATACAAAAGATATAATGTAGTTCAAAACAGCAACAATCACCCCATAAAAGTATCCTCAACTCTCTGTAACCTACATTTACTGCAATAGACGGTAATATTCTTATTTTTTTAAATGCAGAGTACACATTTTTGAGTGTAAAATCACTTCTCTGAAATGTACATTTAAAAGCCAGGAGCTAAGTATGAATAAACATTTAAGAAAATACTTTTTTTTGTTGTTAAAGAATGTTAATACTTGCTTGCTCCTCAACACCTTTGAACCTGAACTTTGGTCAAGACTGCAGTATTAAATGTCTATATCCTATTTCACTGCCTACATGAAATCAACTTCTAATGAAAATATTTTGAACCAATAGATGATAAGTAGACAGTCAACATGAAGCACATGTTTGAGATAATTTTATCAACACTATTTTTCTATATAGAACACAATTTCATGGAATCACAGGACAAGGGAGTATAAGCTCAAGCCCACCTCTCTCTAGATGCCTGACTTGAGATTAAGTTCCTGATGGGGTGCCTGGGTGGCTCAGTTGGTTGAGCAACTGACTTTGACTCAGGTCAGGATCCCCCAGCTTGTGGGTGAGCCCCACATCGGGGTCTGTACTGACAACTCAGAGTCTGGAGACTGCTTCGGATTCTGTGTCTCTGTCTCTCTCTGCCCCTCCCCTGCTCATGTTCTCTCTCTCTCAGAAATAAATAAGCATTAAAAAAAAAGTGATAAGTTCCTGAATTTTCAATTTCAACACCGAAAATGAAACTACTTGTTTCTTTTGAGGAACGAGTGAGAGTAAGTGAACGAAAATGCTGGTAAATTAGAGATAGACAGAAATAATCGCTGTGATTATATGTAAGGTGCTGGAAATAGCAATAGAGGAGATTATCTGATGCAATTTCCGTATCTAACATGAAGGAATGGGAGGCAAGATGGCTTATCTAAAATCACTCAGAGCTGAGATCAAAAACTGTGCCCCCACCCCTCTTCCCAACTTCCATTTTCATCTGTTGGTCTTTCTACAAAATATCAGGACCCCATATTAGTTATTTACGAGAAAGGGCTTTGCAGTTTAGCGGGTTCCTCGGCTGCGCAGCTAACCAATGACTCTTTCGTAACTTCTCTGAAACATTTGTATAGACCCATGCCTCCATGTCAGAGGTGGAACAGGGGTGTTGCGGAACTTAAATAAGGTTTCCAGAGAAAGAGTGCAACACCATTGCTAAATCCTTCTTCCGGTCACTGCTTGGAATGTGGGACTACTGTCTGGGGTTCCAGCAGTGTGCTGGTTGAAAATGATACGAGTGGCATGCGGGGTTTGGCAGAGAAGGGAGGGGGACCTTCATGAGCGAAGTCTCTTGTGATAATGGAGAAGCCATAGCAGACCTGGCTTGCTACTTCCAGATCCTCTTTCTCGAAAAGAAAAAATTGAAATTTTATATTATTCAGTCTCTGTTACTTGAGGCTTTTAATCTAACAAGGCTGAAGCTTTTCTAATTGAAACTAAAATTAAATTAAATTAAGTGTAGGAGTCTCATTAAAAGAAAAAGGAAAATAGATATTGGAATAGGCAATTAGGAATTTCTGACAGGTTAATTTAATGAGCTTTCTTATGTATTCAATCACTCATTTATTAGAAGTTAACCAAATAGTTGTTTGAGACTCACTGCATGCCAGTCAATCTGCTTGTCACTGTGGATCTCAAGCTAAGTAAGGAGAGTGTCAAGAGGTAGTGGACCCCATAACATACACCTGTTACTCAACATGTGACCTGACAACTATCTGTTAGCCATCTGCAGTGAAATATGCACAGAGATTGTAGGTCTTTGTTAATTACTGTAGTAGTTTGACAGAGTAATTTATGTCTGTTAAATCTTAAAAATTATTTTAATGTTTATTAATTTTTGAGAGAGAGAGGCAGATCATGAGTAGGTTAAGGGCAGAGAGAGAGGGAGACACAGAATCTGAAGCAGGCTCCAGGTTCCGGGCTGTCGGCACAGAGCCAGACATGGGGCTCGAAACCACCAACTGCAAGATCATGACCTGAGCTGAAGTCAGACACACCCGACAGAGCCACCGAGGCGCCCCAGTGTGTCTCTTAACTCGTATAACAAATTGTGTCGGTTTATATTTTATAATTTTGAATTTCATTTTTTCTATAGTTAACAAAAACAGTGGCCCAAGATGGTGGAAACAAAACAGAAAGCAAATCAGTATGAAGATACACTGATTCAGGACAAACAGCAGACAACGTTGAATCAGGATGCATTTAACACTGAGGGTCCTATTTGGCCATTTTGAGATCATGTAGAATCGCAATTGAAGATGTATATAAACTTTGTTTGCAAGCTGGATGATACCAGAACGGGTGATCTGATGATCCTAACTTCAAAAACAAACATGGTATTGTCCTTGTTCTGAATAAATGGCATTTTTTCTCAACCAAATGCAATTCTTCCTGAGTCAGCTGCTTACACCCAAATGCCTAATTATACAACTTACAAAATGTATATTGAGGGGAAACAATGAAAATATATCCAGCAAAGCAATTATAAATAGCAAACGTGTAATGGAAAATACTCCTATATAGAGAAGGAATATCATGTGTGCATTGCTCAGACCATATCCTATTGCACAGATATATGAAGGATTTTGACCTTCACCATGGAGTGAGTTTCTTGGTCAGCAAATTTACTGTCCTCATATCTGTTCTCTGAGAGAGAACATATATCACTCTTCCATGGACATACCTAAGGAGGGCATGGGAACTAGAAGATCACTTTGATGGGTGGACAGCTATCTGCTTGGCTTATATGACATATGGACAATTTGCCTAAGCCCTTCCTTGACTGCTGATTGAAAAAAAAAGGGTCACCTGGCAAAGTCCGATGTCTTCTCCATTCATCACACATGGCATAGGCACTGAACGTTTGAAGAACATGTTACGTACCTACAAGACTTATCATTCAGCCTTTCCTGGTTCCTCTCCTTCCTCCTTGGCTTCTGTCTCTGAAACAGGGATATGGCAAGGAGGCTGTATTAAACTACCAGAAATCGACTTTCTTTTTCCAGTGCAATTTTAGCCTTTGTCAAGCAAGAAGTACCCAGAATAATGGTGTTGTGAGGCATTCCTGGGTTTTTTTGTTTGTTTTTTGTTTTGTTTTTTTTTTTCCTGTCTCTGCCTCCATTGAAATTTTTGGTCTCACAATTTTTGCCTCAATATCTCTGCTTAAGGCCAGGAGTTTGACATAATTTTCTAAAACTGCAAGGCAGATTGCTATGATTTTTAGGCCTATTGATTTTTACCCAACCAGCAGAAAGTATTTCTGAAAACCTGGGTGTGTTCTCTGTCTTCTCTTATTCCCAATGGTCTGTTTAGGGTACAGCTCATTTTCTTATAGAAATTTACTGAAGGTGAGAAGTAGTAGTCAACACGTTGCAATGTCCTAAACTTTTCTATCCAGTCCCCTAAAGTTATGGTCATGAAAGGTGCATTATGTGAGTCCGAAGCTACACCAAGAACTATGTTATCTACCTCCATGTGACAAATTGACCACTTACCTTTCTGAGCTTTCAGATCTTGCCAGTTTTATTTTCACGTAGGTCTCCATCCTCACAAAGAACAGATATGATCAGGAGGGGAAGGTGGGGGCTACAAATAAACACCCCAAAGAACCCTGAATTCACCAGCTTTAGCCATTCCTAAACTATTGGTTTCCTTGGAAAGATGGTTACTTCGGTTTCCCTGAGTCATATACCCAACCTCAAGGTCGCCAAAGTCAAGTTGAATGCCTATCCTCAGATACATATGGGACAGGAAAGAGTAATTCCCAAAACAAAGGGGATCAACTGGGGCACCTGGGTGGTTCAGTCAGTTTAGCATCTGACTCTTGATTTCAGGTCAGGTCACGATTTCATGGTTCATGGGTTTGAGCCCCACATCAGGCTTTGTGCTGACAGCACACAGAGCCTGTCTGGAATTCTCTCTCTCTTCTCTCTCTGCCCCTCATCCTGCTCGCACATGCCCTTTCTCTCTTTCTCTCTCAAAATAAATAAATAAACTTACATTTCTTTTAAGTAAAGGGGATCAACTGTCAAAAATTAGCAGATTTCCAAAACAACCGCTTAACTCAAGAGATATTAATCACAGTGTAACAGAAAGCATTATAAATTTTAAGCATTTATGAAAATTATACAATTCACAAGTTATCGTTTTTGTTTCAATGTGATTTTTCTGTTTGGTTTACTAATATTGATAAATGTATTAGGAAAATGCATTTCAAAGTTAAACCTTAGCAAAAACAATTTTTCCCAGCTTTTGCATGAAAAACAGAGTCAAGAAAACACTCACAGAAAAAACAGAGAGCAGCTCCTTAGCAAAAGTTCTATCCACTCTTCATCCTACCTATCTCCAAAGCCAGAAAGACCATCATTAAAATTGCTAGCTTATATGAATTCAGCACTCTATTGCTAGGAAAACCTAGCAACAATGATAATATAATGATATTACCTGAAGTAATAAAGTACAAATTGATACATTTTTTCCACATTTCAATCATTTATATGATTTTAGCATTTATCGCAGCAACCCAAACACATTTAAGAAACAAGTCTGAATAGCAATGAGATTTATCACCCACCTAGAAACTCGAGCATGAGCTAGGGCTGGGCAGAAGGAATTAAGAAATGGGAGCTGTGGGCTGCCATGGGCTGGGTGTTTGAGATGTATACTGGGTATCACTAAAATGAAAATTCTTCCATTTTTCCATATAGCCATTGGCTGGTTCCAGTAAGTTCTGTGCAGTGTCCCGTGGCCATATTAACTGGGGCAGCTTAAGACTAGCTTTGTACCCTGCACTCACAGAATACTTTAATGAATTGAGATTAGTGAGCCTAGCAACAGCTTTTTCCTGGCAAACAGCAGCTATTTTTTAAATGTTTGGAAATCGCAAATCCTTGATTACATACCAAGACCATTCACTCTCCTAATGTTTAAACCCATGCATATTGTAATATGGAATTAATGTATCATTTCTGATTCATTTAATCTTATCTCATCACAATGTTATAATAACAGTGCTATTTTATAGGCCAAATTGCTGTTGAGCTTTTAAATTGGGCATTTAAAAAAATCCAAAAATAACATTTTAACCAGGTGTAAAAACAATTGGAAATCTACATGGCCTAAGCTAGTTGGAAACATGGATTTCATGATTTCACACGGGCTCCATACCGTGCATTCCTCCATAACTACAGGACATAATCTTGCCAATCAACGCCAACAATCTTTCTCAGAGTCATACATTTATGGCTTGTATAATGTCTGTGTACACTACAGTTTCTTTATTATAAAAATTTCAGTGTTTAAATTGCAAATATTTACCCAAATTTTTCCCACAGATAAATTACTGTCTGGGATGTTAGTCTCCTTGGGACATCCATAAAATACTTCAGTGATTTGTGGTATAGTTAGTAAAATATTTCACTCTAAGCTACACAACTGCACTGGAAAGTGGCATACTTTAGTCACTGTTGGACAGTACTGTATATGCTAACAGGCATAGAAAGTGAGTCTATTCTTTAAAACATTTCTCAATTAAGTGCCCCAAATCACTAATTCTTTATCTTCCCAGTCATGGGTAGGGGAATTAGAGCAGGTATGGATGTCATCAAAGACTGGGGTAAAATACATTGTAAGAAGAATAATTTTGAGCTGATCCCAAATGATGTTACCATCACTGTATATAGATTAATGTCTTTATAGGATTTATGTAAGTATAGAAAAGGCCATTCTAAGTAGGGAGAACAACTCCTTAATGCATCTTTTGATTATTCGTGCATCATTCATTCAACACGGAACAGTCAAGAAACATTTACTGGTTACCTCGTGTGTCTGTCAGGGTGCCCTACAACAGAAATACAAACCACGTTCTGGTGCGGGAGAGACACATATAAGCAATGAATTATAACAAATTGTGATAGGACTTGTGATTAGAAAAAAAAAACAAATAAGAACTTAATGGGTCGGAAAGGTTTTCATAAAAAGGTGACATTTTTCGTTGAAACTTGTGAAACCTGAGTAGATTGCCAACAAGGATGTGTGGGAAGGGGGTTCTACAGAGGGATTAGCACCTGCCAGGGCTCTGAGGCTGATGCCTACTGGGAGAGAAGGCAGGCGAGTTCCCTGATGAATTCACCTACTTCAATGTCCATAAAATGAAATTCCTCTGGTCTGTGATTCTACTCAAGCCATTGCAACATGGAGACATTTTGTTAATGAGGAAATTCTCAAAGACGGACAGATGTCCTTTTATAGAACAAGGGAGTCATTGAGGAAGGGTGGAAAGTGGGGCTTTATATCACACGGGGGAAGACACTCCTTTGTGCTTTCTCGGGAACACAGGAGTTGCGGGGAGGAGCTTCTTATGGCTGCTGTTTCCCCAGAGCACTAGCCTCAACAAAGTCAAAACTTCCATAAACAAACAAACAAATAAATAAATAAATGGATAGATAGATAGATAGATAGATAGATAAATTCTACATTCTCACTCCTAAAGATTTCTAGGATATTGATCTAAACTAGTAAAACTCTATCTACCTAATATAAAATGCCTTGCATATATAAATATATATACATTATCTATCTATCTACATACATATATAGATGTAGATGATATATATAGATGTATATACACATATCTAGATGACAGTGATGATTAGATATAGATAGATATGTATATAGATATAATCTCATATTATAATCTCAAATCATATATATTTATAATCTCAGTCCAGAAACATGAAAGCTATTATGGAAAACAAAACTGAAGAAAACACAAAACTGAAGACATAAAATTCTATTTTATCACTTTAAAAAATCATTTTGTATACACATACATTATGGTATAATATTATGAAAGCAAGTGGTAGACATGTTGCAAAATACTGTGCTGTTTATTAATTTTGCATTTGTCAAAATAATGTCAGAAGTCTATGCAGACTTTTTTCATGAAAGCCAGGACTTGAAGAAATCTTAGTGTTTTGAGCCATGCAGGAATTCAGTAGTGAAATAGAATATATACATAGTCTGGTGGAAAAAAAATACTCTTCCTTTAATATTTAATACTTAGAAGGCATCCTATTTAAGAAAGTTATTTTAGTGAGTGGATGCATGCATGCCTGAATAAGTGAAGATATTTAGGGGAAAAAAAACTTTGAGGTAGATATGTTCATTTTAAAATATGAATTAGAAATAGAATATTACATATGCATTTGAAAATTTAAATACAATTTTCATCCTCTATCCCACTTCGGATGGCTGATAGCCTAAATTTAGAGGGGATAACTAGTAACCATGTGTGTATATGAGGATAGAGAGATGGGGGCTTCGTCTGTTAAGCGTCTGGCTCTTGGTTTTGGCTCAGGTCATGATCTCACAGTTTGTGGGTCCGAGCTCTGTGATGGGCTCTGTACTGGCAGTGCGGATACTGCTTGGGGTTCTCTCTCTATCTCTCTCTCTCTCTCTGCCCCTCACCCACTAGGGTGCACATGTGTACAAGTGCACACACACACACTCTCTCTCTAAATAGATAAGTGGAATTAAAAAGAAAAAAAGGATGGAGGGATGGATGACAAGCAGACACGTACATAGATAGGAATAAATGTGTCTATATGAGTGTATACATACATATGCACACAGGTAGTTTGTATAGATTTTTTGTTCGATAAATGCTCTGAAAAGTCACCTCTCTTGCTTATCCTTTTCTGACACTTTATGAGCTCATCCCCAACCCCTCCCCAAAGTCCAGGCTTACTCAGATTGTCTCACAGTTCCTCTGAGTTCTTTTATTCTTTCTTTAGATATGTTAATATATTTAATCCTTTAGAGTTAAATCCTGCTGACCCTGGAGGCTTTCAGTCTCTCTAAATTGAATTTTCTTCTTTACATGTTGATTTTACAGTGTAATCTCCCAGGGCAATTTTATTCTCCTTTTACTGGTGCTTGGATGATTCCTCACGTCTAACTCTTATGCCAATTAGAGCATGGTGGCGTAAAACTGCATTGTGTGTTTGAGGAATGGTAAGTAGCCTTCTGGAATTATAAACCAGAAGTAGTGGGTGGGGGAAAGAAAGGTCTGGAATGGTAAATCAAGGATTTATTCAAAAGACTAAGATCATTTGTCACGAACATTTGGCACCAGTAGATACTGAACTTGATCCTGGCAGGGCAGGGTTTTCCTGTAGCGCACAGCATAAGGATGGTCACATTTACTGTTTTGTCAAAACTCAATTCCAGCAAACCCAGCATTGCCTTGCCTTTAGATCTACTGACATTCGTTGCGTCTCATAATATTCTTGTGAAGATAAAGCTCAAAACTCCTGCTTATATTATTGGAATATTTTTACAACAATAACATTTTATGTATGGTCTTTCCCTCCAGTCCTTTGTTTTTCAATATTAGGCACATTCAAAATTTCACATTGACAATGTCTTGGCTACAATGCTTGGTGAGATAGAAATGATTCGATGATCCCAAGAATTGGCTTCATGTTGATGTTCAACATGGAGCACAAAGTGTGACCCAACTAATACTGAATAAAAAACTAAAATAAGTATGTTAAATTAAAAGATGAGAAGACACAAAAGATAGCACTGAGAATCTAAATGTTTCTCAAAATACCAACTGATAGTTTTACGGAATGCAGTAACATAAACGTAAGTTAAATTATATTGAATCATTGTTGAGATTTTATGTAGATTAAGGACAAGTACTGTTCTGAACTTTAAAAACAAAATATTTACATAAAAAATAAAAGTCCACTTTAGGGGATTCAAACTGACTCAACAAATCCATTGACATTTCTAGTAGATGGAAGGAAAATATAGTCACCCCATTGTTACGGAAAAGTGCCATTCTTTTTTTATGGAACTGATCATCCTGGTGAGGAACTCTGAAAAAAAAATGACAAATATCTGAAAAAGTTTGAATAAATCCTACTTGAAAGAGCCCCTGATGTATGATGCGGAGCACACAAATCTATTACCTTGAAAAATAAAGGGCTTGGCATCTCAACACGTATCACCTGTTGTTAGTCTTCAACACGCCTACTAGTACAGGAAGTGAAGGAAAATCTCTGAGAGACATAGTGAGTATCAGGATGAAGGAGGGCAAGGGATGATTCTCCAAGTGTTGTTAGAGTCAGGAAAGTACTTCAGCGAAAATATGATGGTGGGGGTCTGTATTTATTCTTTGCAATAACTTTTACAGTAACATTTTACATGTATATAGAAGAATGTGATTTCAATAACTGCCAGGACTACAGTCTGGGGCTTTAAAAATCAAGCTGTTCTTTCTGCTTCTCACACGGGGAATAATAACAAAGCTTCTTAGGAATTACTCCATTGACAATTTAGTTCATGATGTGCAGGAAGTGCGGAATGAAGCATGCTCCTCAGTAACTATATTGACTCTATTCTTACAGAGGCAAAAACAACTTGTTCTTGTGTAGAGCAAACAGATTTATGGCTGAAAATAACACCAATAACAGATATGTGGAGAACAAAAGTGTCAATTTCATATAGTTTTCTTTTCTTCATGAAACCGCACTTATAGTCCATCTGAAACATTTTATTTCTCAGCGATATAAAGAAAAATGTAAGATTCAATAAAGCATCATTGAGCCCTCGCAATAGCAGAATAAAAATAAAACCTCTGTCAAAACTACATAGTTCGAAACTTATTTTCCCTGTGTCTTAGTTGCTCCCCAGATTTAAGTTTATTGCCTCAAAAAAAAGAAAGAAAAGGAGGGGAGGAAAACGAAGAGTGACTGGATTTGGTAGAAATCGTAAGGCCATGTCTTCTCTTGATAACATCAGTGGTCCTCTATGTTTATTTGATTTTGTTAAATCTAAAAACTTACAAAATAATTTAGATCTGCTTTGAATGTCAAATATGTACAATTTAGAACAATCTTAATACCTTTCTTAGTCCTAAGAAAAGCCTGTTGATACATATTTGTTGTAAAAATAATTGCTTTATAATTTTCAAAAGCCTTATAAAAATCACTGTACTTTGACCTGATCATTTCTAAAAACGTATCCTAATTAAAATAGAAATGCAGACTGATATTTATTGGCCAAGCCTCACCCAAGAACTACATAAAGGTGGAGACAATATTTAAGTGTCGAATGGATCATAAATTAAATTATGATTAATTCATGCAATTCTTGGAATTTGCTTTCATTGTTTCTTATTTTCATTTTCCAAATTAGGAAACTGTCTTTAGATAATTGCCTACTTTTCTTTTCTCAATTTCCATTATACCTGTAAATGAAACCTTCATTCCTCATTCCTAGCCTCCAGAGAGCCATGAAAGAGGGCTTCTTTTCCACATTCCCCTCCTTTCCCCCTCTCCTCCTCCTTCTTCCTCTCTTCCTCTTCTTCCTCTCCCCCTTTCCGTTCCTCCTTTTCCTCCTCCTCTTCTTCCCTTTTATTGCCTTCCTTTTCTTCTAGGCTGAAATTTCAATCTTTTCTTTTAGCCTCTCAATCATTTTCCTAAAATAACTTCAACAAATCTACTCAGTAAATCCTTACCTGTTAAAATTAGGTTGCTTCTAATATTTCACTTAACAAACAAGGCTGTAAAGAATGTCATATATACGATATATGTGTGGTGTGTGGTGTGGTCTGTGTGTGTGTGTGTGTGTGTGCGTGCGTCTGTGTGTATGTGCACATGTACTGTATGGACTTATTCAACTCTTTACTTGAGATACATACCTAAATGTGGAATTGCTAGGTGCAATGTTTTAGGGTTTTTTTCTTCTTTAATGTATATGACCAACTACTTTACTAGAAAAGTTTTTCCAATGTGCTCTACCACCAGGATGTAAGTACAAACCTTTTCCGGACTTGCCATTATTGATCCTAAACCCTCCATCTACTCCCTCTTAATTTAATCACAAAAGTCTTATCATTTCCCATTTTATCTTTCAGCTCTATTTGAGGTGATTTTTTTCCATAAGTTTAGGCTTCTTATAGTCAATAGTTTTCTTTTAGCGTTTCTGTAGTATTTAAAAGTTTTGTCCTTTTTGAAAAGTTTAATTATTTATTTTGAGAGGGAGAGAGAGAGAGAGGGAGAGGAAGAGAGCATAAGCATGCCAGCATGAGTGAGGGAGGCACAGAGAGAGGGGGAGACTGAATGCCAAATGGGCTCCATGCTGTTAGCATGAAGCTCATGAGAATAGGGTCCGATCTCATGAACTGTGATATCATGACCTGAGCTGAAATCAAATGTCATCTGCTCAACTGAACCAACCAGGACCCCAAAAGTTTTGTCATTCTAAGAATATTTTTACTATATCTTATACTTGATTATTTCAGATTTTATACATAATCAATTTCATATGGAATTTATTTTGATATAAGGTTTGCATTGAATCCAAATATGTTACTTTCAAATAATTAACAGCTTTCACATCATCTTTTATTAAATAATCTTCCTCTGTTGGTCTACTTTTCTCATTAGAATTATATTTTAAATTCTTAATTATAATTTAGAGACCTTCTGACCTCTCTTTAACGTGTAAGTAATATACGTTACTTAGCATCATTTAATCTTTTTAGACCCAAATTGTTTTTTATAATGTTCCCTTTACAATCCTGAAAGTTTCATATATAATATAACCAACTTCACATATATCATAAAATGATACAATTATAATGTAAATGAAAAAAGGTGATTTATGTTAACATTTAACATCTATATCTAGATAGATGATAGATAGATAGATAGATAGATAGACAGATAGACAGATAAATAGATACATAGCTTTTTTCCAAGGCCCAAGCACAGCTATCCTGAGAGGGAAAATGAAGTAGTTAGGATTTTACATTTACCTACAATAAAAAAGTACTGGGTATGAGATGGCTATGAGGAGGGAAGGAAGACAATATTTAACTTCATACCGTGGACATGTTCCTTAAAGCACACACACACTCACACACACACACGCTCAGTTAATTCTCATTGCCTATGATAATAATGTTCTATAAAGTTGATGTCAACACTAAATTAGCCAGGACTAAGCTATGGCTCCTAGGGGAAATATAGGGTTAGATTCCTACGATTCTCTCGGCATGCATTCATCAAGTGAAACGTCATTTATGTCATATAAGTTTGTTTGCCAACGTCCCTGTTTAAAAAAAAATAAGTAACTGTTATCAGTGTAGAAAACCTGCACTTCCACGTAACATTCTCCCATATAACACTAATAAGGTGTTTTAAAAGTCTTCCTATATGCTCCTGATCTGTAGAACCCTGCCTCTCCTGCAAGGATAACATCCGTACCACTTCCAGACATGTGGGAGCCATCCAGCATTAGCAGAGTTTAACATTTTTCTGACTCTGGGTAATGTATAGATTTCTGTGGCTTTCACCTCCCACTATAATTCATTTTTCATAAGCTGAGAGCTGGTGAATTCTCCAAGCTAGCTGTATTTTGCATATTTCTCATGCTTTTAACCCTCATTGTAGAAGTTACTTTGGCAATTTTCAGAGTGGCTGCAGGTGAAGATGGACTAATATCCTCTTCCGTTTTTGAACATACCATGTTGTTGATCCATTAGCATTGAACTCATGACCAAGAGTATGAGAAATGCACACGTGAACAAAGATGATGTCATTCGTGTATTTTCTCCACAAGTTATATCCCAGACTCCTTATGCTTAAGAGGACTAAAAAGCAGGGACGTCTGGTTGGCTCAGTTGGTTGAGCGTCTGACTTCCACTCAGGTCATGATCTCGCAGTTTGTGAGTTTGAGCCCTGCATCAGGCTCTGTGTTGACAGCTCAGAACCTGGAGCCTATTTCAGATTCTGTGTTTCCTTCTCTCTCTGCTCCTCCCCTGCTCATTCTCTGTCTCTCTCTCTGAAAAATAAATAAACATAAAAAAGAATAACACAAAGCATGTTGGCACTTTCCTTGGGAGCCATTGTAAGCAGTACATTCACTAACAAAAAGCACCAAAATGCAAAAATAAGCAATGTGACACTAAATATACCTTAAAAATACAACTAGCTTACAGTATGAAAGCTGAGACAGGAAGGGCAGACTGTTGATGTCTTGTACGTCGTCAGCCAGAAGCCGGAAGCACACTTGTCCAACAATTCAAAAAAAATTTTTTTTTACCTCTTGACAGATGTGTGTGAATAACCATGAAAGGAGTGCAAGTATTGACTTTAGGTTACAAATAAAATTTAGTGAGTAGGCAAATTCACCAGAAGTCTATAAATGACGACGACTGACTGTATATGCAACGCATGCGCACACGTACCTGTAAAATCTTTATGTATATATAGGCATCTAATGTACAGAGCGATGCAAGCATGTTCTATTTGTAACTTTAAAATGACCCGTGGCATTGTCATGGGTCATAACTAGACTGTCAATGACTGGAAATAAGCCTTGGCACTTTTCAAACAAAATAAGGTATGCTTTCCTTGAGTTCCACAGTTGTCGCATTTTTTTTTTTGAAAATCTATTTTATTTCATGCATGCAAAATGTTCTCTGTTTATTTCTGTATCAGGCATCGATGAGCCTGCATAAAAGCCACCACATCATGGACTTAGCAACCAGTATTTTCTTAGCTCACAATTCTATGAATGAATGATTCAAGCCTGGCTTAGCAAATAGGTCCTTTGGTCTTGATGAGTCACTCACTGGGCTCTGTGTCACCTGAGCCAAAATGGACTGGAGCCTTGTCTTTGGTCCACATGTTTTATCTGGTAGCACGTTTGCCCAGGTATGGTCTCACGGCCAAGGGAAAGAGGCAAGGGTAGACAGGCCCCATTGCTAAGTGCATATGAAAACTGTGTTCCTCCTTATGGCCCTATATCCCATAGTCACAGCAGTCTAGTGACATCAACACTGATAAAGGGCATGGATACAAGGGTTTTGAGGGGATTTTAGCTCATTTAAGGGAACTGTATTAATGTACTATCGGTTTGTAATAATTGAATTTGTGGACCACGATGTATTCAAAATAAATAAAATTTCAACCTGTACTTTACAATATTTTCAAAATTTTTCCAAATAATATTAGATCTATAAAGAAGAAAAATTAAAATGGGTACTGGGTAAAGAAATATATTCAAAGAAAAGCAAATTTTATCTTAATCTTGAAGCACTTAGATAAAGTAATTGTATCTGTCCTAAAAGGCATGAGAACTAGGATTTAACTCTGTTTACCTGTGTGGGGTAAAACCCCAACGGTCATGGAGTCTTGTCTGAGTATTTTTCATCATTCTCCTGAAGACGTAAGAAAGAAAAAGATAGATTATTAAATTTTAAGTAACTATTTGGAAGTCGCCTGGGATAAACAAACCTGAATGTTATGACAGGCGTGTTTGCTTTCTGTCCAGACCAAATTAACAGGGAGATGGGGGGTTCAGTATCACTCAACTGATGATGTGTAATATGATTTCTGATGTGAGGTTTTAGAGGGTCTGGGTCAGCATGCTGGAATCCTGCTGTGAATGATCACTGAAACACCAGGAATAAATGCCCTTGTAGTTACCACATTAAACCCGTTCTTCAGCACTGTGAGCTTTGGAGGGCCTTAGGTATTGTAGTCTTGAATGGGCTCGGCGGCTGCACCCAAGCAAGGGTACTAAGTTCTGCGCTTTAGGCTACACAGTTGATAAGTGTTGACGTCGACATTTAAGCGGACCAACCACGATCTCTGAACAACACCGTATTGCATCCCTATATGTTCTACATGTCCTCTGAGTTTTGCATTATTTAGGCCTTGATTAAGTTTTATTTCTTTTTTTTAAGTTGATTGATTGATTGATTGATTGATGATTGATTTGGAGTGGGATGGAGATAGCATGAGTGAGGGAAAGGCAGAGAGAGAAGAAGAGAGAGAGAAAATCCCAAGCAGGATCCACACTGCCAGTACAGAGCCTGACTTGGAGCTCGATCCCATGAACCATGAGATCATGACCTGAGCCAAAATCAAGAGTCAAAGACTTAACTGACTGAGCCACCCAGGCGCCCACAAGTTTTCTTCCTAATGTTACTACCTTCAGTCACTCTTCAAATGGACATCCTTGTGCATATAAGTATTGCAATACCTAAGGTCACTGATATAATTCTCAGATATGAATAACCTGAGAATTTTCAAGAGTTTAATCAAATTGATTCGAAAAAATCTGTGCCCTCATGTTTTTCATTTCCACCAACAGAGTCTCAGTGTGAGAACCATACATATTTTATATTATTTATAAAAAGTTGTAAGCACAAAATAGTGAGCTAACTGCTTTGGCCATTTACATTCTCCCACTATCAGTATAGTTGGCATTAGTCTATGTACTTATTTTATTTCCTCTTTGGTGAAGTGTCAGCATGTACTGAAAACTTTTTCAATAAATATCATAATATTTCTATTAATTATGACAATTATAGTTTTGATAAATTTTGACAATTCTGATGTACTTGTTCCTATCCATTCTACTAAGGCTAAAAAGGAGAATTTATGAAATTAATTTCTACAGAAAGAAAACAATTATGTGATCATTAAGGGCAGCCTAATAACAAATTATTGGAATGTAGATTAATGGAAGTTTAATCAACAGATTTTTATTTTTTTTTAATAGTTTTATTTATCTCTAGGAGAGAGAGAGAGAGAGAGACAGCGTGAGCAGGGGAGGGTCAGAGAGAGAGGGAGTCACAGACTGAAACAGGCTCCAGGCTCTGAGCTGGCAGTCAGCACAGAGCCCGATGCGGGGCTCGAACCCATGAACCGCGAGATCATGACCTAAGCGAAAGTCAGACGCTTAACCAACTAAGCCACCCAGGCGCCCCTAATCAACAGATTTTTAGAAAAAAAAATCACAACAGGAAAAATATCTGAAAGTCTTAACGTAGTGGTTTTAGATAAAATAGCAATGTATTTAAGAAGTTGACTGAGAAACAGTTTGTTAGAGGAGAAAGATTATAAGCAAATAACTGATGGAGTGGAATTTTGTTTTTAGCCTACTTGTAATTTAGTGTAAAGAAATCTCTGGGAATAAGCAAATAAGCATGCAAATGAATGTATAGATTGTTTAAATCTATCTTTAAGTCAAAATTTAAAAGGTAGCAATAGGTCAGTCTTTTGAAATGTGAGGCCATCCAACATAAAAAATTACATGCCGAAACAAGGCAATTGTTCAGATTATTGTTAATCAAAAGTATTCATATTTGATGCATCTACCTAATTTAATGCAAGATATGAAAGCTTGAGGTTTTTGGGTGGCAGAAAGATCATCTAGACATATTGGACTACGGGTGTTTGATGTGTATGGATTTTGTAGATGCATTAAAAGAACATTTTGTTAATAGTTAACAGTCTCAGAAAATCCATCAGCACTGAATGTGATACAGTTTGCTGTAGTGTATGATAAGATCTTTATGTGCAGGTGGAAACATTTCATTATAGTTCTTTGCTATCTCCACTCATGGGGAACAAAGCCCATTGGGCATGCTCACTGAGCCAACCAAATGGAATCAATCAAAAGACTCACATAGCATCTGCAAACATCAGAGAATACAAACAAAGAGAGTACAAGAAAATGCATCTCAAGGGCTCTGTTTGTAGAGGTCTGGCCTCTCTAAGATCTAGCCATGCTCAGTGCACTAGCTGGAGAGGCTTTGCTTAATGCACTGCCTAATGGCTTGGCTCTTCATACCCGACACACTCCATTACAGTGCATATGTTACACTGCCTGTGTACAGACTACAAGACAGAATTGAAGCACCAATCGTATTCCCAACCCAAACAAACTTAAAAATTAATGCCACGAAGGGGGGAACTGTTTTCGGGATCTCCATGAACTGTTATCTGTGCCAAATTAAAGAAATATCAAAGGAGCAATAAAGAGGTATTGTAGGAAATAAACAGGAAAAGGAAAAAGCCTCTTTGGAGTTGAGTACTTTAATGGAGGGAAGAACGCTTTCCATCCAAAGTGCACTCAGAGCGATGCATGGGACTCACAGGTGTTTTAACATATGCCCTCAACCACTGGTTTGGTTCTTTGCAAACTGTTGACCTTTACAAAACTGAAGGCAATTCTCATGTCAAGGTGAAGTAGAAAGAGAGGCATACATACAGCCTCTGATTTCAGGGAGTTTGGAAGCTTAGAAGGGAATCGAGACACTAATGCTTAGTATTAATAACGCAAGACAAATATTAGCAGGTAAGAATTTTTGAGTAGAAAAACTGTGCTGTTTGAGGCTACAGGTGGAAAAACGAAGAATAAATCTCAAATCGGTTTCTCCATTAACATGATTATGCCCTGTTGCACTATTTGNTCAAAAAAAAAAAAAAAAAAAACAAAAAAGCTAAAATTATGTGTGTACCATATCTCATGGAGTATATTATGATATAGATAAGAGACCTGGAAATGTAAATATCTCTGATAATTATGTGCTTGTTCTTTATAGAGGCAAACATTCGTTTCTAATTACAAGGTAGTGATGTATAAGCGCTACCAATTACATACCGTGCTGGTCATGCATGTACCATTGCTTTGGTTCTCAGGAAAAGAATGGCAACCAGGTGAGAGATGGATAGTGCTAGACAACGCTGTGCTGCCAAGTGAGGTTTTACATGGTTTTCAAAACCGTTCACTGGTTTTTAAAGGCAACCAATTTTTTGTTCAATTTTGTGGTTCATAAATGCGTAAGTACCCAATTGTGAGATGCTATTTAATCCACGTGATTTATACAAAATCCTAGTGTTGCAAGACTCAAGTGGAAACATTCTGCCTGATATTACTTGAACAGCTCTGAGGGTACAAGTCTCCAAAAGATGCATTTTCTTTTAAGAACCTAGTTGAGGTATATTCCAAGGTTTTTGGACATGTTGTTACCTTTGGCTCAACTCTACTTATCTGTTAATTCTTTTAAAAAAATCGGTTGGGCATCATCACAGAATAAAATATGGAAAATCTGTGTTAAGAGAAACTTCATGTCACCCATTATTATTTAAATTTAAATCATTGCACTTATCAATATTAAATTCCCCCTTCTCTTTAACAATCTGAACCTTTTAAAAAAATATTAGTGGAAACTTTAAAATGATACTTATGCATAGTATTGTCTCTTATTACTTACAAGAATATATTTTCGCATTCATATGATAGTCTCTGTTCACAATTTATGTTCCCATAGTTATTTTAATTTGAGAGAAAGGATGAAGTAGCATCAGCAGTCATTAAATTCAGCTGCTAAACTTTTGCCTACATTCAGGAAAAAGAAAACATTCAGGGCAATGAGCAAATTCTCAAAATTATTATCGGTAATTAGCCTAAGATTAATAGGATTATTTTTTGTCTCATGGTAAAAGATTAGTGTTGCTTTAGTTAATTTACTGGCATTGAGCTTATCGGAAATTATAAACTTTCAGGAAAGCAAAATCTTTGTAACAATTCCATCAATGTAGATTCTCAGAGATATTAAGCAAGAGACACAGTCATCAAAGATCATGTCAACATTTTGCCCCCGCACTCTGGTAGTTTCAGTAAGAAGAGAAATAAGGCTCGTCATTGCATATCATTTCTTCCTAGATGGCATTACATGCATTGCAAAGCATTGCCCTTGAACCCAATAAGATAGATGTCATTGCTTCCATTTTACAGAAGAGAACACTGAAGCTTATGAAAGCTAAGTAACAAAATCAGATTTGTGCAGAAAAAGGTGAAATTTAGATCTACAAACACTGTGATTACACCTTTCTTAATTGCTGTATAGAAACCAAAGATTTTGGTAGTGTAATAAAAATAATATCATGGGGAAGTGCTTGGCAGAGAACTGATAACCAAGAGGATTACAAAGTTAAGGCACCTGGGAAAGAAATGTGTAATTTCTCAGAAACACAAGGGCACAAAGACGTCTGGGGCAAGGGGAGTGTATACAACAGCACTTGCTGCTACCCAGAGTCCGTGAGTGTAGTAAATACAGAAAGCAAATTCTATTCATGAGGAAGATGTTTGTTGTCTAGAAGAAACAGGAAAAGGGATCAGTTCCTCTGGGAACCTCCTTAAGCAGGACAACACACTCAGTAATGAGAAATAGATTTCATCGTATGAGCCATCTCTGTCTGCTTAATACTCGTGGTTGGGAGAATTAGTGAAAAGATTGTAAAGCAACATATTTAGCACTCTAGACCTGTGTAAATTCCCCATATGAACTTCAAGAGCCCTACGGAACAGATATACAGTAAGAATAAGCCAATGATTAGGACTTTCTATAATTTTGATGTAGAAAATATGCAATTCAAGCTACGCCCTTGTCATCTGTAATATAGATGCTTACGCTACTGAAGTGAGTGATTCCTAAACTGTAGTGTTTATCTGTATCTCCAGAGAGGCATCCTAAAACGACAGATTTCTGAGCCTCTACTAATTCAGTAAACTAGGGTTTGGCTCATGAGCTATATTTTAAAAGGCTTAAGACATTCCACTGTAGGCTTCAATTAATAGAATAAAATTATCTTAAAAAACCACTATTTTGAGTATTTTTTTCTCTTAAAATGAGACAATATTATACCCTGAGAAAACTCATCAGTCTGTTGTTGGCCGCATATCATCCTCCATCTACTGCCACATTTCTTTGCTCCTCTTCACGAGAAAACAAAAATATTCTTAACAGATTCTCTACTAGGCTGTTCCACTTTCTTGCATTTCATTCATTGTTAATTAATTCTCTTTTTTAGGTTTTACTTATTTAAGTAATATTAACACCCAATGGGTGGGGTTCAAACTCATGACACCAAGATCAAGAGTCACAGGCTCTTCTTCTCACTGAGCCAGCCAGATGCCCCCATTGTAAATTAATTCTAATTTAGTAATCCATTGAAGCCCTTTAGTCAAGGTCACCAATTGCCACTTTTTAAATCTCTTGAACCAACTGACACCATATCACACAACATTTCTCAAAGTTTTTTAATAGGTGTGACTGCTCCCTCACTTCAGATACATATTTCTGTTTGTTTTTGGAAAACAGCGTTCCACTTCCCTCTTATTTTCCCATCAGGCTATTTATCCCTTGTCTCATTTTCCCTGTTCACTTCCTTTCTTTTATCCACGAATGTTACTGTTCTTTTGTTTTCTGGAACTTATAAAAACGATCCATTGTTGCAACTACAATGTAAAGGCAAAGTTTATTCTTATATTTTACATGTAACATAGAATACAGAAATGTTGGAGCACCTGGGTGGCTCAGTCGGTTGAGTGTTCGACTCTTGATTTCGGCTCAGATCATAATCCCAAGGCTGTGGATCCGGCCCCTTGTTGGGGCTCAGCACGGAGCCTGCATGGGATTCATTCTCTCTCTCTCTCTCTCTCTCTCTCTCTCTGCCACTTCTTAACCCTCAAATTGAAAAGAAAATTAAAAGGAATACAGAAATGTATATAATGAAAGGTTGCTTAACACATAGGGTAATAAATACTATGCATTATGTTTACAATTGTTACATAAATATCACATGCAGCACTTAAGAGTTGCTTATTTATGATTGTTCTTTAAAGAATCACTAATGTCCTGTGGACATAAACCAAATCTTCTACAACATATTTTATATATTTCTAACTGCAATTTTATTGTTGTACTGTTGGATCTCTGAAGATTCTAGAATCCATAGATATCTATGAGATCTTTCAAAAAGGAAACATATTGTGGTCGAACAAATTTAGGTTTTGCAGTCAGAAAGACATCAATTGTATGCATACCTCCTCAAATTTCTTGATACATATATCCAGGGGGAAAGAAAAAACCAAACCTGTCGTCCTCGACTCTGATTATCACTCTCTAGAAGACAGAGAACATTACAGTAGCTAGTAAGGACATTGTCGAGAATAGACACAATATGGGCACGGAAAGCATCCAGCACGTGAAAAGTAAACAAGCAGTCACTGTTAACACCATTCATTATTACCACTGGTGTTTTAAGAGTAAATAAAAGGCTAAGTAGCACCTAGCTAAGTCACTAGTGGCAAGAACAAGATGGCAATCAGACGTGATTTCATCCAGAAAGATCCATTTGATCTTTCAAATATACAACAGATTCTAAACCCTCCCAATCTGTTTTGAGGTAATCATATTATCATGTGAGTACTATAATAATATCTTCTTTTTCAGCACCTGCTCAATATCTGTGCAACTACTCAGTTGCTCTGTGGCCTTAGACAAGAAAATAAAACTTTTTGGGCCTCTGTGTTCTCATATATAAAATAAAGCTAATATAGTAGTCATATTGTGGTTAAGATTAAATTGTTTCATTCATGTAAAGCAGTTAATATAGTATCTGAGAAACAGGTATGCTCAATAGGGCACAGCTATTATTATCTTAGCTCTTACTCTAAGTACGTGTTGGGCTTTACGAAAAATGCCTTATGGATGCTGTCATTAATTCCCAGATTTTTCTGTGGAAAAGTAATTTTTCCCCATTTCAAGATGAGAAAAAAGAGGCATCAAGAGGCTAAGTGTTTTTCTCAGTGACGTACAGCAAACAAAGGAAAGAACTGAAGTTTGAAGTGAAGTCCATTATTTTTTCCAAACCTGCACTAATACATTATCTGGCTAACTTGACACTATTATAATGGTCACTATTCAGAAATCTTTAAAGTAATTTTTTTAACTATTGAGATCCTGTCTCCTTTTTCATATTTAAAAACACATATATTCATTCTGAGGGTTAGGGAATATAAGCACAGCATCGTTTAATCTTGACACTCACATACATCCACAGTTTATGAACTCATGATTCCATTTTGCAGATGAGGAACTGAAGCAGATGAATTTGGTGATTCTTCCAAGCATAGATGGTAGTTGGAATGAAAATATTAGTAGAAGCTACAGTTTAATTTCTCACGGTCAAACATTTTATTAACACACGTTCCATGCATTGACTCCTCTCCTACCTATAAAGGCTTGGGGAAAGATAATGCATACTTTACAGAGGAAGAGCCAAGCTATAAGCTATGGTGAATCTTGCTCAAAGTAACATATCAGTTATGTTACGGGATCAAGAATGAAATCTAGGTTTGTCTAATTTCAACAGTTTGCTTTTACAGTTTTGTAATACTGCTTCTTGCTTAACGTCTATGAATAAGTACTCAGTTAAGATCCGGGAAGTCACATATCCTCTCAAAGTTAAGCTGATTCCTGGTTGGAAAATTTTCGGGCAGATATTAACCTTCAGCATCTTGAGTTATAAACTAACTTCAGTGTGGTCCCCGTAGAAAGTCTGATTTAGAACACCTCTCTTTGCTAATGGCCTTCCAAGAAGAGTCAATTGTCTATGGCCTGCCAAGTACTTAAATGAATTAACTTGCCGGGTGAAGTTAGTTTCTAATGTCAAGGTGTCCTGGAGGAGGAAATGAGGTAGAAAATGATAATGCTTAACCCTTGCATAAAAGCTGTCACAGTGACATTAGACCCTAGCTCAGATAGTGCTTCAAAGATTTGGGTTTAGAGATTAAGTAAAATAAGGCCACTTACCATTCTTTCCATGGAAAACAAAGGTGATGGAGAAGTGTTTACGGTCAAGGGGTGAAATACAAAGAAGGGAAAGAAAAATAGCCATCATTTTTAAAGACTACCAGAATGGATCTTTTCTAAAGAAGGAACTTCTTGAATTTGAGAATGCCAGCACCAAAAGTCTGGTTGCAAACTGTAGACATTTAATAGTGCCATTCATTTAATATTCTGTATTTCCTAATTGACTTACTCATTCTCTTTGGTTAGGCATCATACATTTTTCCAAACATCCTGGTGGGATTTTATTAGTTAAAATGCTTGGGATATTGTGGCCTTTCTGCAAAGGTTTTCTTTCCTCTTGTACTAAAGAGAAGTGGTGAGGTCACGTGACTATCAAACTGGGGAATTGTAGGCTCTTTTTTAGAAACCTTTTCTCTTAACTTCTCTGTGCACCCTGCCTCAATGTCTATGAATTCAAATCCACGTTCTTGAAAGGCAGAATATGCTAAAAGCATTCAGGGAACGATCAACCTGCAACATGAACGGAACTATTCATTACTTTCAAATATAAGTACATATAGCAATGAGAGAATGTACTACATTGGGGCTGAAAGGTCCACGCACACATAACTACTAGGTCTTCTTCACATTAGCAAAATACATTTTCTATTCATTTTCCTTTGGGGGAGGCACAAAAATTTCTTTCCCAAATATAACAAACCATGTGCCTCCAAAGAGACTTTAAAATATGTCCAAGTAAGGCCATCTTAGAAAATCAGTGTGACACATTTCCTTTTAAATTTTAGAATATTTTCATTGAAGTTTATTTATTTCTTATTACAGAGACTGTGTGTGTGGGGAAGGGGCCGAGAAAGAAGGAGAGAGAAGGAATCCGAAGCAGACTCTTCAATGTCATCATGGAGCCCGATACGGGGCTTTATCTCAAACCGTGAGATCATGTCCTGAGCAGAAGTTGGATGCTTAACTGACTGAGCCAACCAGGAACCCCATCAATTCACGTTTTAAAGAACATTTACATTTTATGTTCAGTGAAATAAACACACCAAAGGGCAAAAATGTTAAAGAACTAAAGTGGAAGCCAAACCTCACTGAGGTATCTCTTTTGAAGCAAATTCCTTGTATAGTGTAGATATGTTTTGAGGACATTATAGATAAAGAGCAATTTTGAGAAGTGTCTTAGAGGACTAGGAAAGTGGACTTTTTAGTGTGTTATGAGCACGTACTACATACCCATGGGTCCAAATCCTTAGGAAGCAAAAAAGAGAAATATTCCCTTGTCCTGCCCACTACTAATGCTAGTCTATTTCATACATGTCTGGGGGGTGTGGTACCCCAACTGTGCATGATCTGGAGTGTTTCACAGCCATTTTCCGGGCTACACACATGACAGAGATTGTGATCTGCTTGACAGTCCAACTGCTCCAGGCTCTAGCATATGGATGGTTCTGCATACTATTTTTTTAATCTTTTATTTATTTTTGAGAGAGAGAGAGAGGGCATGAGTAGGAGAGGGTCAGAGAGAGAGGTAGATACAGAATCTGAAGATAGCCTCCAGGCTCTGAGCTGTCAGCACAGAGCCTGACACGGAGCTCAAACCCATGAACCATGAGATCATGACCTGAGCGGAAGTCAGATGCTTAACCGACTGAGCCACCCAGGCTCCCCTGTTCTGCATACTATCTATACCTACAACCCTAGCCCTTCCTTCTCAGAAAAATACATCATGATGGGAAAAAAAAAATGAGTGGATATTTTTGTAGGAATAATCCTAAATTTACCACAACTATTTCAAAAATATAATGAGTTGATTAGAGGAAACACATTATTTATGATGCACCAAGAATGGAATGCAGCTCGTTCATGTGTCAGGCCACCCGGTTGTGGCCAGAGAGCTAATAAAGGGGCACAAACCAAACGAGGGTTGTCACTATCTCCTGTGTCCTTGCCCAAAAATGAAAACCTTAATTCTCAACTTTAATCAGGGTTAGTCTCCGAATGATAAAGGGACCCTGGCTTTGAGACATTTACAACTCAGAGCTGAAATGCAAGTTATCCATAAAATTGGCATAAAGCGCAATGCGTTGATATGAATTTGTGTTGACTTTTATAGATAAAGGCCAATACTCTTCAATTATAATAGAAAATCTATAAATATTCATTTTCCCCCAAAGCAAAAGTGCACTATAGATTTCATGACACCAAGGAGAAAAACATTCTGGAATCTTCTTCTTGCTGTTGCCAAGCTATTGTTTCCTTTAAGCCACTCCTGACCGGAAAGATAGGATGTACCACAGCACAGCCAGGTCCCTATAGTAGGACAATGGAATTTAAGAGCAAAATGTACCAGAAAACTCTAAGCAACAGCAACAACATTTTTTTTTATTCAATGTCTGATGGAAATGTTCAATTTTATGCAGATTTTTTTCTAAAGAAAATAAAGCAAGGTCAAGGTCGCAAGTAGAAAAAGAACTTCCCAAGGCAATTTTTACAACATTCCAGATTATTTCAGAGATGGTCACAATTTCTGGAAGTACTTAAAACAGACTGAATTTTCCTTCACCACTTAACACTTCAAAAGTAATGATTTACATAATATTGCTAGGGATGAACGCACAACCCGAATTTAAACAAAAAAAAAGATTTTAAAAAAAATGAATATTATAGTCATTGACATAAGGACACAAGTCTAAAATTATTTTAGATGTGTTTTTTAAAGAGTTGTCCTATATTTGATTCACATTAAAATATTTAAAGATGTGATTATATTCAGGAGCATATTTTTACCTGCTCTTTGGTAAACAGCAATAATTATAGGTTAGCCCTTCAGGTAACTTTTATTTACCTGTTTGTTACATACCCAGGGCTGTTATTCACAGTCTTTAAAAGTTTAAACTTTAAAGCTTTTTCTCTACCAGTCCTCAGTATTATAGTAAATAAATGGAAATTCTGTCTTTGGTCCACAGTTTCCTCCTATTTTATAACCCTGTTCCTATGAAGCTTTCAAATACAAAAAGGATTTATTTCTTTAGTAGCTAGTGCACTATTTATGGCCTTTCATTCACTGTTCAAATGTGAAAATGCTGGAGTTGAGATACATCCAGTTCTAAGGGTAGTTTTGACAAGACTGATTAGTACGCTCTGAAAAGAGCTTATGTAGGATACAAACATGAGCCTTTCGTTGTCATCGGTTATTTTATTTTTGTTTGTTGTGTGTGTGTGTTGTTGTGTTTTTAATAGGTATTTTTGAAAGAGAGCGGAAATGTAACTTTTAGGGAAGACACAAAATTAACAATTCAGAGAGAAGTAGATTATTTGTAATGTAAATTATTCAACATCCTCTTTCATGTGGATTACATTGGTTTAAAGAAAACGATTTATGGGGCACCTGGGTGGCTTAGTCGGTTAAGCGTCCGACTTTCGCTTAGGTCATGATCTCGCGGTTCCTGGGTTCGAGCCCCGCGTCGGGCTCTGTGCTGACTGCCAGCTCAGAGCCTGGAGCCTGTTTCAGAGTCTGTGACTCCCTCTCTCTCTGACCCTTCCCTGCTCACGCTGTGTCTCTCTCTCTCTCCTCCTAGAAATAAATTAAAAAAAAAAAAAATGAAAACGATTTACTAGTCCTTTCCAACTGGTTTTATTTGTGGAAGTACTGACCTGCAGATAAATGTGTCACCTAGCACGTTTCTTCTTTAGCGGAAAACATAGATGCATGAGGCTGAGAATAAACATTCTATTAATGCATCAATTAAAAAGGCTAGCTATCAAGATTAACATTTCTTAAAAACTTTTCAAATGAAATTTAAGATATTTCTTCCTCATTTGCACAAGCTGACTTTCGAGATAAATTGCAACCCTCCTCTGCATTTACTTTTGCTCATGAAGCCCTAGGTCCCCAGATGGTGTTTCCTTGATGTGCATCACTGTTAGAGAGATTTCATGCCCTTTAAAGCTGGACAAGTTATACATTTCATTCCTTGCCAATGTCTTCTTTATGAGTGAATAACCCAAGACACAGAGTATCATTATACAGTTGATGCTGATTCGTACATTAAGGCTTAGGGTTCTTCAACCCATGCATTAACCTTTGTCACGTCAGTGTGGCACACGGTACTAGCTCTGTGAGAAGCCTTGTGTTGACAAGAAGACTTCCTCAAGTTGGCAGTTGGGTCTATGCATGCATAGATGCAGAGATTTATAAATGAACTAATGAATGTATGAATGAGCAAAGGTATTCAGATTTAACCAGAGAAGGGAAAACGGTATTTGCACAGAGAACAGAAATAATCTTCTGGAAGTGGTCTTTAAAAGGTCCTGATCTAGTTCACTGTGAAATCTCTTAAGCTGCAATCGGATTTCTGTCTCAATGACAACTTGTCTCCTTGGCGTAGTGTTCTTTGAAATGTCAGATCGAATTTCCCAGAAGGCGTTTGTTTGTTTACTCGGAGTCACTGCACTCGCCCCCTGTGCCAACTTGTCAGCCACCTTGATTTTGGTGTATTTGCTTAATTCCAAGTATCTATACCTGTGGCCTAATCTCCACCTGTTATCTTAACTGTTAATTGTATTATTGATTTTTGATATGTATCTTGCCCGAGAATGATTCCCACTCTTCAGTGTGATACAAATAAAGCATCTGATATATATTCTGTTGTCGGTTCAATCTCAACTCAAAACAAAGCCTAACTTGAACTTTATGCTGCTTTTGTGAAGATCTATAAATTAAAACATAGATTTTTTTTTCCAATTCAAGTGTCACTCCCTTAAAGTTATCATTTTCTTGTTACAATGACTAGAGTACAGTCACTCAAATGTGAAACAAACAAACGAAAACATTTAACACTGGTTAAACATATAAAACTTTGGAAACTGAAAAGGTCAGGTTCAAATCTAATTTTAATACCTGTGTGACTTCAGTCAAGTTACTGACTTCAGCTCAACAAATCTATAAAATAGTTTAAATAGTTCCTTTCCTAAAGGGCTGTGAAAATCAAGTGAAATAATGGAGCACAAAGCCTGTCAGGATATACAATAAATGATGACTGTGAAAATGATTCTTATTAGTAGCGGTTAAGGCAAAATTTACTAAAAACCATAGTTAAGACACAAGTAATCTATTATGGGAGAAGATAATATATCAATAATCATAAGCACAGTAAACTGTGTCCCGTTAGTGTATTTCCATATCATCGCGAAGACCCAGTGTAGACTCAGGGCTGTTGAATTTTGATAGTATGCACATGGGTCAGTGAAAGTAGAAATTGACAAAAAAGGGTTGGTGGATGGGAGGTCTTGGCAGGAGATGCCTGGGTAAAAAGTAAGAGAGTAAAAAGAAGTGGCTGGTCCCTTGCCAAAACTTCACCTGAATAGGAATGCAGTTTAGTGAAGGTGAGCCAATCTTGACATAGTCCCTTCCTAATATATTCCAAGATATTGATCTTGGATTATGACCAAGATCAACTGTGTTAGGCTGTAGAAGGAGGGGATCTAAGATCACCAACAAGGGTAAAGACAACAACAACAACAACAACAACAACAACAGAGTCGATACCCTGTAGAAATGTGATTTTTACAGAATGGGAACAGGTACCTATAGAAACGTATGTGTTGCCCCATTAAAGACAGACTCTATTGATTAAGTAAGACTAGATTAGACATTAAATTTAGTACGGGTACTAGGTAGGGCACACTGTGAATATTTTTAAGGGATAATGTATGTTTTAAAACATGGTAGCATTTATTTTTTTTAAATCTTCGAGTCTTCTTGAAATACTCATATGCTTTTCTTTAACTAGGTAAGATGTGTCACGTGAGTGATTTGCCACAAGGTGTTCCGCTTCAGACCAATGCTATATATTAAATGAAGGCATTCGTAGTCACTAACTGATTGTACGGAAGCTCAGAGGACACCTAATAGAGCACTGGAATTGCTTTTCCTTCTTAGGACAAATTCGGCATGACTGTGAAATATTTTCTTGCTAGGTCAATATCAAACCCAGACCACAAATGGCACTAAAAAAACCCCAATTTACATTCTGAAAACATAGGCTTTGTATCCGTTTATGTGCCCAATTTACTATTTTTTTCAAGGTTGGGCCACCATAAATATGACTTTTATGAACAAAATTCCTCTGGTTTGTTTAGTTCATTTCTTGAGGCCCCCCTGCAAAGCCTGGGAGATGAACTCAGTAGCTCACCCAGCATGGTTCTGATCTAGTTTTTCTGCTGTGTTTACTTCTATTTCTCTACGGAAAAGCTCTCGAATACATTAGTTTTATTCATTTTCTCTTGCAAATGATGGATGCCTTCATTTGTGAGAACCTTTTAACTTTCCTAAAGGTCCCAACTTTCTTATAATGTTCTTCCTGTTTTTTTTTCTTCTTCCCCACCTCTTTCTTAGTCTCTCTTTCCTCCTGCCCATCAAGCATCATCCAGTTATTTTGATGAAACACGCTGCACATAAAAACGTATGGAAACAATATAATTTGCACATCTCAAGTCTTAAGAACTAAACTCTGCAATATTGCAGAAGCCTCTGTTCATCAACCTCTGACAGTATTCCGTCCTCTCTCTTCTTCACTCGGAGGTCATTACTACTAGGAATGTATTTCAGAGCATGTGGAAAAGACCCAGCCCTGTGCCTGCTCTGGTGTAGTAAACAGCCCACAGCCCTGCTGGGAAGGATCCCTTCCAGTGATGATGGTGGGTTAGGAGTTTTCATCTCTGAGCCCTTTCATGGCATTACTGGACCCCACATGGCCGCTCTGTGTAGGTCATAAGGACATGCAGGGTTTAAAGGTCTGGTTATTTCTACTTGATGGAGAATAGAGGGGTCATTTCACCTCCAGAGCACACTATGGGGACAGCAGGATGGTTTAGTAAGCCTGCCTCATACACTAGCTTCATCTTCATCCCAATTTCTTAATATTGGACTGACTCCCTGTAGTAGCATTGAATGAAAGTACCAATGAAATAAGTTACATTTCACACTTTTATTTCACCCTTCGGTAGGATAGTTGTAAGTACTGGAATGCTTTAGAGCTGTGTGATCCAACAGCCACATGTTTTTATTGATCTCTTAAAATACGGCTACTCCAAACTGAGATGTATTCTACGTGCACCAGCAGTGAGAGAGTATGGAAAAGAAGGCAAAATATCTCACTGATAATTTTTGAAAATTTTGAACATTTGCTGAAGTAATAGTATTTTGTATTGAGTTATATCAAATATATTAATTTCCCCTGTACCTTTTTGTGCTTTTAACACATGGCTCCTAGAATGTTTACTATTGAAGAAATCCATATTTGAATTTCTTTTCATGTACATGGGTGTGGAAAGTGTCTCAAATTCTTTTCCTGCATTGTGTGATAATTTTTTATTTTCTTGCATTAATCAGTTAATGTAGTGAGTTTCGCTGACAGATTTTTTTTAAGGGTTAGCTAACCTTGTTCTCAGGTGATTTGACCCAACCTCATTATATATATATTTTAACAGATAAGGCTGGATTGCTTTGCTAATAATTTACTCAGGGCTAATGACTCTATTAATTGATGAGATTGGGGTGTAACTTTCTTCTCTGGTTCTGTCTTTGACAGGCATTGGTATAAAAATAACATTAGCCCAATAAAAAGAGAAGTGAGTCTGATGAATTTCATGGGTGGCTTTTTTTTGCTCAAGCTTAAGTCTTTAATAGTCAGAGGATCATTAATATTCTTCAATTTTACTTGTATCAGTTTTGGTAACTCAAGTCTTTATTATTTATTTTCTTCTACATTTTTTGAGTTAATCTCTTGTCCTTTCGAGAACTTCTTAATCTAAAAACAGCTCATTTCTCCTTTTCTAGTGAATGCATTTTTGCTAAAAATTCTTCTCATCAACACCTTATATGAATACAAGTTAAATGAAACTTTTTAATTGCTTTGCTTATTCAATTATATTTTCTAATATGTATTATCAGTTCTTGGACACATGATGCTGTGTATTTACAATCCTAACCATACAAAGAATCTTTAGCTAACTTTCCGCTACTTGTAGCAAGATCTTTATGGTGAGAGAGTGGCAAATATTTCTCTTCTATGCCTGAACAATATAATCTTCACAAATTTTTCTTGGCTTTATAGCTTATCTTACTATTTTAGTCAAATATTGGTTTTGACTCCAGAGTTGGTCATTATTATGGTTATTACAGTCTTAAGGCATTGTTTACCTAAAATGTCTCATGTTTATCCTAGTAACATGCTTGGTTTCAACTTTTATTACATTGTTTTAGTTACACATGTTAATGCAGTATTTGAAAAATCTATTAGTTTCTAGAAGTATTCATTCTGATACTGTTTCCCACTGATCTTTGCTAATGGTGGGTAGTTTTCCCTCATGTATTTATGATTTTGGACGGAGGCTCTGGCTTGGTGGGTCCTTGTCTCTGGGATTCCTCTGTGTCCTCTACTGAGGTCCTGTCCTTGGACAGATGTGATGTTAGTTTATGTCAGGTGTACTGTGGGTTATATATTTTTATGCTAATTGTGCTGCTTGAAATTTCCTGGACGACTCACGTACTGTAAATCTCAATTCTAAAGTCAAGCTTGGAATAATACTTTTTTGAGGTTGTTTTATTTCATATCTTTCCAGCATAGAGCAGGACAGACAAGTTTTCTGCTCTCACTCTATCCAATTGGTAGACATTTAGGGGGGAGGGGAGGGGGAACTACTTCATTATTTTAAACCATTATACTTAGTAACCATTCCAACTTCCCTCCTTTGTGGCCAAAAACCATTCTACTATTTCTCATTCTAAGAACTTTTGCATCTTCAGGGGCGCCTGGGTGGCTTAGTCAGTTNTTGTCAGTTTTCCTTATTTTTGTGTCAACTTATTTAGTCCTTTAAAGGGTTGATTGTTATAGTTTATCTAGAATTTTTAAGTGTTTTATTATGGTATATTCTACCTTTTGCATGAACCTTATTTGCTCTCGGTTCATCCACTTTTCTTACTCATCTTTAAATATTTTAATATTTGTTTATTTTTGAGACAGTGAGAGAGAGAGAAAGAGAGAGACAGAGCATGAGGGGGAGAAGGGCAGATAGCGAGGGAGACATAGATTCTGAAGCAGGTTCTAGACTCTGAGCTGTGAGCACAGAGCCCAATCTGGGGCTTGAACTCACAAACCGTGAGATCATGACCTGAGCCAAAGTTGGACACTTAACAGACTAGGCCACCCAGGCACCCCTTTCTTACTCAGCTTTAAAGCCACAGCCATGGTACCTGTTTCCTCTACAGGTTTCGAACATGGCTCCTGGGGCAGCTAATTGTGTGTGCCGGCTCGGTGAGGCCACTGTACCCAGATACTTGGCCAAACCCATCTAAATGTCAAGGTGAAGATATGTTTAGGTGAGATCCACAAGTAAATCAGAAAACTTTGAGTAAATAGATTATCCTCCATGATGTGGGTAGATCACACAATGAGTTGATACTGATATTTCCCTTTTAGAAAAGGGATATTTTGTCAGTTTGGACTCGACCTGCAATATCAGATTTTCCCAGAGTCTCCAGCCTGGAGGTGGACATACAGATTTTAGACTTGCCAGGTCCCTCAATCCCATGAGCCAGTTTCTTAAAACCAATCATTGTGTCTATCTCTCTGTCTGTCTGTCTGTCTCCCTCCCTATATAGAGGGAAGCTTATTACAGATCCACCCTGCATTTAGCTATCCTCTCTTAAATGCAAAACAAATGAATAGACAAACAAACAAACAAACAAAAACCCACATGGAATGAGTGTGGAAGTTACTTAAGCCCTTCATAATTCTGCCACTTTAACAACATTTTTATGTCTCAGCTACTCCCTCAGGTCATATAGTTCCAGAGCTGACGGTCCAATCGAATGTTTAGCCCAGTTGTCTGAATTCTGCCTCCCCAATTTTGGAAACAAGCTTCTTAATTTTCCAACCTGCTTCCTGTCTCTCTTTTGCGGTCTGGGTCCATTGTCACTGATAGAAATATTGTCAACGAGATATTTTGTTAAAAAATTTTAAAGGGCATCGATTGTTCAGCTGTGGGGGTGCTAACAGGGTGTTTGTTATTCTTAATTCCATGCACAAAAATGCAGTTACAAAAAACTATTTTGGACAAATTTCAGATCAACTATTTAAAAAAAAAAAATCATAGCGTGGCGGGGTACCTGGTTGGCTCAGTCGGTTAAGTGTCCGACTTCAACTCAGGTCACGATCTCATGGTTTGTGGGTTCGAGCCCCACATTGGGCTCTGTGCTGACAGCTCAGAGCCTGGACCCTGCTTCCGATTCTGTGTCTCCCTCTCTCCCTGCCCCTCCCCCATTCATGCTCTGTTTCTCCCTGTCTCAATAAGTAACAAATGTAAAAAAATATATTAAAAAATGTATCATAGCAATGGTATTCCTTATATAGAAAGAAAAACATACTCTGCTTTCAAATATGTGTCAGTAAAGGATGGGAATATTTCACAGACCTGTTCTGCAGTCTATTTTCCATCGCTTTGTTCAAATGTGCCCTGAAAATGTAAGCGTAAGGGCAACTAACTACAACAGTGTTTTCGAGGTTCATTGTTAACACTTACAGATTTCAGCACTGGCTTAAGTGTCCTTATCCTGTCCTTGATTCTTTGATGATAATGATAATACACTAATGTTTTAACTTAGTTTATTAGGCACAACTCTCTTTTCCATGGAAAGGATTTGTAGTATGAGCCACCAATTATTGGCTCTATTTCTCTTTGCTGTCTCAGCATAGGTGCATTTTGACACTTGTTTTCCCTTAAACTATCTGAGTGGCAGAGCAGTGATCATTAAAGAAAGGACGCCTGGGTGGCTCAGTCAGTTGGACAGCCGACTTCGGCTCCGGTCATGATCCCGCAGCTCATGGGTTTGAGCCTCGCATTGGGCTCTGTGCTGACAGTCAGAGTCTGGAGCCTGCTTTGGATTCTGTGTCTCCCTCTCTCTCTTCTACTTCCCCATTCATGTTCTGTCTCTCTGTCTCTTTCTCTGTCATAAATAAATAAACATTAAAATTTTTTTTTTAAAAAGGACGCTTGGGTTAATCATTTGACTTTATTCCTTGGTCTTCCATGTAAAACTTAAATTCTCCCAGGGATTCTGATGTGCCAAACGGTATTTCTAAAGCTTGTGACCACTTATCATTAACAGGTGATACTGCTTCACTTTTTTTTTTTCCCGGTCCACACTCTGAGGTTATTCAATTTAGATTAGTCACGATGAAAAGTAATTAAAAAGCATGTTCATTTCCATCTGGTGAGATCCATGTTTGTCTCTCTTTCAAGTCTGGTTCCTTAAAATGGTTAAGTGCTAGAACAGCTTGTGGTTAAATATCTTTTATAAACTGACAGTTGTTTAGATAAACCAAGTCCTTTCCTTGGCAAAAGTCAAAGTACGTTTAGATTGTTTAAGTTACTGAAGTGCAGAGGTAAATGTAGAGGGACCTCTAAACAAACCAGTTGTGTCTTTAAAATGTACAGAGAAGAAATCCCGGGCCATGTATACCCAGCAAATAATTTGTTTTCCAACTGTATTTTTTTTTTTTACATTGCATAAGAATGAATTCTAACTTCTGTACCCACACTTATTCAATACATAGTGACCCATGCAGCTGTTTGCACAAAGATTAAAAGCAAAACAGAACAAACAAACAGAAAACCACCTCCCTGACTCCATTGCTTTCTTCAAGCACCTTAGTGCTAAAAGTCATGGCAGTTTATTATCAGGGAAATGCTGAGACAGAATAGCACATCTCAATCCATATGGTTTAATCCCTTTTTTTGCAAGTCTGCCAAATCTATCAGCATTTTGCAGTATAACCCAGAGAAGGGGAAAAGTATCTTATATTTGTAAACCAGCAACAGAAGAGTGGGAAGCAATGTGTTGTTGTTTTCTTTTTTCTCACTGTTCCTTTGTAACCTGATGAGCTCTAAGAATTTGTCAATATTTCACGGACTGTACAGAGCTCAGAATATTCCATGCTTCTTTTGCTTAAAGGGATCTGGTGAATACTGAAGTTTTATTTTGAAATATAATTTGGACATAGCATGTGATGTTTATCAATTCAAACTTGTCTATGAGGTATGTATCCTGGGGCCACCATACTCTAAGAGTCTACCACATAGGGCACTGAATATTGATTTCACCTCTGTAGGATTATATAGAATTGTAGGATTTCAGAGCATAAAAAGAACACAGTGAATTAATTCAATCCCTAAAATTTGCATGAGGGAACTGAGGTCCTGAGAGGTTAGGTTAGGGACTCAATGCCAGTTGGGGGAGCAGCTGGGGTTACAGGGCAGACCTTTAAGAAACAATCAGTGAATAAATGAAGGAATGAAGCTTAATGTGTCTGAAAATCAGGGTTCTTCGTTTGCTTTGCTTTCAAAATTCCATCACATCCTATAGAAATCATATTTGCATTTCAAATGTCATTCTTCAGCAGGGTAGGATTACCAGAAATATTGAATTTAAACCTGTAAGTTAGTTGTAGTCATAGAATAAGGTTGTAATGCATTTTGTGTCTGGTATTGGCTTTTAACATTTTCAGTATTTAATAGAGCCTTGTTAGTATGTTAGAAACACACTAGAAATTAGATGTCTTGGGGCACCTGGGTGGCTCAATAGGTTAAGTGTCTGACTTTGGCTCAGGTCATGATCTCACAGTTCGGGAGTTCAAGGCCTGTAACAGGCTCTGTGCTGACGGCTCAAAGCCTGGACCCTGCTTCAGAGTCTGTGTCTCCCTTTCTCTCTGCCCTCCCCCCACTCGCACTCTGTCTCTCTCATAAATAAATAAACATTAAAAATATTTCTTAAAAAAGAAACATAGATGTCATTAGTAGATAAACTGATTTTGATAATCCATGTGACCATTCATCTTTAAAGCCATTCCTTAAAATTCTTTAATCTTTACGGTCCTTTCTAATACCAAATGATATAGAAGAAAAATCAACATATTATGTGCCTTTTCAAAATTTTATATCACTTATGTACATAGTCCCAATATCACAATATCTATAGTCTATTGGGGGGAAATAGGAAGACATTAGTTTGGAAGAAGAAATAATTGTATTTAGACATAACATACAACTGTTTCCGTTTGAGGTTTCTCCTCAAACATTGGTTCCTTATGTCTCAACATTTTCTATTTTATTTTAACATGTCTTCACCTATTAGAGTTCAGATAAAATGCAGGTGAGTAAGTGCATACTCCCATTAGTACCCCACTATCCTACTGTGACGTGTATGAATATTACTAGCAGTGTTACTGTCATCGTTTATTGAAATCTTATGATACGTGGGCACTGCTCAAAAAGCTTTCTTTCCATATAATAACATATTTAATCACCACAGTCATGCAATGCAGTGAGTATTTTTATCTCTACTCTGCAGATGAAGAAACCAGTGGCCCAGAGACTCTAGTGATTTTTTTCCCAATGTCATGCAGCCCCTAAACAGCAGAGTTGGGTTCAAACTCTGGCAGCCTGAAGCTGCTCTCTTCCAGTGCTTTTGGTTACGATTGGGTCAGCAAGAGAACCACCCTGAGGAATGCTGAATCCAAAATGCTTTCTCATGATTAGCCCTTGTGCTGCTGTGACAGCGGGTTCAACAGTGTATGTGAGGTGATGCTGTTGCAACTTGTCTTTGACCTGAGGTCAGAAGGACCAAGGCCAGCAAGGCAAGTGGAGGGGCCGATAGGAGCCCAGGCCCATCTCTTACTGCCTTCAGTCCTGCCCGTGGGCCTGCCCTACAGGGTCAGCTGCTGGCCTTCCCGTGAAGCTGTACACAGCTGCTCATCCCTGAACTGGGAAGGGTGAAGGGGCCTGTCGCCTTTCGGTCGGAGTTCCCCTGAGAAACACCACACCAGTAGGAGGTATACAGGGAGAGACACATAGGAGGAGATTTGTTAGAGGAATTAGCTCACTTGATTAAGGAGGCGTCCAGTCTGTCCACTGGTAGGCAAGCTGGGGGTAGGGGGGAGCAGATCACAGGAACAGCCATTGGCCTGAGAACCGATGGAGCCAGTGGTGTAAGTCCTAGTCCAAGTGCAAAGGGTTAATAATTGGGAAGGGGAGGGGGCAATTGTGCTGGAGAACCAGAAGGCCCTGAAGTCCAGGCCAAAGACCTGTGTGTCCCAGCTAAGCAAATAGAGCCAGCTCTCCCTTCCTCTGCCTTTTTCTCCACTAGGGCCTTCAGCAGGTTGGATAAGCCCACCTGCCTGGCAGAGGGTGCTCTTCTCGGCCTTGCAATTCAGAGGCTAATCTCTTTGAGAAGCATCTTCACAGACACACAGGGAAATAAAGTTGCACTAGCCATCTGGGCCACGCTTCAAGATGACGGATAATATGAACCAGCACAGAGGCCCCGTGGAGGGAGCCAGAGTGGGCACCCACCTGGTCACTCCGCATTCTAAATAGGTAAGTCACACCTCTGACAGGTAGGAAAACAGCAGCACCTGACGGTGATGGCATAAGGATGGGAGCTCAGAGCCTATCGATGAGGCCTTAGTTCCCTCATGAGGAACAGTAGGGGTTTGGGGAAATGTAGTTCCAGACTATGGTCAGTCAACCAAGTTCAATGCTGCCCTGTCTGCTGTACTCTACTTCCTATGACTAAGCTAGGTCTCTAAATACCAGTAATTACGTACGACTTCGGGTGAATGCAAGCACCACATCCTTCTATGTGGGTAGTTAATTTTACATAGGCCTTGATCAGGAGAGGCTGTGCTGTCCACGCAAGAAAATGAACTGGAGAAGAAAAACAGATGCCCAAATCAAGAAAAAGCACTGAAAAAGCTGAAAATTTTTCAAAGGAAGATTTTGTGTTGTTGACTCCATAATCTTTCTGAGACTGGTTCTACTAAGAGGAAACTACTTCTCAAATTCTGTTCATGAGAATTATGAGATCATCTATCATTTATATAGAACTGGACACTACCAATCATTTTCTGAAGTGGAATGTAGATATGGTATAGAATATTGTATTTAAACCAGTATGATAGATAAATACCCAGCAAAACCTTTTGGCTTAACACCTTAAGAACACTGGCTAAAGCATTTAAAAATTATTTTTTAAGTGCAAAAATGATGTGGTAAGAAATTGAAGAATATCAATGGCAAATAATAGTTGAGAAAGGAAATCAAGAAAGATGGGCAAAGTTGCACATAATTACTAGTATTTGGAGACCTAGCTTAGCCATAGGAAGTAGAGTACAGCGGTCAGGGCAGTGTTGTACTTGGCTGACTGACCATAGTCTGAAACTACATTTGAGAAGAAACACAAAAAGTAAAGTTACCATGGGTGAGATCTAGCAGAGATGAATCCTCAAATATGGTATACATGGACTTAATAAAAATAAAATATGACATTAGAAACTGCATGATTCAATCAATAAAAGAAGGGACTCAGGTGTGAATCTTGGTCATTATTCTTCATGATAAGTTTAGAAATAAGACTATTATACTTCTAGAAATGAAAAATGTAATAACTTTAACTATGTACAATTGGGATAACATAAGAGTAGATTAAACACTGCTAGATAAAAGTTTATTAAATTGGAAAAAGAACACAAGAAATTATCAAAATATTACACGAAGTCGAATAGGTAGAAATTATGAGGTAATTAGACTAAGAAAAATCTAAAGACTTAGAAGCATTCTAGAAAGAATAATAGAGAATGATCACTATCATCATTTGGAGAGAAAGTGACTGAAAGTTTTCTATAACTGGGGCACCTGGGTGGCTCAGGTGGTTGACTGTGGCACCCCTGATTTTGCCTCAGGTCATGTTGTCTCAAGGTTTGTGGGATCAGTCCCTGCACAGACAGGGCTCTGCACTGAGTGTGGAGGCTGCTGAGAATTCTCTCTCTCCCCCCTCTCTCTCTGCCCCTGCCCTCTGCCCGTGCATGCTTGCTCACTCACAGTCTCTCTCTCTCTCTCTCGCTCATTCAAAACAAATATTAGGAAGAGAAAATAAAATAAAAGTTTTCTATAACTAACAAAAGATTTCAATCAACCAAATGTATTAGTATTTCAAGAGAATCAATGTAAGACTTTGTTAATTTCATTTATGGTTTCTTTTCTGTATTTTGTTAGTCTGCTATCTTCTCAGTGACCTCCTTCTGAAGGAGGTCCTTCTGATACAACACTTCTGAACCTTGTAAAGTATTTCTTTTTCATTCAGAGTAAGCACTAAAGTCCTTGTCCTGACTACAGAGCCCTACACAATGTAGCGTTAGCCTGTGGCTTACTATCTTTTTGACCTCTTCCTTTTAACCACTTTTTTCCCCTTGCTTCCTTTCTCAGGTCATCCTATCCAACTCACGGTTTTGTGAATTCTCCATTCATTCCTATCTCAGGGCCTTTGCCTGTACTGTTCTCTATGCCTGGAACCCATTTCCCATTCATATATACGTGACACCTTCTTCACTTCCTTTGGGCTCCTAACTTATTCTTTTTCATTGTACTTATCAACAGCTAACATTAGGTATTTCCAAAGTGGTTAAAATTTCATCTCTCCATGGGGCGCCTGGGTGGCTCAGTTGGTTAAGTGGTTGAATTCGGCTCAGCTCAGATCATGATCTCACAGTTTATGAGTTCGAGCCCTGCATCTGGCTCTTTGCTGACAGCTCACAGCCTGGAACCTGCTTCAGATTCTGTGTCTCTCTCTCTGTCCCTCCCCTACTCATTCTCTCTCTCTCTCTCTCTCTCAAAAATAAACAAACATTAAAAAATCATATTTTTAAAAAATTAAAAAATATATCTCCTTACATTTAATTGTCTCTCTTCATGAGTGGGACATTTCTTCTTTTATCCAATGGTGTATTCTTAATGCCTAAGCAATTCTTGGCAAATATCATTCACTCATATGAATATTTAATAAATAAAAGAACAAATGAATACATGAAAGTAATAGGTCTCAAAGGGTTTTAAACTGAAATCATTCCTCTAATTGGATTTCTCAAAGTTGTAGATAGCCATTTACTTCAGTGATATTATAAAATGGCTAAACACAAGGGGAGCACAGAGGTGAATTAGTTGCACTAAGTTTTACACTGTACTTTAATTTTTTAAAAATTTTTAATGTTTTATTTATTTCTAGGAGAGAGAGAGAGAGACAGCGTGAGCAGGGGAGGGTCAGAGAGAGAGGGAGTCACAGACTCTGAAACAGGCTCCAGGCTCTGAGCTGGCAGTCAGCACAGAGCCCGACGCGGGGCTCGAACCCATAAACCGCGAGATCATGACCCAAGCGGAAGTCGGACGCTTACCGACTAAGCCACCCGGGCGCCCCTACACTGTACTTTAAAGAAGGCAATGGTAAAAATATAGAATGATACTTTATCATTACTGTGAAGCTACTATCTGCTTTGAACAATTTCTTTTTTTTTTTTTTAATGTTTTATTTATTTTTGAGACAGAGAGACAGAGCATGAGAGGAGGAGAGGCAGAGAGACAGGGAGACATGGAATCTGAAAGCAGCGCCAGGCTTCGAGCTGTCAGCACGGAGCCCGACGCGGGGCTTGAACCCACGAACATAAGATCATGACCTGAGCCAGCGTCGGATGCCCAACCCACTGAGCCACCCAGGCACCCCAGCTTTGAACAATTTCTATGTGGCAGTATTTATGCTTTTTTAATATCCCATAAATTATAATTGTGGGGGGAACAAAAAAAACCTCTCTTCCTCAAATGAAGCTGAGATCATTGCTATTCTTGTATTTAACAAGCAGTCTGTCTGCATCCAAATAATACAGGTGAACTTCGTAGTTACTTGACTGTAGAATTCAAGGATATTGATTTTGGCCTCTGTAACAGTGAAATCCATGGTTCCTTCAGAGATTACTTTCTTACCGTCATGATACCCACCTTTGGAGGCGGGGAATCAATAGGGCACTCCTGCTCCGTCGAAATTCTGCCATTTTCCCCAAAGAACACACGTATCTGGAACTCATTTCCTCTTCATTACAACAAAGTCAAAGTCCTTGGCCTTCAGGGAACTACTCAATATTAATTTGTTTAGTTAAGCTTTTACCTAACTGATGAGGTGGAAAAGAGTAATTGAATTGGTAGCAATTTCTGATACATATTCATATTGCTCTACTTCCGAACATGTTCATAAATTTCTATCATAGGGTTCCATTTTGTTAGTTAAGTTGAACAATGATGACTACTCACTATTTCCTTAAAATCTGCTGTGAATTTGTTTGCCTTTTCTAAAGAACTATTTTTTTTAAAATATCCTGTATGGATTTAACAAAGAAAAGCTAGGTTATTAAGCTTACTGTTATTACATGCATTTGAATATAACATGGGGATGTTTTTCCACTTACTGTAGTAAAAAACTGACAGAACAAGATTGTTTTATAAAATAATGGCAATGCCGCCCCCAAGACATAGTGTTATTATAATACTTTACTATACTTAAAAATATAAGAAACAAAGTGATAATATTTCAGTATGAAAATGAATATGTGGCTAAGCATTTTAGTAAAAAATTCTTTATTAGATGTATAGAAATCATTTGATGACTACCTGTCTATTATGTTAATGGAATGGGAAAAATGGAATTTGTTAGATTCGCAGGTTTCACAGATGCAAATGTATCTGAGTGGGTTATTGGAGTAGGTAATTTTATAACTGTTGCTAGAAAATTCAGCTTGAGGGGCCCTTGGGTGGCTCAGTCAGTTAAGGGTCCAACTTTGGCTCAGGTCATGATCTCAGGGTTCATGGGTTTGAGCCCCACGTAGGGCTCTGTGCTGATAGATTGGAGCCTGGAGCCTGCTTGGGATTCTGTGTCTCCCTCTCTCTGTGCCTCTCCTCTGCTCATGTCCTGTCTCTTTCTGTCTCTCAAAAATGAATAAAAACGTTAAAAACATTTTGTAAAAAAGGAAAATTCAGCCCAACTGCCTTTCCATTAAAAAATTCTGTAAATAATTTTTTCAGATACTTCAAAATAAATACTTCAAAGTAATTCTTTGTGTGCTCTAAACACTTAAATTAATAGGGAGAAGCTTACAATTTATCCGATACAATGGTATTTTGTGGATAATGAAATTCCCCCCTACCTTCTGTTACAACACACATGTCCAAAGAGTTATGCTCCTTCCCAGCTGAGTAAAATCCAGAAAAAGAGCCTGGAATTCTCACAGACATGACTCCTCATATAATGCCAAAGCGCTTTTTGATGTCATGGAATTTCATTCAATATATGGAATTATCATTTCCCAATTATGCCCTCCCTTGATTTTATAGCTGGCATAGAAACATAATCCAGGCATATCTCTTTGACTGAAGACGAATATTAAAGAAACTATGTTGCAATAAAGTCTCATTAAATCCGGTGGAAGTCACAACTAATGATTTCCTGCTCAGCTCTAAAATGAAACAAAATGAAACAAAATAAAACAAAACAAAGCAAGCCTTGTTGAGCACGCGATGGCTACACAATATTATTTTCTTTTTGCCAACTCTCGATGGAAAAATTGTGCCCAGAATTTTGGAAATCTCTCGTGGGGTTCTTGTATACCCAGTAAATAGTGGCAGAGCCCTGGGCCAGCCTCATGGTATACATGGCTGAGTACTATTTACTTAGACCGCAGTGTTTATGTGTCCTTTGTCCCCAAGCTGGATAACTCTTACCCCACAATGGGCACCGGGGACCCCGCTCTGCCGTTTAGATGCCATCTGCCAGGCAGCCGCAAGTGGCTGAGCCTCCCTTTGTTGTGCTTCTATGATGCTATGCCTTCGTTAATAACTGAGAATTCAGGTTAAAAAGGAAAGATGAATCCCTCTGATGTCATTCTCTTTATTGTGTCTGAAGATCTGTGCTCTACCACCCACCAGGCTTTCCCTGGCTGACCCGTGTTTACCTTCTGTCCGCGCCACTTCCCACTGGGTTATTGATGTGCTTCTCTGCCCAGGAAGCCGCTCTCTCAATGCACTTTGTTAAGCTGACACCGCAGGCTGTACACACAGGCTTTTGTTATACTGCAGGGGAAGAAGAATATTGGTGGACGGGGAGGCTGAATATCTCAGTTAAACTCTTCTTAGAGAAGCAGGAGAGACAGACAGACATCCTATTATACATTCTCCTTATTCAGATGACACCTGAAAGCTCATTCAGTCCCCAGGGAAGGCAAAGTTCAATCCCTCCCTATGATCAGGAGCCCTTTTTGTAAAATAGGAGACTTGGGGGCTTAAGACGGTCCCCAAGTGAAAAACAGACCTGTGTTGATTCTACAACAGCAAACAGACCCTTGGCTCATTAATTATTTGTATTTCATTCTTATGTGATGAGAATATTCCTCGTGGTTTTCCTAGATTTAGTCGAGGCCTTATCCAATTTGCCTAAAATCATTCTTCATTCTTTTTTGTTTGTTTGTTTCTTGTAGAAAAAAATTATCAAATATCATAGTGGAAATTGATTGCATGTTTTAGAAGAGTTTAGATACCATTCCTGAGCACATGAAAATGTTCTTTTCCCAAAATATGAGTATCTACTTTTGTCACTTTCACCATTTTTATCCCCCATGCAAAAGGATAGACTTAAAGAAAACAAAAATGTCTTCATCATGGAGTTGCCCAGTTTAAAACCAAATCTATGTAAAAGTCTTTACCTCAATAGGTTAATATTTCCCTGGATATATTAATATTAAGCATTACGTGGCAAATATGAACACCAAACAGGAGACGCTAATGATCGTTGGAGTTACACAAAATAAAAGGGAATTAACGCTACTGTTTGTAAAAATCTGAACATTAGACTAAGTTTTCTGACTAAATATAGATGTGTTCTCTCGCTTTCACGTTCAAGTTCCTTATCTCTAAAATAATTGGTTTTAATATTATCAATTCTAATGCCTTGCTTAGCTGTAAAGCATGCAACAAAATGCAACAAAGAGAGTACTTTATAATTCAGAAAATAAAAATAAAAATTATTGTTAAAAATCTGGAGATAGTTAATCATTGCCCCTTTTATGGATGTTCCAGTTGTCAGAAAAATTTGTGAATCAACCTTCAATCTACTTATTTGCAGTCACAGAGTAATGGGTTTTAAGACCGGGGAGGTTTTATGAGTCATGCACGTTGCTTCTGCACTTCATTCAGAATATGTATAATCTAAGATGTACAGTGTATTCATCGTGAACTTTATGTTTTCATCCCATGGCCAACTCAGACTGGTCCTAAAGATACTGTTGTGGAATCTTGTGTGGATCACCCAACAGAAAATCCAAGGGGGCACTCGGAGATCTTGGAAGGCAGGAGGTTTATTTTACACCAGTGGGCTCAGAGATCATTCTCCAAAGGTCTGAGCCCCAAATGCAAGTGGGATGGGTAATTTATAGCATCGTCTTCCGCCTTCCCGGTGGTTTTCCCGCTTGCGGCAAACAGGGCAGGAAGAACCCGGAAGAGGAGTCTCTAAGCTACGAACTAGGGCTTGGTTTAGTCCCATCGGCCATTTTATGGTGCAGAACTGTACTTATTTTCCTTCCAATACAAAGTGGATAATGGAGTTGTTACCACTTTAGAATGGAACAGTTGTGTCTAACACAACTGTCATCGGAGTGTGAATTACTTGTTGACTGCCTTGATTCCCTTATTTCAGTATGGAGTTGTGTTAGGAAGCAGGTAAATTTTACTTCGTGAAAGACTCCGGGAGTGTTCTATGTAATGTGTGACAGTCTCTGCCCAGGAGGACGTTGAAGTGCTTGAGTGTTCATGGAAGATTGCCACAGCTTTTCCATTGGCTTCTTTAGGATCTCATGTGGATGTTTACGGAGAGGGGACAATTTGAGTACCAGAGTACTGATTCCGTAGAAAGCAAAACACTCCATTTTTACCAAAGGCTATTACAGTCGGCCTTTGTCCACTGTAACCTGTGGCAGTGACTGGATTACAGATATATCCTATACAGATATATATACACATATTTCCCATTTCTTCTTTTTAAGTTTATTTATTTATTTTGAGAGAAAGAGAGTGAACAAGTGCACAAGCAGGGGAGGGGCAGAGAGAGAGGGAGAGAGAGAGTCCCAGGAAGGGACTCTCAGCACAGAACCCTATGCGGGGCTCCATCCCATGAACTGTGAGATCACGACCTGAGCTGAGATCAGATGCTTAGGCCACCTGGGTGGCTCAGTCCGTGGGTGTCCAACTTTGGCTCAGGTTATGATCTCGTGGCTCATGAGTTCTGGCCCCATGTCAGTCTCTGTGCTGACAGCTTAGAGCCAGGGTCCTGCTTTGGATTCTGTGTCTCTGTCTCTCTTTGCCCCTCCCCTGCTTGTGCTCTCTGTCTCTGTCTTTGTCTGTCTGTCTATCTGTCTCTCTCTCTCTCAAAGGTAAATAAACATTGAAAAATATTTTTTTAAAAAAAGAGTAGGATATTTAACTGACTGAGCTGCCCAGGAGCCCCATAGTTCCCATTTCTATGAGACATAGTCCAATAAGAACAGATTTTTAAGAAAATTGTTATTGTATAACAAATATTAACTTAGTGAGGACATTTTTCTTTGTTAATATATCCATATCAGAATGGTAGTTTTTCATTTATCTTCAAATGGAAAAGAGCAAACATTGATAAAAAGTGTAGTTAAGGAAATGACGGAGAGTCCTTTGCTATATATGTACAGTATTTTCTAGTGTAATTGTTCATAGAATGTGAAACTAAATTACATAAATGGAGATGAGGATTAGGAATGATAGACAATATTAAATTTATCTTCTTTCAAAAATACGTTTTTAACAGTATGTCATTATTAGATTAAAACTGAAAATTTTCCATCTTAACTTTATTTGGTTAATTAGGTATCTAGCATCATATGTATATGTAGTTTACATATATGTATGTAATAAACTATCTACATACAAACTATTTTATATATATTTATAAACTATTTTATATAATTATATATAGTTTCAATTATCTGCGTGATTAGATGTCATTTTTATAATTTTGAGTAACTCTAAATGAAAATTAACTTTACAACACAGAGTTTTCACCATCTGGAGATGAATATTAATTATTATCCTATCATTTGCAATTTATGTGTCTTTGAAAAGTTTCATTTCCCTTTCACCAATTTGCTGAATTCTAACTCAGAATTTTCTCAGAAAATGGAAACCAAACAAGAGGGTGGAAAAGGAAACTCCTAATTGTATTCAAAACCTTTCAAACTCAAGCTATTGGCAACAAAATAAGGTGTAGGTTCCATTATCTACACTGTTCGGTTGAAATGATTTTTTTTCTTGAGCTGATCTCAGACCATTCGTTCTTCTCCAATCTTTTTTATGTGAAGTGATGGCTTCCTTCTTGTTGAGATGGGAATGGAATTAATTTTATCATCCCGAAATTTGAAGAGTACCACCTCTGTCCAGTAAATTTTATTTTACCACTGATAAGATACAGTGTTTAAAAATCACTATAAGAACAGCTATGCTATGTATAGTATAGTCAAAACAGCCTTATCAGTGTAGTAATTTTTACTTAATTGTGATTGATGATGAGACCTCAAAAATAATTCATTTTTGTTTGCTCAATAAATTATATCTTTTTAACAGATTAGCTTAGATTGAACAAAAATACTCCCCTCAAATAATTCCTATTGTTAAAGAAGTATTTCATCTTGTGCCAAGAATGTGTTTCTAGACAACTAGAGCAAACATAAGTATTCAGAATAATTAATAAATGCCAATAAATAATATGTCCTTTAAAGTATATTGTTCTAAAAATATACTTTCAACTAATTATATATTTCTGATCATACACATGAAAATTTATGCACATGCAGAACCAACTTCATAATCCATCCATTTACCCTGATATATACTTTAAAAGCTTTTTACAAAAATATTAGAATGGATATATTTGTTTGTAACATTACTATGTACTTTCCAAAATAGAAAAGATTCCTTTCAAGAGAATGAAATAGCTTGAACTTTGGAATAATAAGAAAGGCGATTTCCAAATGAGTTTTTGTCAAAAAAAAAAATGAAAAATAAAAGTCCATCCTCCGCTGTTTTCTAAGAGTATAAGATACACTTGCAGATGACATGCTACAGAAAGTCATTCCAGTGAGACTTTCAATTCGTAGAGCTATGGCTTATCAGTGTTCATCTTATACTTCAACATGAACTTATTTTCTGTGTAGAATCAAAAAGTGAGATTTGAATATACCACAACTTGCTAAAAGAGAGATATTTTAAGTGTGGCCATTATGGAAAATATGACTAATCCAGAGCATTTCCATTTGAAAGAGAAATGACTAATAATTGACTGGCCTGAATCCAAAGTCACAGTGGGGTTCAAAAAGCTGGTAAGTGGCCTCATAAAAATAGAAGCTGTATCAACCAATTGAATTTAATTATATATGAAGGTGATGATGGGGCTAAACTCCCTATAATTGGAGTCCAATTACTCAGCTGGTCTTCCATAAAATTAATTCATCTGAAAGTTCGCCATTGTCCTGTGCCCCAGGTCTGCTGCTGGTTTAATTAGTTAACACCGAGGAATCTTGAAACAGTAAATTATTTTGTCTTTATTGCCAATTACTGGTTAACAAAAATTGTATATAAAATATTAACATCTCTTCCAGCACAAATAGAAAAGGGCAGAGTGAAGACTCTCTTTCTTTTGTTTTGTTTTCCACCTAAAAGTTGCTAACGTGGAAGACAGCAAACCTTCCATTACATTTAGATTTATGGAAGATAGCTTTGAACTTATGAGCTACTAAATATGCCACCATTGCTGACACTATTCCGTAGGCACTGATCTCATAAATGCGACACTTAGGGCCCTCATGGTGTACACATGTAAAAATTAAGTTAACTATCAATGGGGAAAAAACAGGGGTGGAGAGCATTTCCGAAGAAATTCCCCTCAAGGGCTTTAAATTTCTTTGCACGATATTTGATAATGCCTTAGCATAATTTAAAAATGATATTGGATGGCTCTTGAGGTTTGATAAAATACTCTATGTAAGATTTTTCACAATTATCTGAATTGTGCATTAGGTTAATCACTGAGCAGTCAAAACTACTGAAAATAATTGATCAAAGGGCTTAAAGTTCATGCCGCATTATTGTTCTTTTTAATATAATAAAATGAAATATATCACCAACTGAACTGAAAATAAAGACACCATTCCAAAGGTGTTACCTATTGATAACATGTAGCTCATTTCGATTTAATAGATTTAATAGATTCCGTCACACTGGACCTTCACTTGGAAAGGTTCAATAACTAATTCACAATGAGACAGAAGTGGAAATATGTAATAATAAGAAAGTAAATTGCAAAATGTTGATCTCAGAGGTATTACAACAGAAATGGTATGATCAGGCCAAAAGATAAAATAATCACTTTAAAAGTTACAGCGGAGTAAACATTTCAGTTCTCTCCAAACATACCCCTATGTATGTAGGAAAATGAAAAATTAGATGGCATAAAGTTTAAAAACAAAGTTTTATCTATCTTCTTCCTAAGAATATAGAAATATCATGGCAAGAGAAGGTTGGGATTAATTACAACACTGTCAATTGTAAGACGTAATTGTATGTGTTGAAATACTAGCTTTTGTAGTGTCTCACTCAGTAGATGGGTCTCTTCAGATTTGTATCATTTACAATAAATAATTCTTTTACTACATTGTGCAATTAATGTGAGAACTGTCGTTACATTTTTCTATATTTCTTCCAAAAATAACACCGCAGGAACCAATTACCTTTTAAAACCCTTGTATTCAATCCAAAATGTCAAGATGAAGCTAAACTTTTACAGGAAAACTAAAGTCGATCCTTTTAAAAAGAAATGTGCCTTAGTTCAGGAGAAGCATGATACAAAATGATCCTGAAAATATTGTTTCCCTTTGCGTGATTGCAGGAAACTCTAAAAGGGAAATGCTTTATTTAACACATGAATAATTATAAATCAAGTTGCCTAGATTTTATCAACTTGATAGAATGTTGGCAATTTCTTTATATAGCTTGGATGTTTTCTTTTATTCTATGCTATTTCAATTTACAGCTATATATTTTGAGAAAATCCAGGTTTGCTGAGCACTGTTAACATAGTTAACACGTGTATTTAACCACATCCATAATGGTCATTTTAAAACAATTTAACAAATACGCCACCGAAACCAAAGATAGCAGAAATTCTTTCATTTCAATTTTAAAATAGAGATATTTGGCAAAATATTTTTAATGCACCCACAGATAAGAGAAGGCTGGAAAAAGTCCTAAGCTGTTCTTCATTGTACTGTTTTTAGGAAGCCTTGCACAATGTGTGATTGCTAAGTATTACTAAGGGAGAGAAAGCAGTATTGAAGTGCTCCCCACGGAGTACGGAGTACGGTGCAGGATATCGGCTCTGAAATGCCACAGAGCAACCACAGGGAGGAAATGCGAGTGCTAATGCTCACTCTTTTGTTAGGGCTTTGAGTGCTCTCTATTAAAAGAAGTAAACACGCTCTATGCAAAAAGTGGAAATTTTCTCACTTTACAGAAACAACACATTTAAGAGGAAATAACCCATAATGAGAAAGAGGTGTCGCTTAGTCTCCTGCTTCCTCCATAGCTTTTCGCCAGGCGATGGCTGGCTACAAAAGTGTATACGGTTCTCTCTCCCTCTCTCTCTCTCTCTTCTAGAAAAGTTCTAAAATACATTATGAAAGAGAGAACTCTCCTCTGTACTTGAAGTCATCCGTTATCTGTGTCTCTGAGTTTATTTTAAATAATTGTCTGCCTTACACCTCATTTCATTTAGAGTCAGATTCTAGGAACTGCATTTTCTTTTGGCAAAATCTCATGGATCTATCGGGACCCTCTACTGCTAGGTACACACACTCTACACACGGACACTCATGTGCCTGACCACCAAGGTAAAACCGTTTGTCCTAGAGGAAGGACGGACATCTTCTTCGCTTTCCAAAGTTCCCAAGGGTCCTACACTTCCTAGTGGATGGACAAAAAATTCTAAGGAAGGCATCAATGCACAAATAAGTGTGTCTTTATGATGAAGATATGAGCCGTTCACTATTTATAAGCATTCGATAATCACTAGAGAATTTAAAAGCTTTGATTTTTTTTTTTTCCTTATGAAGAAAAAATAGCCTCTGTGTATGGGGGGGGGGGAGGGCTTTCCTAGTCTTATATTACGCAGAAAGCAGGGGAAAATGTTGGTTCTGTTCTGACAAGCCTTTGCTTCTGAGCAGTGGGATTCTTTTTCACATCAAAGCCAAAGTAGCCTAAGACGCGCGTGTCCTGGGGTACCCAATCTGCAGAATCTCGACCTGAGAAAGTCAGAACGAGAAACAGAGCTGTTGGGATGGCGCTGGCTGGCTGCTCAGCTCCTGAAATAGATTTTCCAAGTTCCACAGGAATATTTCTGCAAANCAGGGACATCACCTAGCACTTCACTTCTGAAAGGGGCATGCATGTTTTATTTTTAATCTAATAATTAGAGAATGAATCTACAAAGGATATACACTTGTAATGAAAGTTTATTAAATGAAAATATAAGTCAGGAAATTTCAGTGAAAAAATGTGCTTAATATTTTTACTCTGTTTCTGACATTGACTTTCTTTATTTGCAGCTGGGCATGTATACCCAGTAGAGATGGTTTATTATATCTAGTTAATGGGTCCTTGGAATTGGGATAACCGACACTAGCAAGTCTTGGGAAATTAGGCTAAATATCTGGGTAATGAACATTCCCATCAGGTGAGAATCTGAGATATTTCTTAAAACCATTAATTCACTAATAGACTCATTTCTTCCTTCAACAAAAGTTTTGAGCACCCATTATCACTGACCCAAAAATTCCACCTGACATTTTGCCCTTTAATGAAAAAGTACTCTGAATTGATTATATGTCATTTACCAACATTTAAATTCATACATGTGTCCCTTATACCTGTATGAGGTGACTGACCACCTATCATGTGGGTGCAATTCTAGGGTCTTATATCAGTCGCAACCCCAAACAAACAGTAATCCCATACATGGATTAGAGTTAGAGTCTAGTATTGTTTCAAGAATGGTAACTGATAAACATAATAAATAAATAAACTAGCGATCTTTCAGGAGGTGATAATGAGTAAGAAAAAATAGAACAGGGGCGCCTGGCTGGCTTAGTCAGTTAGGCGTCCTACTTCAGCCCAGGTCATGATCTCACAGTTCGTGGGTTTGAGCCCCACGTCGGGCTCTGTGCTGACAGCTCAGAGCCTGGAGCTTACTTCGGATTCTGTGTCTCCCTCTCACCCTCTGCCCCTCGCTTCCCCCACTTGCACTCTGTCTCCTTCTCTCAAAAAGATAAAAAAATAAAATAATAGAGTACTGAGTGGATAGAGTGGGGAGCAAATATAAATAGAATAATGAGTGTAAACCTCCTAATAAGTAGAAAAGCAAATGCCATTTTCTGTTGTCTGACCAGAAGTTCCAATGCTGCCCCTTCCCCCACCCCCTATTGTTATAAGGTTGGAGAAAATGATGGAAACTCACAAGGAACTATCAGTGGGGGAGGATCCAGGAAGAAATGCCAGTCTCTACAAAGTTTAATAGAATGGGATTGAAATCTGAATTTAGGACTCCATGCCTGGATGTAATGGGACACAGAACAAATTTCTGGTGCTGGTATGCAGTTGGCAACCTGTTTTTTCCCTTTGTACGTCACTGATCACACACACACACAAAGTGGGAGATGCTGGATAACTACCAGAGTGGTCCCCTGGGACACCAGGATCTGTAGTCACTGTAGACAAAATTCTGGAGGAAGGGCCGACACCAGAAAGCCAGATAATCTCTCTTCCTGACATTTGCAACCACATTAAACTCAAGTCTGAAAAGCTTAATCTTACCAGTAGTTGAAACTATACCAATTATTGCAGATACACTTTTGTTCCTTTCTCTAACTGAGGCGCTCTTCCCCCCNCTTTTTTTATGGAGGCTTCATGCCCAATTCAGAGCCCAATAGAGGGGCTTAAACTCAGGACCCTGAGATCAAGACCTGAACTGAGATCAGGAGTCGGATGCTGAACTGATTGAGCCACCCAGGCACCCAGGCTCTACTTTTTAAACAATAATGCTTGTGGCACTGCTTCTAGAAGGCAGATCTTACATTTTGTGGGCATAATTACATTTCATATTTTAGAAAAGTAACTTAAAAACATTGGACAAGAACTTGAAGCAGCTATTTAAACATTTTTATATGTTTGTTTATTTATGGAGAGAGAGAGGGAGAGAGGGAGGGAGAGGGAGAGAGCATAAGCAGAGTAGGGTCAGAGAGAGAGAGAGAGGGAGAGAAAGAATCCCAAGCAGGTTTCATGCATTCAGGGCAGAGCCCAACGCAGGGATACATCGCACGACCCTTGAGATCATGACCTGAGCTGAAATCAAGAGTGGGATCCTTAACTGACTGAGCCACACAGGTGCCTCTTGAAATAGCTATTTACATTCTACAGCTGATTTAAAGAGTCCACACAATGTGCAAAGACTCTTACAACAGCTTGATTTGGAAATGTAAAACTGGAAACCTCTTTATGTAGCGATAGGAAAACGCTTAGATAAATTAGGGTATTATCAAATATGGACTGTTGAATAACTACAAACAATACTGTTTAGTACCCAAAAATATTTATAGTGCCATAAAGGAAAAAAAAATGGTTACGTTTGCACTATGAACTCAAAATATATGAGGATTAATAAGAATAAAAACCCTAGCTATAATCAATAAAATGTTGAGGCTGTTTTTTGAGTGGAGGATTTATAGCTGACTAATTTGTTTTTTTGTATATATTTACTTTTCTCTACTTTGTAGATAATCACTAGTGAATAGGTATAACTTTTAGGGCTAACATAAAATGTAGTTTGTCGTCTGAAAATTGCCACTCAGGTAGGATTTAGTGAAAAATATTATTCCTTACTTCATGGTTTCTAACATAATTAAAGATCAAAATAGAGTGTCTTAAAGAAGATTATAGTTCAATTTCTTTAAAGAACACCCCATAAATATCTTATTGGAGTCCAACAGATTCCTTGCATTTTTTGTTTGATTTTGCATTTTTACTTACTTTCTTGAAAAATCTCTAATACTCAAATCTCATATACTAAGGCTATCTTCCCTTTCGATTGTCTGCATGATTCCTCATGTTATATTTTTAAATGATGTCTGAGAAAAGAAAAGAAACAAACTCAGGCTTCGCAAAGCACCTTAAACTGAAGGCTTGCTTTTTAATGTTATGAACTAGAACAATTTGGTACTTGCTGAAGACTTATGGTATTTTCGCACCTGACTCTGTGGGTCCAGTTGAGTTAGAACTGGAGATTGCTTTATTTAATCTTCCCAAATACTCCACGTGGCAGACAGACCTGAGGGTGGTCAATAATTCCTGTCACCCCAGGGCCCAGGCTTTTGTGAAATCCCCTGTTCTGGACTAGGCTGAGCCCTGGGATTTTCTTCTAACAGAACCTGGCCAAGGTGATGATGGAACAGTCAATCACAAAGGTGCAGCGAGATCCCTTCCATGATTACATTCTCTTAGACTCTAGACTTGGGACCAGAACGAGAGACTGCTGTGTTGACCTACACAGCAGGCAGCCATCAAGGGACTACCTACCCATAGGCTCATGTGGTCAGGAGTTGGGGACAGGCGGCCTCCTTGAGCTGAGGGACTCAGTCCTGTAAGTGCTACAAAGACCTGAGTTCTGCCCAAAGCCCCTGAACCTGGAAAGGGACGTGAGTGTCAGGTTAAAATACCTGGGCTGCAGTTTTGGGAGACCCTGAGCAGAGCATTCAGCTAAGCTAAGTCAACTCCTGACCCACAGGAACGAGGAGAAAATCCATGCGGGGTGTTTTAGTTCTTAAATTTCTAGTAGATTATGTCATACCAATTGGTCACAATAGACCCCATCATAAGCACTTTAACAAATTTGTTTTCAAAAGACACCTTGAAAACCACTTTGATTAGCATGAAGCCTGCAGTGTTTGGGATTTTGGGTCAGCTCACTCCCGAACCAAGTCGGGGTATCCCAATCTACTCTCCAATCAGGGCATCAGATGCATCTGGCAGTTAGAATATGCATTTTCCAGCAAAAAGTTCAAGCTTATTGAAATATTGGACTATTATATAGTCCCAAAATATAGTTTAGTTTATTTATTTTTTGAGAGAAAGAGAGGGAGGATTTGTACAAGTAGAGGAGGAGCAAAGAGGAAGAAAGAGAGAATCCCAAGCAGGCTCTGCATTGTCAGTGCAGAGCCTGATGTAGGGCTTGAATCTATGAACCCTGAGATCATGTCCTGAGCTAAAGTCAGCCACTTAACCAACTGAGTCACTCAGGACTCCCCCCCCCCAACTTTTTAAACATACAAGNTTATTTATTTTTTGAGAGAAAGAGAGGGAGGATTTGTACAAGTAGAGGAGGAGCAAAGAGGAAGAAAGAGAGAATCCCAAGCAGGCTCTGCATTGTCAGTGCAGAGCCTGATGTAGGGCTTGAATCTATGAACCCTGAGATCATGTCCTGAGCTAAAGTCAGCCACTTAACCAACTGAGTCACTCAGGACTCCCCCCCTGCCAACTTTTTAAACATACAAAGACATTTTGTTACAATTATGCACATAGATTCCTCACGCTAGTATGAGTGCTTTTCTTTGCAACATTGATCACCTCCTGCACTGATACAATACTTATTAATTATCACTCGTTGGAATTTTAGGTCCATTAGGGCAAGATTTCATCTGACATATTCACTACAGTTTCCCAGCATCTCAGCGACTGGTACACAACAAATACCAAATACATCATTATCAAATATACGTAATAATAAATTCTGAATAGAAATTGAAACTTTCTAAAGTCACAGAAGAAATCAAGTTAGAAAATGAGCCCACCACTCAATGAATTTGCTATTTTGACACTAAGATGTGCAAGTTTGATTTCCATCATTTTCTGGACATCGTGAGGGAGAAGAGTGTGATTAGGCTGGAGAAGTCAGAAAAACTGGAAGAGAAACTCAGAGGTCAGAGGCAATAAGTGTAGAGCTTATTAAGAGCTTTCCTCCTCCTCCATTTCCAGACTGACTCTCCTGCCCTTGGCAGTGGCCGTATCCACCCAGTACTGAAGGAAACGCCCTCCAGTCACACCTGCGTGAGCAATGAAATTGCATGAAGAGACAGTATTTTTGCCAGTGATCTTGGCATAGATGCCAGGAGACGCAAATAAAAGAGCAAGTTTCCCAACAGCCAGATAATAGATGCTGTCTCTTTATACGAAATTCCCATCCATGTTTTCCTGAGAACAACTTGACTGCGCCTTTCTTATGTCCAAAAACCTCTGAAACACCAGCCTTCCTATCAATGGCTTCCCTTCCCTGCCATTCTTATTTCTGTGTAAATGGAAGCCAGAAGATTTCTAGAAATTCAGAAATGCCTACAATTTTAAGATAATGAAGGAGAGACATTATAACAGGAAGATGATCGTGGTCATCGTTTCCTTGGCACTGCGCCTCCCTGACAGTCAAGTCTATGGTGTGTGCGCATAAAACATGTACAGCCAGCAACAGCTGACATATTCCGATTGGAGTAGTGAGAAGCTTGCCCTTTCTCCACCCATGACCCCCGGGAAACTCTCGAGGATGTCTGTCCCAGCCTTTCTAGGAGTAAATTGAAGCTAAATGTGAATCTCTCTGGAGACAAGATGGTGATGGTCATAATTTTTCTCACATTGTATATGATTGCATACCATTTGTGCTCTTTAAAATTACATATAATGGAAAACCTTTTAGTAATACAGTCCTCTGTAGGGTGCTCCGAGGAAAATGCAGACAAGACAGATGATAAATGCACAGATAATCAAAGAGTGGGAAACTGTGTCTTCTCCTTTCTTCCATACAAAACCAGAATATTTAGAGCTGCGTAAAACCACTGATTTTTCACTTTCCATGAATTCGCTCGCAAACTTGGGTTTTGCAATAATTTGAAGATTTGATCCGACACGTAATGTCTCTCTCAGCAAAGAGATTTAACAGCGACTATAATTCTGTGCTTTTGTCTACTCTTACTAACATTGCTAATTGAATGCACTACGAAAGCTCCTGAATATTTTTCTCAATTAATTTTTTGAGATGAATACCTTCAAATGCTATTGGGATCAAGCTACTAGAGGATTTTTATTCCCAGTTTTCAAGTGAGTCATCAAACCTTTATTTTCAATACTTCCATCAGCCAATATGGCTTCCCTCTTGTCTCCATACGTTTGCGTTGATTTTTCATAATATTTTTATTTTAACATCTATGTCAAAGCATTGAATCACTCCTTTCATAGCTCTGTTTTTAAAATGAAATGGGATATTATGAGGCAATGCTTTGTGAACCACAATATTATGCAAATATTTTTACGCTTTGTTTTCAGAAGAAACCAGCTTGATGTCACAGATTCTTCAGGAAAAATTTTCCATACCACATTTCGAAATGTGTTTATACTTGCTTACTAAAATGTTCGGTGTTACCCAAATCATTTTCGTCATGTAAAATAAAAAACAAAAGAAAGTATGTAGTTACTTTGCTTAAAATAAAACCTGTCAAAGAGCAGGGATTGTACTCTGTGGACAATGTAATGTGGTTTTGCAGATAATATGTGTATTTAAATATTTGGGGAAGTATTAACGTTAAAATAAAGTAAACATATACCAATGGTACAAACTTAATTAAATTTGCCTTTTAAGAAAGAACGATTAACTCGTCTGAAAGAACACAAGGTCATCACTGGATTTCTGAAAGATGAAAGTCCTCTTGTATCTGAAGGTTTCTGAAAGCTATGCGTCCTTGAGTCTGTGGGACACTGTAGCTTTAGGTACGGAAGTTTAGGTTTGGAATTCAATACTCTCTCTTTGTGTTTATGAAAAGCCTTGATAATGTGCCATGTTGATTACATATTAAACAATGTCTCAAAAATTGTGTATCTTTCACAGTACCAAGCTCCATGTAACACAAAATATAGTTCCTCAAACTCTATTTTTGATGTGATGACATTCCTTTTCTATTCTAAATACAGTGATTTTTTATTAGTTTATTTTGTCTCTTTAATAATTTTGAGTTTATGCATGTATTGTTACTATTTCGATGTACCCATTGAAGGGAATGAAACATATTCTGCTACATCTTGTAATTAAACCTCTTGAGTATCTTTTCCTCCTATAATTTTCTTTTCATTGAGGGTTGCTTTGGCTTTTCCCCCCAAGGAGTATTGTGAACCCCATATATTCAAAGTATCTAAATAGAAGACTAAATGGGGGACCAATTTTTTTTTTTCCAGTGCTCATGAGATGGATTTCTGTGCTCCTGGACAAGTTTTCATTTGGGTTTCTGGCTGAGGGTCACAGAGGACTGTAAAGCAGAACTCTTGAACACAGCTGGAATCAGTGCTGGGTTTTAATGGTTTGCAGTTGACTGCTCATTGCTGTTGTTTTCTCCGACTATGACACCAGAGAGAAAGTGAGCCCCTCTATAGCTTCCTTATCCTGACGGGAAGAACTTTTCTAAACACAGAAATCCTTACAGATTTCAGGCTATGAAGAAAAGATCTTTGTTTCAGAGGCATCTGAGGCCACATTTCCCAGATCTTGGCATCCATCTACTGGACGATGTTGCTTTCTCGCAACTAAAAACCATTAGTGAGTCTAGTTTACTAATCTGACTTTGACTTCCATATTTGTTTCCAAGTATGACTCTAAGTTTTTCTATTAATTTTATAAATATGGTTTATTCTATTATCTCTGTTGGTTACTCATTGGTCAAAAGCAGAAACGGTAGTGTTAGTTTCAATGAGCAGGTAGAGATGCTTCTTGTCAGATTTTATAATAATTTTATCATTATTTTATTTTCTTAAGTGTTATTTATTTTTGAGAGAGAGAGAGAGCACACACAAGCAGGCAAGGAGCAGAGAGAGAGGGAGAAAGAATCCCAGGCAGGCTCCGAGCTGTCAGGCTTGAACTCAAGATCCATAAGATCATGACCTGAGTCAGAATCAAGAGTCAGATGCTAAACAGACTGAGCCACCCAAACACCCCTTATTCTTATTTTAAAGTAAAAGAAAACATTCTCTCAGTTAATAGCAGGAGGAAGATATACAGAGGTAGAAAAGATTGCCTTCATGAACACCAGAATTTTTTAGACTTTCAGTAAGTCTAAATTAAAAAAAAATTGGGATTATAAAAGTTGTCCAATATCACACGATTTTTGCTAAAGTATTTTTTAGCTTGGATCTGTATCATGTGGTACTACAGGACAGTATACCATGTTACAGCCTAATGTTTTCACTCTGCAACTGACTACTGATGAAATAGTATGGAATCTGACAGTAAGCTTTATTATATACGTCATAGTTTACAGGTGACTTGTGAAATATGTAATGTTAATTAATACTTAAGATATTTTCATAAAATTCCCTATGTCTTTCTTATTTAGGAGATTATATGAGTACAGATGTCATCAGAAAGAAGATAAATTTATATACATATTAAATGAGTTTATATATATATATAGGACTTGGATATTAAAATAATACATCATTTAAATCCACATCAATAAAATGTTTAAAATAAGGAATTTTATCTGTAACTGACACAATACTGCTATAAATCAATGCCTTTAAAACTCAACTTCTCTATAAAAGAAATAGTACAAAGATTTTTTTTCTTTAAATAGTCATACTGTCTCTGGATATAACTGATATGGTATCAGCTTATATAAACAACAAACAAAGTAAAACAAAAAAACAGTGAATTTTCCCTCCAAGCTAATAAAATGGTATGTCCAAGCTTTATGTCACTAAATGCTCTAAGCCATACCCTGAACTTTCTTTAAAAAAATTTTTTTTAATGTTTTTATTTATTTCTGATAGAGAGAGAGACAGCGTGAGCAGGGGAGGGTCAGAGAGAGAGGGAGACACAGAATCTGAAACAGGCTCCAAGCTCTGAACTGTCTGTCAGTACAGAGCCTAACGCGGGGCTCGAACCCACGAATGGAGAGATCATGACCTGAGCCAAAGTCCGAAGCTTAACTGACTGAGCCACCCAGGCGACCCTTTTTTATTTTTTTTTATAGTTTATTTATTTTTGAGACAGAGAGACACAGGGCATGAGCAGGGGAGGGACGGGGAGAGAGGGAGACACAGAATCTGAAACAGGCTCCAAGCTCTGAGCTGTCCGCACAGAATCTGATGCGGGGCTCCAACCCACGAACCTCAAGATCATGACCTGAGGTAGAGTCGGACACTTAACCGACTGAGCCACCCAGGCGCCCCCTACCCTGAACTTTTCAACTCACATGTTCATCTCAATGAAACCCATGCAGACACCGGGTGCTCTGAGGTTGAGATAATGTATTGTGCCCACAGGGTCTGTGGCAGGGAGAATTTCTCAAAAGGAATTTCAATTGCTTAGCAATATTAAAAATATTTGTCTAATGTAATTTATTAAGTAATGTCTTAATAAAAACTTGCATCAAAAATAACAGATGCCATACAAAATGGTCTGTTTAAAAATGAATGCAATAACAGCTTTTATTTTTGAGAACTTATTTTCGAGAAATTATCAGGCTAATTATGATTTGGGAAAACACCCAAAGAAAGCAGGTTGAGAGATTGTTAGCAAAAGACCTAAACACATCACAAATATACGCTAACATGTGATGTGAATAATTTCTTAGTTAAATATATACACTCTTCAATGCTTGTGATTTGACATGTCTTATATTGCTCTTGACTTTGAAACTTTCAATGATTAACATGATCAAGGGGCGCCTGGGTGGCTCCGTCGATTAGGCATCCGACTTCGGCTCAGGTCATGGTCTCACTGTTTCTGAGTTTGAGCCCCATGTCAGGTTCCGAGCTGACAGCTTGGAGCCTGGAGCCTGCTTCCAATTCTGTGTCTTCCTCTCTCTCTGCCCCTCCCTGCTTATGCTCATGTCTCTCAAAAATAAATAAACATTAAAAATTTTTTTAACATGATCAACATTGGACAAACACTATTGAAGGGAAACCAACTCTCTGAGTAATGGCTGTGGAATCTTGCCACCATAATAGTTATGCTATGTTTGTGTATATAAAGCCATTTTTATAAATCTGCAAAATGGGTTCTTAATGAATGAGTACCAAAAAAAATTAGATGCTGAAACATCCTGGGATTGAATACAATAAAGTCCGAGATTTTTTTTTAGTTTATCAAATGGCTTGGACACAAAACCTAGGGCTTGGTCGAGGCACATTAGTATGGAGTACAGAATAGTGGAAATTTTATTTAACCAGAATTGTTAATACCAAGGGAGTCTGACAACATGAGATCAGGGTAAATGTTAGTGCAAGTGAGTGCTTATAACTGACCACCGAATTAAATTTAAGAGAAAAGAGGTAAAAGAGCAAAATTAAGGCATGAGGAAAGTGAGAAGCTTTAGAAAAATGGTAGGATCCTATTATGTTTGAAATACAGGAAGAGCATCCTGCAAGGGTAAGTGAGCTCTCAAAGAATGGAAGGTTTCAAAGTAAGATTATGAAGGGTTGAAGGGTGCCTGGGTGGCTCAGTCAGTTGACTATGTGACTTCCGCTCCTATTGTATCTCATAGTTCTGGTGATCTCACAGTTAGTGTGTTCAACCCCTCCTTGGGCTCTGAGGTAAGAGCTAGGAGTGGACCCTGCTTTGGATTCTGTGTCTCCCTCTCTCTCTCTGCCCCTCCTCAACTTGTGCATGATTTCTCTCCCTCCCTCCCTCCCTCCCTCCCTCTCTCTCTCAAAAAAAGAAAAAAGAAAAAAAAGAAAAAAGAAAAAAACATTAGTAACAATAAGATCAGAGGTATGACAATTTAAGTAATTTTTTTTTAAATAAAAACTTACAAAATCTTATGTCCTGCCCTCCCTTACAGAAGTATCATTTGCTCTATTGAAACTAAAACCTTTACTTTCACCACCGACTGATCACAGTATCCTTCCTCTCCCTCCCCTGTACTTCTTGTTTCCCCCAGAAAAAGTTAAAAGAAAAAAAGTTAACAGAAGCTTCCCTTTAAGCTTCATTACTTTGCTGGCAAACATTATGTATTCTTTTTCTCTCCTTTTCTTTTTTCTTTCTTTTTTTCTTGGTTTTGGGGAATGGGTTACTTCATCTCAATGACATAAAATATATGTTTCACAGAATTATTTATTATTCAATTATATTCTCCACTGTATTATATTAAGTTGATATTTTTTAATGAGAAGGTTTATTACTAAAGACTCTGTACAAATAATCTCACCATGTCTATATCACAAACAAAGCAAACTGACTATTTGCAAGAGAAAAAATTAATACAGTTCACCCTCAGTGCTGGTGGTCTATAACCAAAGAGTTCAAACTACAGACCCCACATTAGAAATCACTCTGAAGATCATGAAAAATGCAGCATCTATACATCCAAATGAACTTCAGCATGAGACGATCATGAAACCATCTGGATCTCCAGATAAGTTTCACTGTATGTATCCAGATACTTCACGTTAAAGAGCCATTCATTTTTCATTCATTGGGTGGGTAATCTTAAAAGAAACAGTGACTATGTGTCAGGTATTTAGCTGACTTTTCCTTAATAAATTAGTTTAATACAGAAGTTCTAAGCCTAGTTAGTAAAACACACATGAAAACAAATCATCCAATATAAAATGATTCGACATGTAACACGTGATTTAAGAAAATAGAAGGGGCCCAATGTGAAGGTGAAGGTGAGCTTGGAGGCATTTAGGAACACCTCACTTTCAATAGAAAAGTTAACTCTTTAATTGTGTTTTGAAGGAGGAGAATGTTTCTGCCAATGACAATGGCATATAAAACTTGTGAAAGACGCCTTCTTAGATCTTGCAACATTCTAAATGACAGCCTCTGACAATTACCATTCTATAGCGGGAGCCACCTCAGTACAGTGCATGCCCTTGTGAAAAGGACAGTCGGGAAGTCTGTGGCATTTCTAACACCACCACACTGATGTTTGCAAGAAGTCATTTCCTATATGTACAAACAAATCCTAAAACTTTAAAGCATCACATTAAATTTAATTAGTTAATGTGTTTCTGTACTGCACTAGAAATTAGTACTTTTCTCTAAGCAGATGTTCATTCCTCTTGGGAAATGTATATTATTTCTGCCTCTTTTTAGAGGCATGTTCTGTACCATGTTCTGTACCATGAATGGCAGAGTCTGTGATGGAGAGGGAGTCAGAAGAAGAGGTGTCACAGCTGTACCAGCCGACAACTGTGATTGCTAAACTTCTCTGGGCAAGAAGTGAGCACTAATAAAGTGTGACGGAATGACGGCGAAAGCGATTGCTCACCTGCGCAAGATGGTATAAAGCCAAAGGAGGTAATGAGGGTTCCATAAAAAATAGGTCTGATAGAAACTTCCAAAGGCTGAGTCTTCTCTTCCCCTTTCTTTCACAAGGAAAACATTTGTTTTATTTGAAAAAATAAAATGAAGAAATAACTAGAACTGGATATAAGAACAACATACTCACTTGGAAGTCTGCGCAGGTATCAAACTATTATCATTGAAATAATGTTTTAGGTAAGTTTCCTATTAATCGTGGAGGCTTCATTTTTTTTAAAGTGCCATGAATTCCTTTTGCAAATGCACTGGTGCGCTCTAATATGAAAGTAAGTTACTTGTATTCCATAAATTCACCATTAGGTCTAATCTACTTCCACAGAAGTTGCTGTGCAGACATGGGGCATTTGTTTCTGCTATTTCTTTCAGGTGATCCCTTGGGCAACGCAGGGTTAGGACACTTGAGTTACTCTTTTGTCACTCTTTTCCCAAATCCAGTTGGCAAATAATTCCTTCTTGTGTTCCAGCAATTGGACAGAATACAGTTTGGTGTTCACTGCACTTATTAAAAGAGCCTCTTTCTGGGGCGCCTGGGTGGCTTAGTCGGTTGAGCGTCCGACTTTCCCTTAGGTCATGATCTCGCGGTTCGTGGGTTCGAGCCCCGCGTCGGGCTCTGTGCTGACTGCCAGCTCAGAGCCTGGAGCCTGTTTCAGTCTGTGACTCCCTCTCTCTCTGACCCTCCCCTGCTCACGCTCTCTCTCTCTCCTAGAAATAAATAAAACATTTTTTAAAAAAAGAAAAAAAAGAGCCTCTTTCTAGGTACTAATAAAAACAGACAGACTCCAAATATCTTTTACTAAATCAGAAAGTTTTAAAAGGCACTCTGTGGAATGCTTATGTGCATATAGAGGTACTCACATGTTTTTGAGCTTCTCATTGACATATTTTTATTCATATAAGTATCATAGCTGTGCATTTTCGAGGTTCAAGCATAATTAGATCAACCTTCTGGAGTTGCTTGCCTTTGTACTTTATTCCCAATTTTATATTTTACTTTAAAATGGAAATGGATATAGGAAGAGAAGGAAAAACACGTGTCATCAATCAGATTTCTAAATTTAGAAAATTATAAAATTACTAATTGAAGAGGTTTCTTTTACAGGGAACCATGGTTTGTCCAGTCAGTATCCATACGATTTTTTTTCCTATGGAAAATCGCATTTATTAAACTTTTATCTTCTATACTTGACTGTGTTCTGTATGAAACTTCAGCCATATGGTAGGGCATTGTTGAAAAAGATTTTTGTCTTTGTTAGACTCTGGCTTTAGTTATAATTAATTTGTCCTTCAAGACACCATTTTACTTGGCACAGATAAATATTACTTTCTATAACCCAAAGTACAAAAAACAAACTCTAGGAATACGTTGAACAGTCAGGCACTATGACTTACACTTACTCTTAGGATGTAGAAATCAGGAGAGCTGCTTTTCCCACCCCCCCTTCCAACAATAGAAAAGCTAAATAGGCTTAAACAATTATAGACTTCTTTTTTTGTTTTACCCAACAGAGAGTTGCAAGTGCTATCAGTCTAAATAAACCACAATGCAGGGAGTGAGGAGTCTTTCTTAAATGGACGTGACCCTTGGCTGTTTGTGTTGCTGCTGGACAGGTCATGTGCCCTGGATGAGAGTAAAAGATGCACTTTCCACTCTCAGCTCCTCCATAAAAGCTGACTTGAGAGATAGGAACCCAGAGAAGCTCTATTTCCACAGGAAACCAGAACCACACCCAGATGTTTCCACGGACCTTCAACTAGGATGTTGGGGCACTTTTCTAAAAGAAAAAAAATTAAGGGTGAGTTAGTATTGCTTAGGGGTACCCTGTGGGGAGCCTTCTATACATGTCAGGAAGTGCCCACTGATGCTGGGCACAGGGCAAGGTTACTGAGGGAGATCTCTTTGAAGACTTTACTGACAGAGTGGCTCTGCAAAGATTCAAGTAGACCAGGAAAACAGAGCTTTCTCAAGGCACAAAAGGCTGTGGACAGAACAGGGGAGCAAAACCCTCTCTGGTGATGTAAAAAGCTAACAGTCACATTTTGAAAACAAAAATCTCGAATGGTTTGGAAAACTCATGGTCGGGCTGTACATCCTTACAATATTTCCAGTCTTGCTGAGGCTTTGATTTCAGGCAATGTTGAAGGGAATGCCGTGATTCTGCCTCCAAAATATTCGGAGAAGTCAATGAATTGAATCTAAAAATGCTACCACAAACTTCCAAAACAGCTTAGGTAGAGAACATACGCACCCAACTCCACACTAATATAACACCAAATGGAGCAACGTGACTTTTTCTGGTGTAAGTATGAGATAGTTCGTATTTCTTTTCCCAAAGTATTTGATATTCAGTATTTTTTTTTAAAAGTATAAGACATGGAAAGTAGGAAATATGCTAATGGCCAAGAAGAGAAATAGTCTATAGAAATAGTCAGAGATTACTGAGATAGTAAAACAATCAGGCAAAACTTTTAAGTAAAAATTATAAATATATTAAAAGATCCTGTATAAAAGATAGACAATGTGTTTGTACCCATGAGAAATTTAAACAGAGAGTAAATATTTTAAAAAAATGGAACAAAATAAAACTATCTCTATTCACCAGTGACATGATTACTTAGGCAAGAATTCAAAGGAATATACATACCAAAAAAATCTAGAACTAATAAGTTTGTTTATTAGAGTTGCTCAAACCAAGATTTGTAGAGAAAACCCAATAGCATTTCTAAATATTAAAAGCAGACAATAGTACACTAAAATAGAGAGTCATTCACAATAGCATAAAAACATACATTTCTTAGGAATAAATAACAAATGACATTTAAGTCCTTTACAACAAAAATCACAAAATATCCCTGAGAATAAACACACATATTTGGGCAATTATTTTTGAAAATGTGCCAAGGTATTTCCCTGGGAAAAGAGTAATCTTTTTATAAAATGATGTTGGAATAACTGGACACCCTCATGAGAAGAAAATCACAAACATCCTTCTTACTCATACATTTATCTTAGCTAGATCATAGACTTAAATGTCAAAGATACAACCATGAACATTCTAGGAGAAAACAGAATATTTTTGTGACCTTGAGTTCACCAAAGATTGTATAGAGATTGCAAAGAGCACAAACCATGTAAAAATTGATCAGACTTCATCAAAATTAATATTATAGGCAAACGATCAGTGTATGGGAGGGATATCTACAAATTTTGCATCTAGTGTATGTAAAGGAAATACATTTAAAAAATAATGGTTCAACTAAAAATGAGCAAAAGACATGAATAAGCACCTCGAAAAAGAAGATTTAGAAGCACATAAAGAGATAAATATTCTATATCATCATCATTTGGGAAATGCATACTCAAATATAACTATTTTAATTTGAATATGCATTTTAAGATGAGGATTAAAGTTAAAAAGTTTGAAAATAATAAATGTTGACAGGAACACAGATGTAGCTGATGTGTTTGAAAAAAATACATAACTTCATAAGACTGTGTGTAGTTTCATAGAAAGTTACACATACATCTACCCAAGGTAGGTATTTATCTAAGAAAAATAACAATATATATCCTAAAAAAGTGTTGTACAAGAATGTTCTAGTGCATATCAGCCTCAGACTGGAAAGAAACCAAATGTCCATCAATAGATGCATAACCAAATTGTCCTATATGTTATACCAGTGAAATACCGATAAACACTTTAAAAATACTAATATAACAAAAAATATAGATGATTTCATAAGCATTGTATTAAGCAGAAAAAGTTACATCTACATACACATATATACATGACTCTATTTTCATGGTGTCTCAAAAAAAGCAAAACTTATACTGGGTGATAGAAATCAGGAGTGCCTGGGTGGCTCAGTCAGTTTGGCCTCAGACTTCGGCTCAGGTCATGATCTCATGGTCTGTGTGTTTGAGTCCCACGACAGGCTCTGTTGCTGACCCTCGGAGTCTAGAGCCTGCTTCTGATTCTGTGTCTCCCTCTTTCTCTGCCCCTCCCCCACTCATGCTCTGTGTCTCTGGTCTCGAAAAATAAATAAACATTAAAAACAATTTAAAAGCCATTGAACGTGGAATTTATATGTACATTATACCTTAATACAGAAAATATAACATTTAGAAGACATTTTTTACATATGTACACAAACTTACATATCTTCAAACACATATATCTGATTTTTTAAAAATTTAAAACTAAAAAAGCCAAAAAATAATAAATATTTGTGTTATACAGTATAGTGCTTTAATTTTTTTAGGATGAATATAGTTCTTTTCAATGCTTTGTTGTTGTTGTTGTTTTGTTTCTTGGTGTTTTTTTTTTTTGCTGTAGATACGATCACATAATTTTTCATATTTAGGCTCTGATAAATGTCTTGAAGGAAATGAATGCAAGCAGTGCATACTTAACGTCTCAATAAGACAACAATGGAAAGACAAACTTACCCTTCAGTTTTTTCAGGCTTTCAAGCTACAGAGTAGTCTGTGAGAAATAAACGCTGTAAATGAATTTAAAAAGGTTTTATTCATGCATTGTAAATGTGAGGCACTGGGTGGAATTGTTTTATCTCCTGAACATATTTTATTCTACCTTGCCCCACCAAACTAATTAGCTTGGGAGGGAATAAAGCACTGAAAAATAAATAAATTTATTGTATTAGTTAATGTAATAAATACACCTACCATATTCAAAAGAAGACTCTTAGGAAAATTCAAAACCTATCCCTCCTTTGTTCCTTTGCTCACCAAATGCTTTCTAGATGCTACGCGTCGCCCTCTCCTCTCATTTCAATCTCTTCTTTCAAGCAGTTGCTCACTACTAACATACTAAACTTTACACCCTTTAGTAAAATTCCAGGATTATATCTTTGGACAGACCTATGTCATTGCATGCTGCATTATCCTACGTTTCCTCTTATAATTTCATGCATCAGATCCCACAAAAAAGCTTGGGCAGCCCTGTTGCAAAACATTTACGCAAATCCAAGCAGTGCACTCACTGTTCTCCCCAAAAAGGACAAACCAATTGCAGTGTCTTAGAGAAGAAATCACAGCAATAGTTTTTAAGCAGCAGATAAGACCAGACACCAAGAGCAAGCATGTGCATGTTTCAATCCCTGCAGAAGAACAGCCGTTTCCCAATTTCGTCTCCATTATCGACTGCTCTTAGCTATTAAAAAAAATAATCATAATCTCTCCCTTTTAAAAAATATCGTGATTGCTTCATCCAAATTGGATAGCTCCAAACAATGTTGATAGGGACCTGGGAGCAGCTGGGAGAAAGTTCAAACACAGGTCAGCATGCAGCCAAACGGAGCTAAGATTTCTACATCTTTAGCCTAAATTAGAAGAGCATTAAAAATCAATGTGCTGTGATGTGAAATGGCAGTTCTGAGTCTTGTACACAAACAGTGTGCAGAAATGTGGACTAGGGTGTTGCCTTACAGATATGATGTATTCTGAAAGCCCTGACAAAGACTTACAAAAATAAAACATGAAGAGCTCCCTCAAAGCCTTAGATGAGTTAAGTGGGTAGTAAAATGCCCTTCTACTGAACTCAATATAGCCTATAAAATTTATATGGTTTGTAAAGAGGTACTTTATATGATAACTCCTCTGATAAGGACCGGGGAGAGAGAGTGAATGAGACCCAGAACACAAGAGAGAAAGACAGCACAAGGCAATGATTAGTGAATTGTACATGTCAAAGAACTAAAGAGAAGTATCGGCCACTCTAATGCTTTATTTTGTGTATCTTGTCATATCATCTTGTTTATATGTGATTTCTCAAACGCTAGCAGTTTTATGTTCTATTGCACTAAAGCTAACCATTAAGGAACAAAATCAGTTCCACTGACCTCAATCTCATATTAATTCTGCTGTGTGTCTGAATGATGGCTACAGGCTTACATGGTCATCTGACTACATTTACCAAACATCTTAGCTAAGAAAAAGACGCTGAGCAGAAGTTATGAGTTCTTGTGTTTTATGTTTGCATAGCAGAGGGGTAGAAAACTTAAAAGAGTAACCTAAAAATGCATGTTAAAGGTGAAATGAAAGTACTATTCATCGATGCTATTAGTAATCCGTGGAATATTAAATTTACCCCAGATATTTTGTTATCCAAGGAAAAAAGACAAACCAAAAATACTGCACCGTATGGAGTACCATTACTTAGTACCAAATATGCCATTTATATCAAAAGAGATCGTATTTTCTTGGGTCCAAATTATTAAAGAAATTTGTCACTACAGGTCTTTATACTAGATACTAATCAGCTAGTGGGAAATAGTGGTTTACACGGCAGTCCACAGTATTTTGTAGAGGGGCGCCTGGTGGCTCAGTCCGTTAAGCATCTGCTCTTGATTTCTGCTCAGGTCATGATCTCACGGTTGTGAGTTCAAGCCCTGAGTGGGGTTGTGTGCTAACAGTGCAGAGCCTGCTTAGGATCCTTTCTCTCCCTCTCTCTCTGCCCTTCCCTCTCTCTCTCTGAATAAATTAATAAACACACTTTTTTAAAAACATAGTTTACAGAGAAGAAAAGCACGGATTTTTCCCAACTGGCTCCTTTTTGTGTTAATCTTGTATAATATGCAAAGCCTTCTGGTTTAATGAAGTCCCACGTCTGCAGGCTTACACTGATTTTATGCGTGTCCAAGTTTCATACACTATGTTTCAGACGTGCAAAGATCCATGTTCTGTAAAGAGAAAAATGCAAAATGTCAAGTTCAAATATGGCCTTTTGGTCCTTTGCTCTCTTATTATATCCTTTTCACTTTTTAAAATCCACCACATGATTATTTGGTTTTAATGACACTTAATATTATAGACTGCAAATATTAAATAAAAATATATTTCTAAAATTCTGGGAAGAATAATTTCAATTCAGAAGCTTTGGGCAATTTTTGAGGGTAATAAGTTTACCCTTGGCATTTTTCAACCTCATTTGAATAATAATTTAAAATTTTGGGAGGTGCCTGAGTGGCTCAGTCAGTTAAGCGTCTGACGTCAGCTCACGTCATGATCTCACGGTTTGTGAGTTCAAGCCCCACACCACATCGGGCTCTGTACTGACAGCCCAGAACCTGGAGCCTGCTTTGGATTCCATGTCTCGCTCTCTCTCTGCCCCTCCCCCACTAGCACTCTGTCTTTCTCTCTCAAAAATAAATAAATATTTAAAAAATTGGGGGGCACACCTAGGACATGCAGGTGGCTCAGTTGGGTGAGCGTATGACTCTTGGTTTTAGCTCAAGTCATGATCTCACAGTTCCTGGAGGTGAGCCCCACATGGGGCTTCGTGCTAAGCATGATGCCTACTTGGGATTCTCTCCCTCTCTCTTGCTGCCCCTCCCTGCTCATGCTCACTTTCTGTCTCTCAAAATAAATAAAACATTAGAATAATAATAGTAATTTGGGCACACTATGGAAGGAGGGGTACATGTGGACCTTATTTTCTTACATCAGTCAATACAATACGTGTATGTCCATTTTATTGTTATCTATAGTTTTACTACAACTAAAATATTTATGATAGTAAAAACTCAGCCTGTAGATTGTATGTAGAGACCTACATTAGCAACATCGTTTCTAATACTCAGAATGATAGCGTGTAATGTGTTTTTCTCTGAAGAAAAATGCACCTGTATTTGAAATTCACATCAAATGTACTATCAACAAATTGTAACATTTCTAATTAAACTTACCTTTGAGGTAATATTGAATTTTTAGTCTACATAGACACTCGCAACAATCGAGAGATTTTGAATAAAAATGTAGAACATTGAATAGGAAGAAATGACTAACCATGCTTTACAGGGCAGGTTTCTCTCACTCCGGAAGTAGAACATCCCTTAGGAAATCTTTGGAAAGCAGAAGTGGCATAAACTGAACAAGCAGTTACCAACGATTTGGATGGAAAAGTTTTTGAGCATTCCCAGACCCCCAAATCCCTCTCTCCTACGCTTTTCTGATATCTTAGCACACATCCTGCTAAGGGAGGCAAAAATAAATGGAGATAAAGCCCGGATGTTCACAGATTCAAAGCTCTGACCCCTTGAGGCTAAGATGTGGTTTCCAGGGAAAGAGTTTGGTGGCACTGCTCAGGGGGCGCACTGCAAAAGCAACACTGACTGTGTTTTCCTTTTTTGCCTTTTTTCGTAAAAGTTAAAATCCTTTGGATTGTGTGTGTGAGTGCGCGTGTTAGTGAAAACGTCTAATGAGGCCACACGCTGGACTGCTTTGGGGAACCAAAGCGTCCAACAAGTGAATGTGCACGTCTCCAGAACATGACACGCTGAAGGCTTGAGGCAGTGTTGCCAAGGTCAGATAGACTCAAAACACAACGTCTCACACTTGTGCGGACTCAGGAAACGAAATATGATGAGTAGCAGCCACCTCTTGTGCTACTAAAAAGGTGAGTTGAGTGTCCTATGATTAATTTTAAGAGAGAAACATTTTCTCAGAGAGCTAGGAGGCAGAGGGCAAGGTAGTCGGGTCAGAAACGCAATTTCCATGAAGGCGCCCCAAGTGGAGTGTCTCTGCTAAACATATTTGCTCCTGGCTGTCTGAGAAAGTCCACAGAGCTTCCTTCTTCATATCCTTTTGACTCTCTAAGGTAAAATATGATAAACCCACATGGTTTTATGGCATGACGATGTAAGAATAAGGAAAGGAGAAAAAAAGGAAGGGACCCCCCCCACCCCCACGCCTATGGCCAGGAAGCAGCATCCTTTTAAGACCTGTGTCTGGGACAACTGGGTGGTCCGTGCACAAGATGTGCACAGAAGCGGGGGCGGGGGGTGGCGAGTAGCGGACACAGTGGAGAAACTACTAGGCGGACATCTCAGGAGCCAGTAGGAAACAATTTCATGTTCATTGTCCCACATGTAGCGGGAAGTGTTCCTTGAAAGAAGGGAAACCTCAATTTTTGGAGGCTTTGTGTGACACATAGAACCTGTAATAACGTTGTTACTTCCTCGTCCCAAATGTTTCTCACTGGCTGTTTAATTTTTTCTTTCCTTGTGACAGTATTTTGAGGCTAATGGTTTAAACTGATGCTTCTGCACCGGCTCCAGCTTCATATTTGAAATTTAAATTTTGTGCAATGAAAAATGCTTTCATCAGGCCTTTTATTAACGCTAATTCAGAAACTTCCTCGGAGATGAATGAATTGGCTTTACCTCAAGCTGGCGCCCCAGAGGTGGGGGGAGCTCCATGGGCTGAGAGGGGTGGGCACCCAGCTGCCAAAGGCCCACACCTGCTGGAGTCCGGATCTTCAGAAGGTGGGCTGGGAGATGGCTTTTTAACTCGCTGGCTTCCCAGCGGAAACAAAGAAAATAATTTGCTCTATTAGATTATGGCTTGTCTTGGAAATACTCCAGCTTGGGAAATGCTTTAATTCTTGCTAGCACTCTGAAGAGACCATCAGGGAAAGAGGGTACTGTATGCATGAGCAATTCAGGAATTAAAAGAATGATTACAAATAACACCCTGGTTTTGAACTGCAAAGCATGTGAAATATTCCAAAAGGCTACATCTCAGAAGTCTAGCCGTACGTCTCACACCAACACATTGCTAAACGATCCTATCCATCCAGAATTAGGAAGCTACCCAGAGGTATCAGCATTGTTTTAGGAAGGGACTGAATCACATATTTATCTAGAAAAGGAAACTTTATGCTTCATTTTCGCTGTCCTTTTGTTCTTATTGATTTTTATCGTATTTAGAAACAGAGCAAAACATTCCCAAACACAAAAGCAGAATAAACCTCACTTTCTTATTCCACTAGAGAGCTTCTAAGTAGCAGAGGATTTTGATTTAGATTCAGGCATTAAAATTAAATCACACATCCTAAGGAAAAATGATCTGTAATAATGAAAGCCACACACATGGGATATGAAAGTGCTATTGAATAATGAGGCAAACTACACTTGCCGTGTATGGGGCCGGCAGGATTTAATGAAGAGTGCTTTTGAAAACAAATTTCGTCTTCGAGGTCGTGTATCGATTGCTGGCATATTAGCAAACAAATTACTGGAAGAGATGAAGATCATAAATTAGAAAGGAATCATTGCTCCTCAATTAAAGTAGCTTCATTTTACGGATGTGTTGGGGAGGCTGTGAGGCGGATGCTTGTAGGCACCATGGTAGTAACAGACTCCTCAACAGTAACAGGTATTAAGGGCTGCCATTCCGTAACTGTACCCAGCGACACCAGGTGGTGAGAAACTGGGTTCTCATAGGTGCATTTCTCTCATTAGTGGGACTCCTTGTCACTTCTTTGTGACACCACCCAAGGCAGTGACCGAGGTCAACATTTTTTCTGCATTAATTCCGAGCTACTTTGAAAGTTCTGAGTTTGGACCTTTTTTTTTTCCTTCTCTCTTCTTTTAAATCAACATCTTTATCTTCTTTGGTCCATTTTAAGATTTTCTGATTAAGCTGTTTCTCAGTGGTAGTTTAACCAGGTTACAGGGTTTTATAACATTTTTTTGAAAGGACACTTCTTTTTTTTCCTCTGTTGGGTGATAAAGATCACTATAGTAAATACCTTTTTATTAGCAGATTAAACAGAAGAGGGTTGGAATGCAATGAATTCATGAAAAGGGCCTTATCCGCCCATCTCATTTTTGTGTGTGATTTCCACGCCACTAACATTTTGGGAAAACACTGAGTTAGTTTCAATCACTTTGATTTCAATCACAGAAGAATGCATTTTCCAGTGAGTCCTCATAAACCAGACGCATTCTTCTCCGGTAATGAGAAGAAATCTGCCAGTCCACCTATTATCGAATCCTTATCAAATCCCTCCCTGACCTATGCTATGTGACTCTGCATTGATTTCACTTCAACATTTGACTTCTCAGGAATTTAAAGCATGTGGCACAGAAAATAATGCTTAACAACATGCTAAAAAGGAATTATTTTTATTCATATTTATAGGAAATACAAAAGAAAAAAGAAGAAGTAATACACGTAAGTTTTTATAGTTGTAAAACTGTGGGAAAAAATCCCTACCTTGTAGGTCTGTGATGGAAATGATCTGTGAACATGAGCAAAAGCAAGTTCTGGTGATGCCCGAGATATGGAAGAGGGAAATGGAAATTGAAGGGCACCGATGTTAGGTAGTAATTGAACTTGTCACCAGAACTTCTGCAGATCACTTGGCTCTTGAGATTTTGAAGAAGCAGCTGGAAAGACCTTCTGAGACACCATCTAACTAAAGTCTTCTTCCCCAGAGTGTAGAATGAAAGACAAAGGTTAAAATATCACAAAATATTAGTGGTCCACACCTGCTATTCTTAGATGGTATTAATGGACAAGTTTAAAATATGCCTGTTGGTGTTAACACAGAGCAAAACACAGGTGCCCCAGGACAGAGTCAGTATTTGTTTCCTGCCTATTTGCTGCTGTAAATATTTTTATGTTGCCACTATGGATGCTTTTATATGGAAATAACCAAGTGAAAAGAATGTAAATGCCAGGTAAATCAGGTGTTTCCATATTATTCTAGAAAAATTAAGACACATAATTATAAAGAAGAAAAGAATACATGAAAAATAGTTTTGAAATGCCTGGAGGCCATAGATAAACTTATCCCAGGCATATTCACATGTACCTATAAAAATGTCATCATTTTACAATTCAGATACATTTATTTTGGCAATATAATCAAATACAATGACATTCCACATTTTTAAATAAAATTCTAGAATTTTAAATTCATTCTTCAAATAATAGCTGGATGAAAAATCCAGTATTAATAAAGAAATCATGGATATACATATGTGTGTACATATAAACAGAGCTCTCCATTCAGGATGTGAGAAGGTCCAGTTTTGACACCTGTCTGTGGTCTCCCATCTCCACCCTGTTATTCTACAAGCACAATTTAAAGATTACTGAAATAGCCCCACAAAAGTAATATGCTTCTCCCTCTTTGGCTTTAAGGCATGAAATAAAACTAAAACTACAGAAGTCTTATATCAACATGGACAACTTTTATCTTTAAAAGTACTTGTCAAAAATTAGCCATTTCTTCTACATTTATTAGAAGTAATGTTATCCACTTAATAGAAGTAATAAGCTTCATAGTATTCTCTGTCAGTTATTCTAGATAAAGTTCAGATGATAGCAATCAGATGGAGAAAGCAAGCAAGCAAGCAGGCCTGGTTGAATTCTCCAGCCTGAATCATCTGATTATATTTTTTTTAAATGCCAAGACACTTTTAATTGCAACAAATTTGAAGACTAATATATCCAGTAAATGACACCAGCACTCCCCAGCCCCTTTCTATATTGCTTAACTCTTTTATTAGCAACAAAACATGCCGGTGAGTTCACAAAGAATTTCCATTAAAAAATTACCCTTACAAAATACATAAACCACAAAGCTATTGTCAACAGTGCCATGGATCTCTAAAACATGAAGTCCAATAAAAATACTCTTGGTGCAGATAAAGCCTGTGAATATGCTATAATGTGAAGATAACACATTGAATCGACATTTATTAATCATAGTAAAATATCCATTAAAATGAAGTTGCGTGTGTGCTAAGCCAAAGAATTCAAGATGTCATAAGTCAAACCACAGTATTCCGTTAGCCCCAGTTTGAGTTGTAACCTGAGATCTGACGTTACACGTGGCCCTTCTCTGCTACATTCCTTGTTCTTTTTGATACAGGTCTATGTGTGCAGCTTCAGGCTGGCCTGTCCGTGGCACCTCTGCGTGACCGGAAATGATTCCTTATTATCAACGCTAGCAATGAATAAGGCCAACAAAAGGGACCATATTTTACTTGATCCTGTTCAATTTGGAGGAAACAAAGTAAAAGCCAGCAACAGAAGAAATGCCATGTAGTTTTGCAGTTCTTTGAGATCTAGGCAAAACTGGCGAAGTTCATTTTCCAAAAGTGACAGATGAGGTCATCAAAACAAAGCAGGTAGGGACCATTTACTGCCAGACCGGAAGTGACGAAACTCCAAGCAGCTAGGTAGGTGTGCTGGTAACGTTCACTTCAGCTATGACGGCGGGGCATGAATTTAAGAAATCAGGTCCCCACATTGTTGTCACATGAGGCCTTGGAGAGAAGGTAAAGGATAACAGTCCTTTGTTTTTGTTTTGCCTTGTTTCTCTTTCATAGACTCTTGAGTCTATGAAACAATATGAAATCATCTCCATTATACCTTCCAGCCATGTACTGATCGCTTAGGTTGTGCTTCATGTTTATCTATACTCATCACCATGATATCAGAAATAGCGTATAAAATTCATATTTAGTTTGCAAATCTACAGATAGACGGTCTGGGTTAAAACAATATGCAGATAACAATATATAGGATAATCTATGTATAGCAACTTAATGTTATCCCTTGGGTATTTTCTGGATTTTGCACATTTTTGTCTCTGTTCATGGCGACCAACTCTCTGGGCTTGTCCTGAGGGCAAGATTTTCCCAGATATGAAACTTTGAATGCTAAATCCAGAACTCCCAGGCAAATCGGGATGGGGTGGTTTCCCTAATTTTTCTCCTACCCATTTTCTGTTAAATGGAGGTGGCTAGCAACTCAATGACCTCCGGAAGTGGAAATCTTCCCAGTTTCCTCACTGTACAGACAATAAAGGTAGGAGTATTTTCAAAAGAGAAACTTAAGCGGATTTAGCTGTCACGTGTGAGGCATGATATATAGTGAATTTGCAACAACAAATTTGAGTCTCCTTTTACAAAGGGTACCCAATGGAAAAATTGGTATTTATCTATACAATCAATTCATGATTTATCAGTTTCACAACGGTAAAAATTCTTTCCACATTAAAATGCAAATTAAGTGTACCTTGAGGCATCACCCAATATTCGTTAGGGAATACTTCCTAATATAGTTCAGATCTTTAAAATAGAACTATATATGTATTCGGCAATAAAGTACTTACAAGTTTATTAGCCAAACTCAATATTTATATATTAAATCATCAAATTATTGATATTTATTTGTATAATGACTAGTAATGAACAAAATGGTCGTTTAAGACAATGCTCCAAAGTTAGTCGTGAGTCAGTCATTAACACCATTACCCTCCTCCTTATTTCAGTTATGGAACTCAGTTAGGAAAGGGCCACAACAGAGCTCTCTGCAAAATAATTCTTTATTTAAAATTTTTAAAAATGTTTTATTTATTTTTGAGAGAGAGATAGAGAACAGTGTGAACAGCGGAGGGTCAGGTCAGAGAGAGAGGGAGACACAGAATCCAAAATAGGCTCCACGCTCTGAGCTGTCAGCAAAAAGCCTGACGCGGGACTCGAACCCATGAACCGTGAGATCATGACCTGAGCTGAAGTCGGACACTTAACGGACTGAGTCACCCACACGCCCCTCTGCAAAATAATTCTTGAGACGGTTGGCTGGAAAAAAGAAAATTTGAATTGCTTTCAAAATAAAAAATTAATTAAAATAATTTTCATAAAGGTCACGTAAGTGTACTCATTTCATTTCCTTGGTGAAACAGTTATACTGTGATCTAGGCTGCCTTGATTATATCGCACACGCAAAAGGACATTCTGTGAAACCATATTTTTCTCCTTGTTTCCTCTGTTCCTCATCTCCAGTCCATCTCTGAGTGTTTCCAGGTCTGCCTCCAAAGCAGTTCTTGGACTTGGCGGCCTGACTCCATGAACCTACTGGCACTCCAGTCCTGGTGAAGGTCATTGTCACTAATTTTAGTAGCATCCTAACTATCCCACCTCTCTCTATTCTTACCTCCTCCCCACCCCCACAGACTCCATTCTCCACACAGATGCTAGAGGCGTCTTAGAAGTAAAAAATAAGATTATTATCCCTTTGTCTAACATTCTTGAATGGTCTTCCCGGGCCTTAGGAGAAAGTGAGCACTTCACCCTAAGCTAGCTGGCAGGCCCCGTGCTTGTTCTGCTCACCTGATACCCCCTCCCAGCAACCCTTCGTGCCCCAGGTCCGGATCTATTCTCTCTCTGCCCCACAGTGTCCTTCCAACCCAATCTCCTCCAACGTCTCCTGCATGAACTTTGATAACAAGGGACTCCTTGCTATTTTATTGTTCTATTTCCCACATTCTAATAGAAATGCATAGTCGATGTTCAATAAGCAATTGTTGAGTTAAAACATTATTGGTTATGGGGGCGCCTGGGTGGCTCAGTCGGTTGGGCGTCCGACTTCGGCTCAGGTCATGATCTCACGGTTTGTGGGTTCGTGCCGCACGTTGGGCTCTGTGCTGACAGCTCAAGTGTGGAGCCTGCTTTAGATTCTGTGTCTCCCTCTCTCTCTGACCCTCCCCTGCTCACGCTGTCTCTCTCTCTCTCCTAGAAATAAATAAAAATATTTAAAAAAAACCATTATTGGTTATAACTATTCTGCTTTTCATTAAGTCCAATATTTAACTTAAAAAATTAAGATTGATATATTTTTTCTGGCTCTAATCGTCCTCTTTCAATTAATATTTTAATTTAGGAGGGACATTTAAATGTATTTCTTGTCACTTTGATCATACTATGTGGTTTTATAAATGCCTTAAAAACCAAATATTAAATTAATAAAATGAACCTGCAAGACAATTTTTATTGTATTTAGCCAATAGTTGAGTTCTGAAAGGTATGACAATTGTCCTGTTTATAAGACCTATATTTCTTTATATTATTAACTATCACTTGCAGAATCTTGTGTATAAAGGATAGCAGTTGAAACCAAATCATTACTAGAAATTCGGATGTATAAGATAGTATGTGTACAGTTTTCAAATTTTGTGGCAAATCTATGGAAAATATCTCTTTGTTCAATTGGCTAAGCGTCCAACTTTGGCTCAGGTCATGATCTCGAGGTCCCTGAGTTCAAGCCACACGTTGGGCTCTGTGCTTACAGCTCAGAGACTGATGCCTGCTTCGATTTCTGTGTGTGTATGTCTCTCTCTCTCTGGTCCACCTGCACTTGCTCTCTCCCTCTCTCTCTCTCTGAAAAATAAACATTTTTTTAAATGTTCTCTTATTTTAATTATTCAAAAGCAAAGGGATTTTTTTTGTTGCTCTTCACATATCTGATGCAGTCACAAGAAAAAATAAAATTGATTGCAGGTTGAAATAGGACTCTGATATTAAAGAAGAAGAAATATAAAGATGAACATTATTTTGACAATATAGGATTAAGAATTACATTGTCAGGGGGTGCCTGGGTTGCTCAGTTGGTCAAGCTTCTAAGCTTCTAACCTCTGCTCAGGTCAAGATCTCACAGTTCATGGGTTTGAGCCCCGCATCAGGCTCTGTGCTGACAGCTCAGAACCGGGAGCCTGCTTTGGATTCTGTGTCTCCCTCTCTCTCTCTCTGCCCCTTGCGAGCTTGCTCTCTCTCTGTGTCTCTCTCTCAAAAATAAATAAACACTAAAAACATGAAAGAATTATATTGCTAGTATATAGGTTCATAATGAATCATTTCCCAAATTTAAAAAAAAAAAAAAAACAGCTATAGGAAGAGAAATAGCTATAGGAAGAAAAGCAGCTATAGGAAGAATAATGTTGCCCTTTCTTTTCTTTTCAATTTCAGTTCAAGAAGCATTCCGAGGAAAGAATAAGTTGTGAAGGGAAGAGATATGTGTGAATTGTTCATGATACGAGTTTCTAGATTCCTTGCATGTGCACTACATCCCAATGCTTTCTTTTCTGGTTAAAGATAAGATGTCAATTCAGAGTCAGTAAGAAACATAACCAAGGTTAAATGGCTGGTAACAGAAAGACAGTGATTTGAATTCAGATCTGTCTGTTCCTAAAGGTACTCCCATAGGAATCCACAGGGGAGCTTCTCAGTAGAGAGGAACACACCACTCTTCATGCAGAGGAAGCAAGGGATTCCCTCACGCCAAGCCCCACAAGCCATTCAGCAATGAAAATCAAGTGATCAGAACTAAACTGAGCTCTAGTGGTTTCGGCAGAATTGTAAAATTATGATTGCACTGGAAAGCAGCAATATGCAAAAGCATTGCTTGGCTACGTCATCCCCGCAGACCTTAGTTATATTTGACCTAGACAGAGACTGTAACTCCTTCTCTTCTCCTCCATTTCCTCCTTATGCCTTCTCTCCTAACTTTCCTCCCTCTCTCTTTCTCATAATGTGGAGTTTTAAAAAATTTCCAAAGATTTTAATACTTGCTGTAGAAAATGCCATCCCAGTTAAAAAGAATAAAGAAGAAAATCATCCCTTAGTTTCAAATCCCAGAAACTAAACTTTCACTTTCAGTCTTTGTCACTTTACATGTGTGCACATGCAAACACACACATGCACACATGTGCATACACACAAACATGCAAATGCACACAAATATATACAAATATGCACACACAAACCTACACACACAAACATGATTACACATGCAAACACACACACAAACCTACACTCACACGTACAAACATACATACACATGCAAATACACACAAATATATGTACACCAAAAAACACACACAAACATTTACACACATACAAATGTACACACACACACTATATATATAATACATATATATATTTATATATAATTTACTTACAGAGAATAGTAGTATGCATTTTATTTCAAAACATGTTTTATTGCAGTCACTAAGAGGTGTAGCTCCATGACAATGTAAATAAATAGGGTTGCTTTTCTAAGTAGCAGTAGCAAGCCCCTTGTGTGGCTTTGCAGTATAATCTCTCACTTATTAATTATACTTACTTATAGAATTTTAGGTGGTTTCTAATTATTCTGATACCTTAAAAACAATATAATCAATAACCCTACATTAATATTTTTATGTACCTTGTTCAATTATCTTGTTGCAATAATAAAAGTAAGATTTCTGGGTTAAAATGTATGCTTATTTACATTTGATGCACCTTACCAGGCTGCTCTATCTGAAGCCTATATGAAAAGAAACTTCCATATCCCACACCATGGCGATATTGTGTTTTATGTTTATATATACATGCATATATACAAACACAGTATATATGCTAAAACAGGTAACAAAGGTCATGGTGTTTTCATTACTTACATTTCTTTCACTATTATTCTGGATTTCTAAAAATAAAGGAGGTATTCCTTCTTTCTCTGTATTTTGCAATGTATTATTTATAGAGAAATGTGATTACTGAAGGTTTCAAAAAAGTCAGTGTTTATTCTATCAAAACAAGCATTGTATGAAGTAATTCTCAGAGAACTTTTTTTTTTAATTTATCTCAAAGCTGTGAGTGTATCCATCTACCTATTGCTTCCTGAGCCACATATGTGGTCATATTTCCCTTTGCATTTTACTTCTTTTTTGGTTATCCATGCATTCATTAAACAGATTTGGTTTTGATTTTTGACCAGGCAAAAGGAGAGAGAAAATAAAAAATAAATAAAATACCCATGTTTGAGTATGTTAGAAGGTGAAACATACTAAAAGGAAAATGAAAGTTAGTGCACATTGAAGGGCATCGGGAGGATTGGTGACGGAATTGGGGGAATCCGTTGGCAGCGCCAAATTAGATTTCAGGTGGTTTCATTGAGAAGGTAAGATTGGAGAAAAGAAAGTTTGATGAAGGTCAGGAAGTTTAAGAAAACAGCTAGTGGAAGACTTTTCCCACAGAAGATATGATGGGAGCAAAACCCTTTGTCAAGAGTGTGCCATGTATGTTCTAGAATTAGCAAGGATCCAACATCTTTGAGCAGAACTGTACAAATTAGTCTCACACTATGATTTGCAACCATCTAGATCCTCTGTAACTCTCTGTGTTGTAGTGCCGGTTCTCCACTTTCTGGGTCTTCCTGACCTTTCATAAGATTCTCTACCTCTCGATGCCTCAATTGTCTCAGTTAGAAAAGGAAGGTATTTAGAAGGTATTTAGTATGTGGGTGAGAGAAATGGATGAATAAATGCATACAAAGCATGTGAAGCAATGCCTACCACGTTGTAAGACCTACAAATGGACTAGCCATCCTCATGGCCACCATCATCAGTGTCAACATTTGTCATCTAAAAGGGATTCGTTTTGTAAATATCAAGCAGTTGGGATTTTTGTTTATGGGAGTTTTGTTGTTTTGGCCAACTGTTCACCTCAACATTTTAGTCTAGGTTGGTCAGTGTCAAAGATGTGAATTTTTCTTTTCAGCCCTTTAGATACCTAAGGTGATAAAAGGCACCTACAGCCTGGGGAGCCTATAATGTGTCTTCTGTCATGGATGTTATTAGAATTCTTGTCCCAGGGCCACACTATCAGGTTAGGAATGTCCTGACTAATAAGGAATGCACCTCTGATTATATTCACTTGAAATCCTAGTGTTTCTTCAACTTCAGAGTTTATTTAATAAGAAGATTCCTTGACTGTTTGTTTGTACTTTGACTTGTCTGATTTTAGCCTCAAATATCCTCCACCCACAGACACACAACAAATGACTACTCTCAGTATACCGTTTTCCTTTCTGCCTCCATCTCAAGTCCATAATGCCACCTTGAATGGTGAGTGGAATTTCAGCTGGAACCATTTCTCACTTCCATTCTCAGTGATTTTTTATCTGTGACGGAAGTAATAGCCTAAGTGTGGGAAGGTGAATATATTACATTTCTGCAACCCTCTGTCATTCTTGGTCTTTCTCCCCAAATTTGTGGCTATCAATGAAGAGTTTTTAGTTATACTTTTTTTTTTTGGCCTCTGTTAATTTCCTCCATATTCTTCGTGCTGTATAATGTGCTGTCCTCAAAGGGGATCCATGTGCAGATTTCTGGAATCTTTGTTTTATTCACTAGTACTGCTGATGTTCTATCTTGAAGTTTGTGGTATGAGCTCAGGGTCCCTCCTAAATCCATTGTTTATTATATATTCTGCATAATGACTCTCTTTGTTCATTTTGGTCAGAGGATAAGAATCCTAAAAGCCCAAAGGCAAAAAGTTCAGCATCAGGAACCCCGGAATAATTCATTCATATAAGTAGGGAAAAAAATCCCACTAAACTTCTAGTTCCTTAAAACTAATGTTATATATTGTATAGTCCATATATCTTAAGAATATAAGTTTGTTGTTTGTAAGTTGAGTCTTCTCATGTCGCCTATAGGAATTCATTTAAATTTTATTTTTCTATGTTAAATATAGGGTTATAAATCATAAGAATATGTTTCAATGATGTTCCCAAATTATTGGTTAATTTTCTGAAATTCTTGTGGGGCCAACCATTCATTTTATGTTTTGTTAATTACTATTTGTGTAGCTTTTGTCTTCTAGATGATAGGAGTTTTACAGGCACAGAGCTGCAATTGTGATCCAAATTCTGTTTTGCATCTAGCACATGTCTACACAATGACAAGCAGATGTTTTAGGGAAGAATATACATGTGTACCGTTTCTTTAATGAGAAACTTGATATTCTCCTCTGAAATGTTCCATTAACATTAGTCTTTTGGTATGTTGATCTTTATTGGGAGGGTGCAGGCAATGGGAAGGTGTTCCATCAATAACTGCATAGCGGTAGCTCTGCTGGCCTATGGAATGGGCCAGGTTGACCAGCTGTCATCTAACAGGGAGAGCACCTGCCGGTGACCTCAGGAACCATGGGTCTGGTTCTGTCTGTTTTTTTGTTTTTTGCATTTTTTTGTTTGTTTGTTTGTTTTGTTTTGTTTTGTTTTGTTTTTTTACTGATTGGCCTAGTGAGAAGTCATTTAACTTACTTGATACTTAAGTTTTTCGGCTCTTAAAAAAATAAATAAATAAAGGTTGTCCCCAAGGCCTTTTCTATAAAACACCCTCACCCTCTTACCTTAAAATACAGTCAATCTCAATTTATCAGTAATCACATCTGAAATTAACCAAAATGTCTGTTCAGGGATCTTCGACTGCATGTCTGGTTTGGTGTACCAGCTGGCCAAAGTAGCAACTAATTCAGTACCAAATCAGAGACTTACTCAAAGCCTATTTGCCCCAAATCATCACACTTCTTGGCCTTGGATTACAAGCTGTCCACAGCTATATCTACTTCATATCTCTCCTGACTTAAGACTTTAACCTTCACTCAGAGGCCGTCATGGTTCCCGGCATCAGACAGATTACACGGCACTTGGTAGGTACTTCCTAAATATTGAGGCAATGAAAAAAGGGAATCAATATGGAAATGTTAAATGGCAGTAAATCTAAAGCATTAGACTCCAGCAATTTAGGTGATCAGGCTTGCTAACACAAAATTACTTTCCAAATAGAAATAGAGGTCATCATCTGGTGAGTACTGGAGAATGAAACTTAAAAACAGAAACTGTTTTTAGTTTTTACTCTCAACTTTTTAGCAAATTTACAGTCTGTGACATAAATCATAAGACACACCATTTGGGTTTGTCGCTTCATTATATAATTAACAGTAAGATGAACGTAAATTCCACAAAAATCACTGAATGCTTTTTTAGGCTGGGTCTATTATTATGTCACTTATTTCCTTCAAACCGTTTTGTGTGCTGCTTTGCCTAAAATACTTCTTCTAAAATGGGAACTGAGATGGCTTTTTCAGCTGTCATGATTTAAAGACAATCTTTTACAGTTCCTTTTACAGTTTCATCTTTCTCAATATCTGTGTCTACTTCCAAAGCCTCTATCAGTAACTAAAATACTTTTTCACAAGTCAGGAAAAAAATGATATTATTCTGAACATTTGGTAATGTAGTTTATCAGGTATTGTTTGAAATACTTGGTTGTATAAGTTTTGAAGGAGAGCATGTAGGATCAGTCAGCCCGTAAATAATTAAGGACTTCCCCTTGGAAAGATTTACTCCTTTCTTCTGATTATGGTTGAGATTAAATTTTTGGTTTGGGGTCAGTTTATCAGTTGGCAATCACTCCTAGCTTCTAGTAGCAGAGACCTGCCTTCCTTGCCTTAAACATATGTGTTTATTCTCACAAGTAAGAGTTCCAGAAATGGCAATGCAGAGGTAGAATGGGTGCTCCATTGGGTAATTAGGGAAACTTACTCCTTCTATCAATTTTGCCGTTTTACTACTCTCTTCTATATTCAAGGAATTGATATGGAACTCATAACCCAATATGGATGCAGTAGCCCCAAACCATCATGTTTAGGTTCTGGGCATGAAGTAATATACAAGAGGAAAGAAAACTTTTCAGGACTGATGAGAACCATTTTTTATAATTCCTGTTTCAAATAACAGACCTCTATGCATATCTTCCAGTCTGACGCATGTCGCTCATCTCCACACTTTTACACAAGGCAAGCCCTACCCACAGGCATTAGAGCTCTAGCTCCAAAAGCTGAAGACGTTTATGTTATTCTTATTCTGTATATACTTACCATGGCCTCCTTGCCTTAAATGCATACTTACAGTTCCCATTATAAATTCAGCTTTGGTTTTGACACATGGGCATTTGCCTGTCTTTGACTGATGCATGGCCATGCATTGAAGTTGCATTGATTTGTTATATTTTCCCCAAATATCTGTTATGTCCTTCTGTCTTTGCTCATGAGCTTTGTCTGCTTAATATAATGAAGTCCCCAGTAATTGCTATGTTCTATGGATAGGCGTTACCACAGTGAATTACAATTATGCTCTTAGAGACTCTTCTAATGCCACCATTTTTGGTCTTGGGGACCTTTTCCATGGGAAATTCCTCAAAAAAATGTAAGATGGTGTGCCAAAAAAGGATATTATTCTCTCTACTTCCACGACAACTATCTGTACTAAAGCACCTAAAGCACCAAAGGGGAGGGTCATGGAGATGAAAAGGTGGCCAACAAGCCAGTTTGTTGATGTACATGAACTGGGGCCCAGCTCTGTACCCTCACACTGCCAGCTGGATGTGACTTTCATGGAGCTCACAGACGTAGTCTCACTTCTCTACAGAAAAGGCCCTGGGGTGGGGGGTGGGGGGGCAGTTTTATAAAATTTGTCAACTAGCTCTTACATACCAAATTTAACAAATATTCCTTTACAAGTACATCACCAGCACCCTTTTCTCCCTAATTGTTCTAAATCTGAGCACGGTTCACAACCAAACCACGAGACAATGTGTTCCCAGTGAAATAATTCCTACCAGTTCTTCCTCTAATTAAAAATCTAAGTATATTTAACCATTCTGAGATAACATCCTGGCATGCCAATGAATATATCATGTAAATTAAGGTGGCAAAACTGTATTTTTGGCGCATAAAATTAAAGGGCTGTTTTTTTTCTTGTTCAGTAGAATTGGTCTCTGCTTAATCATTATGGCTTTCTCCTACATTGACCAGATCCCTACGAACATTTTTTTTTAATATTTTTATTTATTTCTAGGAGAGAGAGAGACAGCATGAGCAGGGGAGGGTTAGAGAGAGGGAGTCACAGACTAAAACAGGCTCCAGGCTCCGAGCTGGCAGTCAGCACAGAGCCCGACGCGGGGCTCGAACCCACGAACCGCGAGATCATGACCCAAGCGAAAGTCGGACGCTTAACCGACTAAGCCACCCAGGCGCCCCACCCCTACGAACATTTTTAAAGTTTATTTATTTTGAGAGAGAGAGTGTATGTGTGGAGGGACAGAGAGAGAGGGAGAGAGAGAATCCTAAGCAGAGACCAATGTGGGGCTCAAACTCAGAACCATGAGATCATGACCAGAGCTGAGATCAGGAGCCTGACACTTGACCAACTGAGCCATCCAGGTGCACTCTTAGGAAGATTCTTTAATATTCTTTTCTGCAGCACTACCTCCCTTGATTTATGATTATGTGTGATGTTCATTGTTACATCTTTCAGCAATCTTTTGCCACACATGGCCTCTCCAGTTCCTTAGCTTTGGAATAAGATGCTTTTTTTTTCTTATTAAACTTAACTCTTGACTCGAGACCTTGACTGGCATGCAATTTCAAAGTTATTTTAGAGTTTATGGTCTCTTATCATAGCCTACATGGTATTTATTTATTTATATTTAAATGTCATAAAATCATATATGTCTTAAATCAGGATACCCTATTTTTTAAAGACTTTTTTTTTAGCTTGTAAGTAATCTGTACACCCAACTAGGGACTTGAACTTACAAACCTGAAATCAAGAGTCTTATGCCCTATGGACACAGCCAGCTAGACACGCTTTGAGACCTTAATTTTTTTTTCTGTTATGCATTTCTTTAGGCAGACAAAAAGCATTAAAACCTTTTCTGGGACCACTGGATGACTCAGTTGGTTAAGTATCTAATTCTTGGTTTTGGCTCAGGTCATGATCTCATGATTTGTGGGTTCAAGACCCACATCGGGATTTGCACTGACAGTGCAGAGCCTGCTTGGGATTCTATCTCTTTCTCTCCCTGCTCCTCCCCTACTCTCACTCTCTCAAAATAAATAAATGAACATTAAAAACTTCAATTTTTATTACTTTAAAAAAATCTATAGTTTTTTTCATAAATATCACTTAAAATAATAGATTATGCTTAGTGTATATCTTTTATAGAATCAATTATATGTCAGTAAGAAAATGTAGACAGAGATGCCTGCATGGCACGGTAGGTTGAGCTTTTGACTCTTGATTTTGGCTCAGGTCATGATCTCGTGGTTGGTGAATTCTAGACCTGCGTTGAGCTCTGCACTGACAGTGTGGAATATGCTTGGAATTATCTCTCTCTCTCCTTTTCTCTCTCTCTCTCTGCCTCTCTGCCCTTCTGACTCTCTGTTTCTCTCTCTCTTTCTCAAAATAAATAAATAAAATGTAAAAAAAGAAAATAGTAGACATATTCAAAACATACATTATCTTGTGCAACAGATGGACCTACTAGAAATATATCTAATATGTTTATTGCAGGAAAATTATTTACTTCCAAATATACTATAGGATTCATAAGTCATCTTCAGTGTTTTTTTTGGGGGGGGGAATATAAGTATTTTGAGTAAACAATGACTGTGTAATAAGGATCAGAGACTTCAATTCTGGCATTGTTCAAACCAAAGCTTATTGTGCAATTTTTGACAAGCTGCTTAATTTTTCTGGTACTGATTTTCTCTATTTGTATAGTGTAATATCTTGTCTTGCTGACTGAAGGATTTTTTTCTGATAGGCTCTAATAACAATAATAATAATAATAATGCACAGATTTTAAAATGTTAAAGCATATTTTGTGTCTAAAGTAATTAACTTATCCGGAAAGTAGAGGGCTTGTTCTCTACCTCTGCAGGTAATTCTCTAGAAATTAGTCATTATTATGGGTTGATTGATGAAGTAATTTTTATTGATTAAATACTCACTTTCCTTTAGCTGACATTCTAGAAGGTGGATATAAGCAATAGACAAGCACGTGAATAAAGCTGATAGATCCTGATGGTGAAAAGTGCAATTGTGTGTCCCTGGCTATATGAGAAGGAGTAACTAACTGTGTAGACTTGGTATTTGATGAGGTGGATTGACTTTAAACAGAGTACTCATGGAATGCTGTTCCAAGCAGATAAAATATGAGATAAGATGTGCAGAATAAGAAGAAGGTAGTCAGTATACCAGTGAGAATGAAAAGTGATAGTGGATATGGCATTGAAGAACGCGATGGGTGGATGGATGAATACTGAAAATATATGCAGGGGAGACTTGGCCATATTTGCTGATAGGCTGGATATGGAGAATGAGAAAAAGCTTGACTTACATATTTTTGGTTTAAGAAATTGACAAGATAATAATAGTATTTACCGAGATTAGAAAGAATGTGAGAAGGGCAAAGCCAGAGCAGAAGAACAAGAGGTCTATTTTGACATGTTACACTTGACATTTATGTGAAACACCCAAGTGGAGATGTCAGAAAGGATATATGCATTTAGAGTTTAGAGGAAAGATAAATGTCAGAGATATGTATTTGGTAATCATCAATGTAGGGAGGCTATTTGAAACCACAGAAAAGAATGAGTTCATGTAGAGTCTATAAATAGAAAATGTGGTATGAGAGAGAGGGGGCTTGATTAAATGAACGAGTAGGACTGATATTCAGCATTTGGTGTCCACTCTTATGGTCCGTGACTGTGTCATAATTATTTGGGATGTATTTTAAATTACACCCACTAGAAAAATAAGGCAAAAACTGAAAGAGCTGTAATCACACCCACGAGAAGAATAAGGCATAAACTGAAAGAGCTGTAAACCAGATAGGAAAAGATCTCTAGTGTAAGCAAGAAGATGGAATTTTACCAAAGGAGATGTAGCTTCTGTTGAACTTTTATGGGTACAATGACCTATATTATATGGTCAAAAAGTTAGGAAGGTTTGGAGTTTTAAGGGTGAAATATTTATGGAGTTGTTAGAAGATTGCTTTCAACATACCAGTGAATTCAAAAGCAAGGTTATCAGTTGTGAGAGAGAATGGTTGTTGGTTTTTGTTTTTGTTTTGTTTTTGAGATTGGGAAGAAAAGAGACCATGAAATATTTGGGAGAGTGGGAAACAATCTTTCTCATGTCACATAGTAAGATTGCTAATAAGGGTATTTTGCACCTTTCGAGTTACCCAAAGGAGAAACGATGATTGAACAACATTGAAACAAGATAAGAGTATTATTATTCTTGTTCTTGTTCTAGGAGCATTCATGAAGATGTGCGTAGCCATTCTCACTACTTTACAAAGCCCCTTTAGCCTTATTTCCTCCACATGTGTTTTTGTTACCCTTAGACTGGGATTTAATCAGAGTGTATTAGATCTGGCAATGACCTTAAGGATCATTCTTTCCAAATGCACCATTTTATATGAGGGATATGTGAGGCCCCTGAGAGTTGAACGATTTATGTGATTGTACAACTGAGTCGTGGCAGTCAGAAGGGGTTTGGTCTGCTGGTTGTTAGTTCTGTAGTCGAGAATTTAGAGTTCTCCAAAAATTCCCACAAAAGTCAGTTACAGATACCAAGGTATTGTCTCCTTCCTAGGGGGACATGTGGTACCAGAAATGAACTGAGAAAGGAGCGATACATTAAAAAATAAATTATCATCCTAATAATTTAGGACGTTGCCTTTGTGAAGATGAAATCAAACATTGAAATAAATATATGTTACAATTTTGGAAAATTGGTTGTCATAAAGACATTAGAACTTTTTCAAGTTAAGTGGTTTATTATAATGTAAAAAGGAACAGTACTTTCTGCATTATTTTATAACATAGATTTTCTTTCACCCTTTCCATAGAAAATGATAAACATCCCATTTTCAAAAAAACTAAAACGATGTACACAAATATGGGTAAAATGTATCTACGCTATTGGGAAATTTAATTAATGTTATTTTCTATTGACTTCTATTTTTATATACTTGCACTGTCTATAAATGCAATTTTAAAGTTCCCAAGTGCAGTAAGTAGGCATAGATATGAATTTAAAGAGTCTCATTAGTGAAAATTGCTTTTGAAGTTGCAAATAAAAACCCATTTATTTTCATATAGAATCTTCCCAATAGAGGATCTCAAAACATATTTAATTGTGACATGATTTATATAAAGCAAGAAGAGTGCCAAGTAGAGTCTTTACTTTGTCTTCATATAAGAGCATACAACAAAGATGGCGACTGAATATTTGCTTCAGAAAGTAAAGCATGGTACACACACACACACACACACACACACACACACACACCCCTATATGTTTTCTTAACTCCAAATCCTCTGTACTGTAATCCTCAATACTTCCTTTTCTTCTCACTTAGTGGCTTCTTCCATAACTCATTGGACATCTGATGAACTTACACATTGGATAGTTGGAAGGGCTGTGTATTGTCTATTGCCTTAAATAATAACCAGGATAATTTGCCTAGTTGGTTTTGCTGCCAATCAATAACCTTTCTTGTGAAATTCTAAGACAATGAAGAAACTTAGAGGATGGATAGAGTTTTCATAGCAAAAGTCACACAATTTTTTTCACCAGTGTCATTTCTAAAATAATGTTTTCTTTTCCTTTTTGGGTTATAATATAGAATGTCTTTTAAAAGCATCCAATTAACATTTTTGAAATAGCAATATAGGATTAAATTACTAAATAAGGAAACATTTATATGTGTGGTGTAATGAATAGATTATAAATATTAAGGGTCGGTGATAAAAAGAGAATGTTTCTGGAGAGGTAGAATTTCAAATTATAAGCCACACACGAATAAAGTAAATATAAGCAGTGTTTTGTTGATTGTATTTAGTTAAGTTCTTTTGCAATAAAACATAGAGAGATAAAACTGTATTTATATTATGTATAATATGTCTGTATAGATGACATTTCTATAATATACATTAATATAAAATGAATAATAAATAGAATGAATGGATACACAAGTGTTAAGTAAGACTTTTAAAAAATTCTGCAAGGGAAACCTCAATAGAGTCCAAAACTAATAAACCAGGTCAGCAAAACTTTACTCTTGGGAATTGGATTGGGGTAAAGAGAGAAAGAATAGGTTTTCAAAATGCCTCAAATTTATTTGCAAAGAGAAAGCCTAGTAAAATATCTAGATAGATGAAGAGATCTATGTGTGTTTAAGATAACAGAAAATATATTTAATTATGAGACTGATTAAAGCATGTACAATTTAACTAAATATCATCAAATACATTTAATTATTATAATTTCTTGCTGGAGAGAGAGCGCAAAATTAAGGTAACACTTTAAAAAAGCAGTCGTTTACAATCTAAGAGTGTACGTCCATGTCAAAAATGGTCAAGAAGTAGGCGGTCCAGACCTAGGAGACCAGGGGAAGGCGTCCGTGATCCTGTTTTTCCGTTTGTTTGTTTTCATTCTTTAAATATGAAAACTTTTGAAATATATGAAACAAACAGAATGAAGGTATACCGAGACCTCCACTGATCTGTCACCAATCTTAGACAATTGTCAACATTCTGCCATTCCTGTTTCCTTATATAGTCACTTATAATCCACACCCCGCTTTCACTTTTTATTATAGTTTCACAAATGTGTATAACAAAGACGGAAAATTTCTATCACTCCAGAACATTCTTTACTATTGCTGATATGTCATCTAGATATTTTGAGGAAGTCTTTGAATCTCTTGCCACTTATTTTTATTGAATTGTTGGCTTTCTTTGTATTATATTTTGGAGAATTCCTTGTATATTCCTGGGGGGAAAGCCCTTTACCAGGTATTTTATTTGCAAAAGTTCTCCCAGTCTATACATTGTCTTTTTGTACACGTCCGTGTAGAAGTTCTTAAATGTAATGCCGTTTAGTTTATCAATATGTTCTCTTATGGATCATGCTTTTTTTAGTAGCATCTAAGAAATGTTTGCCTAACCCAAAGTCCTAGAGATTTGCTTCCTATAGAAATTTTAGAGCTTTAGACTTTTTATTTAACTCTTCAAATTTTATTGAGATAATGTGTGTACCTGTGTATGGTACATCACATGGATGAAAATTTATTTTCTTGGTGTTTTGAAAAAGATTATCCACTATATTGCTCTTTCATATTCACCAAAATAAAATCTTATAATTATCTGTTTGTCTTTCTTGACACTAGTACCTAATGCTAGTTATTATTGTAGCTTATAAAAGTCCTGAGGTTTGGCCTCGCCAATGCTCAGACTTTACTCTTCATAATCAAATGCCTTGACCATGCTTGATTAGGTACATTTTAACATGCATTTTGGAATGAGCTTGTTAACTTTCACAAAATGTGTCTAGAATTTTGATTGGGATGACACCAAAGGTATAGATAATTTGGGGTAAAATTGGCAACATTGTTTCTTGAGCTATCACCACAATATATTTCAACATTTATTTACAACTTTAATTTCTATTAGCAATGTTGTTTAGATTTCATGAAAGATGACTTGCCTATCTGTTGTCAGGTTGATCCCTAAATATTATATAATTTGATGGTATTTTTAAATTATACCTTTAATTTACATATTTGATTGCTTACTACTTATATATAGAAATGCACTTAGGTTTTTTTGCATACTGATCTTATACCTTCCGATCTTGCTGAATTCACCTTTTGGTCCCACAAGGATTTTTGTAGATTTCATAAGACTTCCTACACGGATTATCATAGTGTGTGAATAGAGAGAGTATTACTTCTTCATTTCCTATCTGGGTAGCTTTTATTTCATTTTTGTGCCTTATTTCACCAGCTAGACCTCCAATACAATGCCGAACGGTATGGAGAAGTGGATGTTTTCAGTTTGTTCCTGATCTAACAAAGAAAACAGTTTTTTATTCTTGTGTATGATTTTATTTCTCAGATGTCATTTAGAAGACAAGGAAACTGACTATATTTTCACTACACTTTTAATTTGTGTAGTGTTTTTATCAATAATGGATGTTAAATTTTGAGAAATTACTTCTATGCTACTGAAATGATCGTATACTCTTGAAGATTTGGTAGTTTGCATCCTTCATGAATGTCGTCCAATTAACTTATCTACTTTGTAGGAATTATGACTATTTCTAAAAGATCAATGTATTATTAATCTTCTCAAAGAACCAAATTTATGTTTTTTCTGTTTTCTATTTCAGTGATTCCAGTTCCAGTCTAATCCTTATTATTTTCCCATTTACTTTTGATTTGGTTTGCCTCTCTTTTTCTTGTTTATTAAGGGAGGGGTGTCTGGATGGGTCAGTTGTTCCCACTTTTAGTGCTGATAGTGCAAAGCCTGCTTGGAATTCTCTCCCTCTCCCTCTGCTCCTCCCTCACTCTCTCTGTCTCTCTCTCTCTCTGAATAAATAAACATAAAAAAAAGAATATATTTCTTAAGGGAGAATTTGAGGTCATTGATTTGAGATCTGTAAATCTTATAGAATGGTAGAGGGGCAGAGAGAGAGAGACACACACACAGAATCCGAAGCAGGCTCCAGGCTCTGAGCTGTCAGCACGGAGCTTGATGAGGGGCTTGAACCCATGAACCGTGAAATATAACCTGAGTCAAAATCTGACTCTTAACTGACTGAGCCACCCAGGGGCCCCCTCATGGGTTATTTTTAAGCCATAAAAATTTTTGCAGAGGTATGATTGGCAAAATGTTATATATATTTATTATACACAACTTGGTGGATTTGGAAATAAGTATTCATTCATAAAATCATCACTATAGTCTATGTTATAAATATTATCTCCAAAAGTTCTATGTCATATCATTCTAAACGTCATTAAAGATTTAATGAATTAAATAATTATCTTAAAAAGGGCTTTTTCTTAGTAAAAATTCTGTTAGGTGCATTTATTGTCAGTTAATGTGTTTATTGTTACAGTAGGAAAATCTAAACTACCAAGGAAATTACCTTTATTTAAACTTAAAAAAGAATTATTAATGAATCTCATTTTTCTAACCTTTTTATTTTGTATCATTAGTCAACACACATTTTTATGACTTTGTATAGCCTATTGTTTTGAAATTATTTATACTTTCTCAAAGAACTCTTTTATATTAAAAAAGTTGTATGTTGAAGCTCAAGGCTGGCAGAATAGTAATTTTGTCAAATTAGAAAAACATCAAAACATAATAACTTGAACTGTAAGAAACTGCCCATGTTTAACCTTTTGACTTTCAAAAATGGCAGTCATCAGGGTGCCTGGCTAGCTCAGTTGGTTGAGCGTCCAACTTTGGCTCAGGTCATAATCTCATGGTTGATGAGTTCAAGCCCTGTGTCAGACTCTGTGCTGACAACTCAGAGCCTGGAGCCTGCTTCAGATTCTGTGTCTCCCTCTCTGTCTGCCCCTCCCCCACTCATGTTCTGTCTCTCTCTGTCTCAAAAACAAACTAAACATCAAAAATGGCAGTCATCTGGTTCCATCTAATACTTGTTTCTACCTTGAGGAATGAACGGTTGTCGGATTTTCCTTGATATACCCAAAGGGTCTCTGAATCCTCTCAAAGAGCAGATAGTCCATTTTTCAAGGAAACAAAGCATTATTTATTAAACATGCCCTTGTTTAAAGAGCATGTATTATACCACTCCAGGAAAAGTGCGGGAGCAAATGTAAGATTTTTCTCAGATCTTCACTACATGAAGAAAGTGCTAATTAGTGACAGTGCATAATTTGAACAATCGCTACTGACAAACTTCTTCATAAGACTGTATTTCGGGGTTGTGAGAACTTCCCTTGATTTGAAATTAAATCATTTCCTTCCAAAGGCTCAAAGTACTAAAAATTCCTATCAATTAATATAGAAATAAGTAGTCTGGGTAGGCACAGATTACACCTCATTACCACCTACCCCTTCTTTAGGCTCATGTGTGCTATGTATATTTGATTAAAATAAAATCCTTCTGCAGAAACTAGATTTTCATTATTTTAATAATGGTATTAACTTAGAAATATACATTAAAACAATAGAGATGTGAAGAACAATGGTTAAAATAGCATCTTTCCACTCTGGCTTAGACTCAAACACAACTACTATAGATAGCAGGTCATAATAACTCATAATATATTAAGTTTATTTCCTTAATTGTAGCGTATAATGCAGAGCAATGCACACAGTATGTTTTTAGTAAATATTTTGGAAGAGAATGTACAATACGATAAAGAGGGAACATAAGAACATTTCTCATCTACTTTGCATTTAAGGAACAATATTCACAGACAAATGAAGAGTTCACATAGTAGGCAAAATATCTGATTCCTCATTAATTATTTTTCACAATTCTACATTATGATATTTCATCTTAGGGATGGTGTCTTTGAAACAGTTACAAAGATCTATCAATTAATTGATGAATCACCTTTCTCATAACTCCCTTAAAATAGCGCTGTTTCAGCATAAAGGAAGCAAAATACTCATATTGAAATTAAAGTCAGTTATTTTTTGTCATCAAAAATAGCTTATCAAATTATGTCTATATGTCATAGTGCTATCTGCTCTATGCAAGAATTATTTTTTTTTAAATGTAGTGGTCTGCTTAGAATTAGTGGTATTAAAGAAAAAGCACTGATATAAAGTTAAAGTCGTTAGACTCGATTGTTTTGAAAAAAGCCAAGGACAAAAAATGAAGATAGAAAAACACACAGTGTTGTGCTTTAATTTTTTCTTAAAATACATAAAGATTTTGTTCCCATTGGCATGACCAGAGTAGACTCCAAAGTGAAGAAAATGCAGTTCGTAAGTCCAATTTGGATTAAGGGCCAGTTTAGAAAGTGGCGTTAACCTTTATAATTATGGAGAAAACATTTGTGTGTGTGTGCATTAAAAACCCTTGAATGTGTTTTTATTTGTTTGTTTATTTTTTGTTTGTTTGTTTATCAGTTTGTTTTTTAGGGAGAGAAAGTACACGCACAAGTGGGGGTGGGGCAGAGGGACAGAAAGAGTCGCAAGCAGCCTACATGTCCAGTGAGGAGCCAAACTGGGGGCTTGATCTCCCCCACCATGATATCATGACCTAAGCCTAATCAAGCATCAGATGCTTAATCAATTGAGCCACACAGGTACCCCCCGAAGCCTTGAGTTTACATAAGGCGCCTACAATGGAGACACTCAAGTGTCACAGGATTTATTAAACATCCAAAATGTTTCTCCAGTGAGGGGAAAGGCCATATGAATTGTAACTCCAAGTTTTGGGGAAGCCCTATGATATCCTCTCACAAAGCATAAATATTTGCACGATGGGTTACTAACAAGGCCTTCAGTTCTTTTGAAAAACAGGAGAGAAAATGAAACACGGAGATGTGTCAAGGCACCAAAAACAATAAACCATATGTATTTATTTTGTAGGAACATGAAACCTCACCAGTCTCTTAAAATTATTTTGAGCCAGTTATCCAGCTAGAGATAAAATAATATCAAAAGCCCAAAACACCAATTCTTAAATGAAATAAGAAGGAAACTGACACAATGCTTTGTAATTATTAGTGTTTCCACACTTGTAATTTTCAGGTGAAAATGAAATGGGAGCTCTAACTTTCTGATATGGAGTAGAGGAATTCAGGATATGCCCAAATTAGGAAGTTTCCTTTAAGTCTTTCCTGGAAATAGAATATCACCTTGTAAGCACCCATCTGTAGAATTCTAATCAGAAAAGCGGGCACATGAATTGGAAGTTCTAAACACTTGGCTCTACAGCAAAAGTCACAGGGCTTCCTCCCCTCCCCCAGACTCAGGTAGTGTCTATTGTTAAAATTATAGTAGCCCAGTTTTCTTTTGTAAATGTCAGATGCTTATAAATGTTCTGCAGTGTTAACATTTTAATTAGTTAATATTATCTCACTACTGGCAAATACATTTGAAATGATAAAAGAAAATTACTAACATTTTCCACTTTCTCAGGCTTTCAGACTCTGTTCTTCAATTTTATTCATAATGGTGACAACGTTCATGTACACGCTTCATGATTCATAAAATTTCTTATTTCATGCTCACCTTATATCCAACTTTTGGTAAATTACAACTAATGAACATACATGTTCATAAATCTGTGCCTATTTATTTAATATATAGCTTAGCATTTTAATAGAAATGTTAAAAGCTACAAAGAGATACTACTTTTGATTTTGAAATTAGATATTGAGCACATTACAATTCTATGGGGCTCCTGGGTGGCTCAGTCAGTTGAGGATATGACTCTATTTTGACTCAGGTCACAATCTCACAGTTGTGAGATCGAGCCTCACGTCAGGCCCTGGGCGGAATGTGGAGCGTGCTTAACATCTTCTTGTCTCGCTCTCTCTCCCCTGATTCTTTGCTTTTCCCCCCGAAATTCTAACAAAATGGAAACACTGAATGATATTGAACAGACATTGGTTTAATATGTCCTCAGTTAACAATGACCCAGATACCCATCTGTATTTGTATTTAGAGACTATAATGTGGCAAAAGGCACTACCATAGTGAGATTATCTACACTGACCCTCTAACCAATTTACTGGTGCTCAAAACTTTGTCATGTTATGTGTTAGATGTATAACCTCAAACAAGTTACTTCATCTTTCTGTTTCTTTCCTCCTTTATAAAATGGGGTGATGGTAATAGTATACCAATTTCACAAGGTAGCTGCGAAGATTAGTGAGTTAAAATCTATAAGTTATTAGAACATTATCTAACACATGGCTAATCACAATGATGTTAACGTTACGATTGGAAAAAGCAGATGAGGTTACCAAAGCTTTTCTAATCCTTCGAAGTCTTCCTTTTTCCTCCCATGTACACATTTCTGCTTCCCTTATGGCTTTACATCTTTCAGGCTTACACAATATCTACTAAACCAGAACCAGAGAAACATGGCAGAGACCAGGAGAAATCAGAAAATAATCTGACCAGGCAGAGTGGTAGCTATGAGGCACTGAGTTGAGAGGATTGCAGCTGGCAAGCCCAAGTGGCTTGGTGCCCCCATAGGGTCCTGGCTGGATTCACTGCCCTTTCCATGTCCCCTCCATGCTGAGCCTTGGGAAACCCTGGCACTCCAGTCTTTACTGGGAGGTGACCCCCTTTTGTATGCCTTTTCCCACTACTTGAATTTTTCACCCATGTTTTCCAAATGTCTAAGGCTAAGCCGGTTGTCACTGTACTTGTGTAATTTAATAAAATGTAATAATCTGATAAAACGTACATGTGAAAAGAAAGGAAATTGATGTTTCCAAAAATAAGCTGACATATTCGGTGAGATTTGAAGAAGTTGTATCTCTAAAAAGTGGCAACCAAAAGCTTCCACTGAATTAGGTATTTAAGAGGCAATTATAAAAGATGTGGGAAAATCACAAAATCCAGTAAGCTTTTATACCCTCACAGATCTTCAAACGTCATCAAATTCTTCTTACTCTAAAGAATAGAAACACTGAATTACAGAGCATGCATGATAGAGCGGATCCAACTAAAAAGCCATCAGGAAGATAATCAGGAAAAAAAATGTATGCAAAATCTGTGAATTAGTTGCACCCCTTCCAAAAAAATTGCACTGGTTATTTATTTGTTAATTTGTCTGTGACTGTATTTTCAGAGTAGTTTTAGAGTTTGCAAAATTAAGCAGAAAGTACAAATTTCCTGAATAGCCTGTCCTTGTACACACATTGCCTCCCACATGATCAACATTCCACATATATTTTTTTTTCAAAGCTGTTTTGAGATAATAGTAGATTTATATGCCCTGTATAACAGAATGCAGAGAGATTCCACTGTGCTTTACATGTTGTGATATCTTGCACAATTATGGAAGGGGATGACAATCAGGATTTTGACACAATCCAGTCACCCAAGTCAGACTTCACTGGTTACACAGACACTCTTTTGTGTGTGTGCACTTAGCTATATGCAATGTTGCCACATGTATAGATTTGTGTGGCCACCATCACTGTCAAGATGTAGGAACATTTCCATCACTGTAATCCATTATTCTATACTTTCTATTTTAACAAGTACATGTAAAAGGAGCCAGGCAGGTTTCTAGGAGTTTTTAAAAAGTGAACTCATTAAATATTCTTTTTTCCCAACTTTACAGGAGGAGAATTAAGAAAAAGAGAAATGAATACATTTCTCTAATTTATACACCTGATAAGTATCATGGTCCATTACCAGATGAGAACCCACAATACAAGGGTCCAGAGTTCATGATTCAGATTATAGGTTGGCTCACACAACAACTGATGAAAGAACTCATGTGTGTCTATGTTTTGAGTTAAATATAATATTGAATGCACATGTATGTCCTTTTTATGATTCACCATTCTAATCTTCCTTTTGAATTATCAAATCAAATGCTCTCCTTTGATGGTATGATAAGAAGGGTGACTTATACAGTTAAAACCTACAGAGTTTTCATAACCTAGGAACAATAAAAAATACACAATTCTATCTTTTCATAAAACGAAATCCCAAAAGTAATCTACTATGAACTTAGAGTTTCTCTTAGAACTATAATACTGACTGTCAATATGAAATTACTCAAAATCCAAGAATTGAAGGCCATGATGAAATAGAATTCACTTTATTTTTTAACTATCACCAGAGCAGGTGTATAATACTCTTCTGTCAATAAAGAATGAACTCCTTCCTACAGAGAAACTTTGCCAACTTATCTAATAAGGGATATTTATTTAAGTATCTACTAAGCACTAGAGATTTTCACAGATTGTGACCTTAGTTCTCATCTTTATCCTAAACGAGTCTGGTGTCCAGGAGGTATATAGTGATAGATGATAATGCTCTGGGGTGAATGCCACCCTCAAAGGTTGTTGAAACTAACCCTGCTTAGGGAGATGTGAGGTAGTAGTCAAGGAGTACTTCATGGGAGTACTTCATGGGAGAGTTGACAAAGTCATCTGTAATGTAAAAATGGAAAGATTGAATATTTAGGAGGTGGGATAATGAAATGTGCTGATAACTTAATTTTTTAAATCAATAGAAATATATCTATATATCTGTATTAGATATATTGAATATAGCTATATATTTAGTAGAGTTATAATAACAAATCACAGTACCAGCCCATCATAAATACTCAACTGAAGGCAGATATTACTTCTATCTCTTCCTAGCAATAGGTGACTGTTTTGTTAATTAATTAATTTATTTTTTATTGTTATTTTAGAGACAGACAGCATGAGAAGAGGAAAGATGCATAGAGAAACAGAGAAAGAATCGCAGGCAGGCTCCATAGAGCCTGGTGCAAAGCTCAATCTCACAACCCTGGAATATTGACCTGAGCCAAAATCAAGAGTTCCACACTCAACCAACCCATATGCCCCATAGCTGACTCATTTTTCCAGACTTAGAGTATTTGTCATGCATTGCTGGAATTTAGCCTGAGCTCTGATGGTCTGCTTTGCTCCATTAGTGACCATGTCTTAATTGGCCAAAGGATGTGTTTTTACCTAATACAGATCATTGCATGTGTGTGCCACCATGACGATGTGGTTTGGTTTAAGCTGGCTTTGCCATGAACCCAATCCTGAGATACAGCTAGGGCAAAGGGCGGTCAGGGCCTTGCACTTCTGGGATAGGCAGAAAGATGGATAAGAGCGAGAGAGCTCATGGAGGAGTGTCTCTTAGCAAGTAAGGTTTCTAAAGTGTAACACTGAATCATTAATAATACTGCGGTATGTGCCGATGGTATCGTTTGCTCAATTTCCATATATTATGAAGTACTTACTCTGTATCAAGCACCACGATGAACGCACAAAATAAGAATGACTCCTGTTACAGCTCAGTGAAGGGGACAACAATAAGGAAATCGGGGCTTAGATAAATATAGAATTTCTGGTTTTCACAAGAGCTATACATTTTTTAAAGATGACAGCTTGAAACAGGAAATACGGAGAGCATCTAATTTAGTTTCTAGAGTGAGTAAAGGCCTCTCTGAGAAAGTGTCAGGTAAGTAACCACATCCTGTTGTATGCGAGGTCCTTGAAGTGTTCCATCTTAGGACACATACAACAATACAAAATGCTTTTATTTTTGTTCAAAATTCTTCCATGTCCTTCATTTTATTTTTCGAAGAGAGGAATCTGCATGTGGGGGCACAATTGAAAATTCTAGAATCTGTTGTTCTTCTGATCTATACTCTAGTCTATAGATAAACCTTCCTTTACTGAGTCCCATTATTAGAAAAAAGTTCTATAAATTTTCAGAAACAAATCAAAAGGAAACTGCACATTTGGAAGAACATACACATTTTCATTATGTGAAAGATAAATGCAATGTGTCTTCCTTTGATCAGCAAAGAGCCTCTGGAGGATTATTTCTACAGTAGACACAGGGATAATTCGTTCAGCATCTTTGAATTTCATTCTGGCTTTTAAAATGATTCATGTTCTCCTGATACTTTAAAGATCACTTGTCATTACATTTTCCTAATTTGTCATTTGATAGATTCAAACAGCTCTAAACAAGCATCTTTGATTTAAAAAAGTGATTCTTTAATTTCAGGCTCCCCTCTCCATGCTGTGGATGTAGCAGTGTCCCAGCTGATCTCATACTGATATTCTGTTTGAATGTTTGTGAAACTGGTAGGTTGTTCCTCTCTCTGACACATATTTTCATGAGTTGCTCCAAGTTTTTGGGGGTGTTCTCAGGATTTAAGGGAGGAAACAGAGGGAGACATGCACAAGAGTGGAGATACACAGGGTGGGGGAGGGCAGACAAAGAGAGAGAAGCAGAGACAGAGAGAAAACAAGGAAATGATGGAATGGTTTCTGACTGTCCACTATGGTAGACTACTTTTGAGACAGCTCTATAGGGAGAGTGCTGTGTTAGGGCTTGCCAGAGAATCGGCACACGGATTTTTGGAGACTGAGAAGTTTCGTGAACTGCTGTCTGCAAGGAAGAGACCCAGGGAAACCAGTGGTGTAATTCTGTTCAAGTCCAAAGGCATGAGAACCAGGGGAGTCTCATCATGAGATGAGAAGTCACAATTCAAGCAAGGAGGTAGGAAGCCAAAAAGAATAAAATCCTCCTTGCTCTGCCTTTAGTTCTAGTCAGGCCCTGAATGAATTCGATGATGCTCACCTATAGTGGGGAGGGCACTCTGCTGGGTCTGCCAATCCAAGTGCCTTCATGAGCACAACTAGAAATAATGTTTACCCTGGGCATCTCATGGTGAGTCAAGGTGACACATAAAATTAACCACAGTGGTGTTAGAATCAGAAGCTAAGTAATTGTTTTAATAGTAACTTTAATCATAAAAACTTTTCAGAATCTACTACAGTTGAGACTATAGGAACTAGTGAAATGCAAATATGAGTTGAGATATGTTTCCTCCCTCCACGTCAGATACATTGCTGTCGTGTTCCATGAATTTGGATAATCTGAGGGCTCATAATAAATTCCTAACAGAGACCGAGTAAGGTGCCTCAATGCAGCCACCGGAGCAAATGATACTGTGTGAAAATCTTTGGAAATACATAGAAATATTCCCAGGAACTCCAGAGAAGATCATGTGAAACAAACAAGGATCACCACTACGGAGTTCTTACAGTTATAAAAGGTGGGATCCAAAGTCCTGGGAATTAGGACATCAATGCTTATGTAAGCACTGGCCCCCAACATACACGAACACATTCTCAAGACCTTGGTTTGGGTCACTGTGACACCAGACTACATCATTACACCCAAGACTAAATAAGGAACAAAGAGAAACATTTTAGTATGTTAATGATGAACCAAAATAAAAACCAGTTAGTTAATTCACTGCGATTTTCACATTTGAAGTAATTTGACTTGTGATAGGTGTAGTCATTATTTAAAAATGTATGGCCATTGGAGCAATCACCCCGTGTACTTTTAAAATGCCCACATCATGAAGTTTTTCTTTTTTATGGACTTATAAAGAGATGGCCCTAATGCTGTATTTATAACTGAAAATGTTCGGATCTAGTCTTTGCACCCTATTTCACTTGTATCATAGTAAAGCCACAAATATGAAAATCACTAATTATTTAAGGAACATTTTTAGGTTACTTATAATTCTAACTTTCTTGAAATAATTGGACCAACATATTTTACACCTTTCTATTCATAAGGCTGACTTAGCCTTTGTCACCTGTTAGGAAATGAAATACTCACCACCTAGTGATACATATATATAAAAAACAAAAAACAAAACTCCCCAAATCGAAGTGGGTGAGTATAGTTTTCAAAAATGTCCTCTTTATCATTTGTCATCACACTTTCACCTCCAGAATCTTGCTACTTCTCCATCGAGTGGTAGAATCTCTGCCTCATCCCCTGGAATTGGGTGCATCTTAGCGATCACTACAACTGGTGGAATAAGAAACAAATAATAAAATTAGACCCAAAAAAAGGGATTTCTCTTATCCATTGTAAAGTTCAGGATTAACAAGAAAGTCCCCTGAGAGAAGAACCTACGTCTCAGACCTCATCTTTAGCTGATCTCCTGGTTAACGGCTGGGCCAAAACTGACAGACATGTGAGAAATGGACCATCTTGGAAACAGATACCTTCACCCTTTAGGGGAGTTTCTCAGCTGATGTTCTATGAAGTACCACCTAACCATGCTCAAATTACAAACTGAGAGGTATAATGACTGGCAGTTGTTTTTAAGACCCTAAGCTTTAGGGTGATTTACTTTGAAGTGAAAACTAACCAATATATCAAGTGGTAAAATAATTTAAGTTTCCAAAATTAATAAATAAGGCAAATTGAGGATTGCATATTCTTTAATTGCTATGTTGAAGCATTAGATAATGGGTCTTCAAGAGGATTATTTAATATTCTAGCTGATGAATCTCAGTTTGGCTTACTATGAACACTTGATTAAGACACAGGCATTGTACAGTTATCCATCAGCTTGTGTATATTTTCTCCAACAGAGATGCAATTGATTTCTGTCCTGTAAGGACAATGACAACAAAAGTCACAGTCTTGTTGCCCTATAATGCATTAACCAGTTTTTGATATATTAGCAAGTTTGTTTTTGTATTTCTTTGACTGTTTGAATATTGATACTCAGTCTCTTAAGGTATCTTTGAACCAGAATTACCATCCTATTTATGACCTAACTAATGGGCTAGGAAAAGCTTAGTATATGTTTATATCAGAATGACAGTCATGCCTTTAACTTCAAAAAATTAGATTTTTGCATGGGTCAACTAAATATAGTTTAAACTAAAAAGAGCTAGTGATATCATTGAAAGCAAGGGAGGGGTGCCTGGGTGGCTCAGTTGGTTAAGAGTCCAACTTCAGCTCAGGTCATGATCTCACGGTTTATGGGTTTGAGCCCCACATCTGGCTCTGTGCTGAGAGCTAGCTCAGAGACTGGAGCCTGCTTCAGATTCTGTATCTCTCTCTCTCTCTGACCCTCCCCTGCTCACGTTGTATGTCTCTCTCTCTCATAAATAAATTTAAAAAAATTTTTTTTAAATTAAAAGAACAAAACAAAGCGATGGAGTAAGGACCTCCAAAAATTCTCTCCAATATAACAGCCATAAGGAGACTGGCAAAAATGGCCAGAATCGACATTTTAGAACTCAAGATGGTAGCAAAATGCTTGCAGCAATCTGAGGAATATACATTCAAGTAAAATGATTGAATTTTAGTAAGAATAGTGAACCTTGTGGCATTCTTACTTATGCTATGTCCATATTCCCCTTTGCAGCTGTGCAGTAGCCTTCAAAACCACCAAATACAGTCATGGCCAAAGTTAGTTGCATATCATCCAGAAGTGGGAGCAGAATAAATATGGAACTCTCTCAGTACTTCAAGGAAAGTGTTATTATTTAACCTGTCTGGAGGTTCCCTGAAGACTCCACTTGAAAGAATGCTTCAGCTGACTCAGAGCTCACCCAGTACAAAAGCCATTTCTCTAGGGAATTTTGTCAAAAACAATTAGATGCAACTGGTTAATTTCCAGCTGCCCAGGATAATAGATAAAAGTCGAGGAAAGGAACAGGTAAATAACAAAGCTTAAGGAGAAAAACTGAGGAATGAGATATCCATAAGGGCCTTGAATAATTACATACTACTGAGAATCTAGAAGACAATAAGCTTGCACAGAGCTGTGCCCATGCCAGAAAGACTTGAAAAGGGACCCATCTCTCACCTCTGGCTGGTCTTGAGGCCCAAAGGAAGCAAGACCAGAAGCAGAGTTGTGAATTGTGGGGTTGAGTGTTGATGCACAAAGAACATGCTGATAAAATTGACAGAGGAATGGTTTCAAGCATGTAGGAGATAGGTGACCAATAATTAGCTGACCGCTAAGGTAACCAGGGGCTTCTTGGCCATACATGATAAAAAACACACACTTTATGGTTCGTTCAGAAAAGTCACTAAACAAACAGACACCATTACCACCAATAATAAATGCTGGGAATGGGAAAGATCTGATTTTCAGAGATGTCACCTTATAGTATTTGAAACATCCAGTTTTACAAAAAAAAAATAGAAATTATGAGGCTTGCAAAGAAATAAGAAAGTATATCTATATGCTGGAATAAAAGCAATTAATAAGACTCTCCTTGTGGAAGTCCAAATATTGGATGTACCAGACGAAGACAAAAAATCAGCAGTTTTAAATATGTCAAAAAACCCTAAAGAAATAATCTCCAAAGAAAGAAAAGACAAATGAGAAGTTTCACTCGGTAGGGAATACCAAAAAAGACAAGAAATTATGAAAAAGAATCATAGAAATTGTGGAGTTGAAAGGCATAATAATTATAAAGAAAACTAAAGTAGTGAAGATCCATAGCAGACTTGAGCCAGTATAAATTAATCCATAAATGAAGATACATGATTGAGCTTCTCTAGTCAGAACAGAAAGTGAAAAGAATGACATACAAATAGACAGAATTTCAGAGAACAGTGGACATCATTAGCTAATCTATGAAATATAATTTATATCTGCCAATTTGCAATTATACTCATAATGGGAGTCTAAGAAGGAGAAGAGAGAGAGAAAGTGTCAGAAAGAATATTTGAAGGAATATAGGTCAACAGCTTCCCAAATTTGAAGAGAAATAGCAATCTATACATCCTATAAGCTCAACAAACTGAATGCTGGATGAACTCAGAGATTTGCAGCTGGACACATCATAACCGAACTGTCAAAAGACAAGAAAAGAACAAGAGAAAACATCCTCATCATATATAAGAGATACTAATAAGCTTAACAGCTGGTGACTTATCAGAAACAATGAAGGCCAGCAGCTAATGGGGCTATATATTCAAACCAATGAAAGAAATACACTGGCAGAAAAATTGAAAACACAGCAAAACCATTCTTCAAAAAACAAGAAATTAATAGATAACAACATTCCCAGATACAACTGAGAAATATAAGAAATATTAAAGGGAGTCTTTCTGGCCTAAAGAAATGGACACTAGACAGTAATTCAAGTGCACAAAAGGAAATAAAAAGCGCCATTAATTGTAACCACATAGGTAAATATAAAACATGATATGAGTATATTTTTCTATTCATAACTTTTTTCTCCCACTTTATTTAAAAGACAACTGCATAAAATCATAATTATAAATTTGTGCTGTTGGACACACAATGATAAAAATGTAATTTGTATGATAATAACAGCACAAATGAAAGGTGAATGCCCAGAGTAATATAGAAGAAGTGTTTTTATATACTATTAAAATTAAGTTGTTATTAATCCAAGGTAGATTGCTATAAATAAAAGGTGTGCTATATGTCCATGACAATAACTAAGAAAATAACTCCAAAATATAGTAAAATAAATGACAATGGAATTATAGTGGCATGCTAGAAAATATCTATTTAACGTAAGAGGATACAACAATGGAGAAATAGATGAACCAAAGACCTAATAGCAAAATGGAGACATGAATTCTATTTTATCAAGAATTATAAATGTAAATGGACTAAAATTCAAGCCATTCTAAATATCCTCCAAACATAAAAATTATACAGACAATATATGATTGGGTATTTTGAGTTTTTATCTATTTTTCAAATTTTATTGGCTAATTACGTTATAAGTGTTATAAATCCTTAGGCAATTGCATACTATCTTTAAAAACATGGCACAAAGCTTAATATGTAGACACAACAGTCTAGAATTGACATTATGATCTTTCCTTCTCTATCTCTTTTATGATAAACTCCTGGCTATAAACTCTGTCAAGAAAACTAGGGGAGGAGAAAATAAAGAAGGAAAAGAAAATTTTATTCATGTAGCAAAGAACAAACCTAAAGAGAATTTATCATATTTCTATCAGCAGGATACCCTTTTGGTAAACTTAAATGCTTCATGTACATAGCAATTTAAACTCTTTGTAGTAGGACATAGTTGAAACTAAAGCATCAATATATAATTCTGATGGTTAAGATGGACTTCCACAGAGAATAATGAAAAACACTGAAAATTACAAACACAGTTTTACATATGGGTGTCATGAGGGGCATAACAAATATGAATAAGCTATTTTCAGCTACCCATCAGTAAACATTGAGGTTCAAATCTCAGCCTGACCAGGAACATCTAGGGTGGACTGCTGAACATGTGAATTTCCAGGGCTTCCTAGTAGTGGTGCTATTTTACTAAATTTGGTTAAATTATGGTATTAAGGGGGGGAGGGGTCATCGTTGTCTGCATTGTTAAAGCAAGGATCTAAGACATTCCTGAAGCATGGCGGTTAGCAGTTGGCTTCTTGAGGGATATGGCCATGGTGCTGCTTTTATTTGCTTTTAATTCTGATCACATAGACATTGTGGTCAGGCTGATTCCATATCTAAGAAAAATTGAAACTGTTCTTGACTTGAAAGCTTTAAGATATCAAATTGATTACTTGAGAGGAAATTAATTTATGCTGTGAAAAGAATTATGATCAATTAACCAAAGTTAACTTTGGTGTAAATAATTACAAGCACTAATAAAAACATAGATTTTCCAAGTTAACATTTTAAGNAAGATACAATTGTATAATAAATATACATATATATTATATTACATAATATACATACATATATTTAATACATTGAACAGAGTACTGTGTACCAGTTACTAATGGCAGAGGAAGGCTCCAAATGCATTAAGATAGGAAAGATTATCACTATGCCAATCGGCAGGAAACGAAGTCCTCCACTGCTGCCCATTGCACCTGGGAACCGAGTCACAAAGGAAAGCACAATGCAGACAAATGCTGGATGAAACAGCAACTTCCTCACATAGAAAAGAGACAGACCAAGATCAGCCTCGGTGGTGAATATCAGTCCCCCAAAACCAGGGGTCTCTCCTGCGGACCAACAGAACTAGCTTATATCCACCCTTTCTGTGCCGCGGCAATTGAAGGACCCTGTCTCGTCCCTGTGGAGGACAGATAGAGCAGTAGAGTTGGCCAGGTGCCGTAGGATGCACATACAGGAAGGAGAGACAAAAGAGTACTCGCTGAGTCTGAATTGAAACAAGATGTTCCCACACAAAGTGATAAGCCCACAATTTGTCTGGGTTCTTTATCTCTTGGTAGGGAAGGGTCCTGGGCCAAGGCCCATTTGTAAGCAGCTCAGTGTCAGTGGTTGAAAGACTGCATGCAGGAGATTGCCTTTCCCAACATTAAAAATATAAATATAAACACAAAATACGTATATTTATATTTTATGATTATGTTTAGGTTTTCATATGTGATATGTATCATATACTAATTATGTATAACGTATTTGATATATGAGCATATATCATAATGCTGATAATTCTGTACAGCGGCGTTGGTAACATCTACTAGGTGTGGATGGAGAAATACTTCTGAGTGTTTGCAGAACCTCTTTCCCACCGCCAGCCTCCTCGTTGACCTCTTCCATGTCCCACGCCATCAACCTTTCTTCATGGCCTCTTCAGTCAGTCTACTTAAGCTGACGGCCATGCTCTGGCTCTGCTAGCATGAATTTTAAATGTTAAACTGCAGAAGGGAAGACCGACTGTATATACTATGTACCAAACATTACTGTACTGGGTTCTTTGCAGAACTCACTTTATTATCTAATTAAATTACTTAATGTTTATTATCCGACATTTTGCCTTGATATGCGTTGTTTTGGGTTTTTTTTTTTTATTGGTTTTGTTGACCCACAGAATTTTGTAGATCTTTTAAGTGTAGAAAATGTTTTTTCTACTGTGTGACCGGAAACATTTCTGCAGCAAAGCTCTGCTCATAGATACGACAGCGGGAGATGCACTACAGTACATCAAAAAACTTAAAAAGCACTACTGAAGGCAAGTTTCAGACAAGGTGTCCACTGGAATATTAACTCTATGCTCCTTCCCATTCCTTAAAGAAGTGGTCTCAGAACTCATTTCTGGTTCTCTGAGGCATTTCATAAACTAAAACAACATGGCCCTGCACTATCAATAAATAAAAATCTGAACAATATCTGTATGTTTACAAACTCATTTGTAATATGTTACTGCCAAGTATGATCTACTAGTAAATAGTAATTCTTTCATCAGTATGTAAGTACTTAAGTAAGATATGTAATATTTCCTTCCTGTGTGGCAATACATTTGCTTGAATATGCACCCCAATGTGGAGACCCCTGGTTTAGAGGAACCCTCCACTGCTTGCTGGCTACTGTTATGGCTGTATCATCTCTGAATAAAAATTTATCTTTTTTTTCTCATCTTATGTGAGTGGACCAATAAATATTCTGTTTCTTTAAAAAAATACATTCTCAATCTACTTTGAGACTGTAAGGAGTTTGGAACATTCCTCTAGATAAACAAATAACTGATCTACTCTATAATCAAAGTTATTATTGTTTAGCTGATAGAAATAACATATGGTATGAAACAAATCAGTTTACATTCTTTATGTTATTCTACATATCTATCTAGAAAGGCTGATAATTGTACAGATGACGGTACCATATGTGGTGTCTCAATGGCATTAGGCATCCCTAACATCATCCAAACTCAATCTAAAAATGTATACAAAAACATTACAGGTGAAAAGAAAAGAATTGTTTTAGACTCTCCTTACAAGCCAATGATTATTCTGACTAAAGCAATCTTAATGGTTCACTTATAATACCTTTAAATTAGATTTGCCCTTCTTTTGCTAAATCCTTGTCTATAGAGCTTCCTTTGAATGGTTGTACCAGCCAGGGATAGGGTTTTGATCATTTAAATTATAGCTGCATGCAAATTATCTACAGCTTATTTTTCCTCTTTCTAGTATGCTTTTTGTGTTTCATTGTTGGCCTTTGTAAGATTCCTGTAGAAATTGAGGCAACTTCTTAGATTCGTACGATGGATAATATTTTATATTTATTTCAATAGCACTGACGTTCAACTGCTATAATTTTAATCCCATCTAAAAGCAACAATCAAAAACGATGTGAGCTGAAAAAGAAAATAAATAGTTTAAACCCTCAGTGTGACATACATATCTTTTTGCAATTCAGCTGCACTGAATTTGTCATCTAATCTTTTCTAAAACACTCAGCAGGAACTTTAGGAAGGCCCCTCAGAAGAAATCACTGCATGATCGAACGTGGGGAATAGGGAGTTTTGTATTTTCAAACAGGAAATAGGATTTTAAAAATAACCTGTGATCAATGGTTTATTATCGTACATTGGGCCTCAGACTTGATTTCTCTTATGAAGTCTTATGCTGTTAAAATTTCGGTTGCTTATTTGACTAACAGTAGCTATATTATAGGAATTATAAAGTTGAGTGCTTTGAATAATTTAAATTTTTCCAAAGGTACAAATTTGTAAAATAAAAAGGGAACAGGATAAGAATCCTAAGTATTTCATGAAGACAATCTTATTCAAAAGTTATTTTGCATTGCTGACAGTTTAGTATATATGCATGACCAAACCCTACTACAGTGTAAGTGTGGGCATATTTTCTATATATTTCTCTTCCTTTCCTTTCTTGTTTTCTTCCTTCCTTCCATTCTTCCTCCCTCCCTTCCTTTCTTCCTTCTTTCTTTCCTTCCATCCTTCCTTCCTTCCTTCTTTCCTTCCTTCCATCCTTCCTTCCTTCTATCTATCTATCTATCTATCTATCTATCTATCCATCTATCTATCTATCTATCTACCTATCTATCTACCTATTTGTCTATATCCTTCTAACATCTATCTTACTAACTATCCATCTATCTATATATCATCTGGCTTACTAAATGAGAATGAAACAGACCTTAGCATGGACCATCCTATAATCTGAATTTTGTCAGTTAACTATATAACATGCTGTTACTTCTGTTTCTATAAACATTCACCATTGCTAAGAATAAAAAATATCATGTTAATGGCTGTGAATTCTATTTCATTGTATGGATGTTGTAATAAACACGATAGGTTACCTTCCTGATAATTCTTGTTCTTTTCTCTGACAAGTCCTCAAATCTGTTTAGGTATCCACTCGTGACCTGTGTAGGGGAAAGTTCAGGCTATTTCTCCAGAGATAAATTCTGATAGATTTAAGGAAATGAATGTGGTCCATTCTCTTTTTATAGAGAGTTTTTGAGATGAAAGTGTGGCATAATCTTGGTAAATGTGATGCAACACATTGTACTTTGATTTAAATATATATACTGCAATTAATATGTATTACCATCACTAACACTGGGCTATTCAGGGAATAGTTCTAGCAGAGACTGGAGAATCCAGAGAAATGTTCACTTACTTCTTCAAGGTCATGGTTTGTAAGTATATAATATCTGACACATTTTCAACTTCTGAGACCCAATTTTATTATATGTTTTCATATTCTGGTTATAATTTGCTTGATTGCTTTTAGAAAGTGTGGATTTCTAGAACATTATGGTACTAAATATTAATATTTATCAATATGTCTCAGATGTATTGACACCTTGTTCTGGATTGATTAATAACTGAAGAAACTACTACATGTGTGTATATATACACAATGCTTCCTGAGTTCTCTGCAAATCACATGCCATTTAAGACCTCAAAGGAGATAAAGCCTAGATTTTCACAGGGTAATGGAATCATGCTATTGAAGGAGCATAAAGCAAAATATTTTAGAACATTTTAGTCCTAAGTATTACAATCGTAGATTTATTTTTTTTAGTAATTAAAAAATATTTATGCTATTTCTGTACATGTCAGGCGAAATCAGTTTTATCTACTGAGGAAAGAAAAAGACAGGATTTGCAATTTTTAAAAGTAGGGTTTTTGCTTTTTAGTAACTTATTTATTCAACAGCTACATTAAAATGTTTGTTCTTACACTGTTTACTTAAGGATACCGTGGGAACACCTACACACAGCAATTAGTTTTGTAAACACACAAAATACAAGAAAAGCAGGTGATATCAAATATCAACTTGATTAAAATACAAATCTTTTCATTTGCAAGCGTTGCTTCTCCGAAGTAAAGGAGTGCTCAGAGGCCTTGTGATTTCTTTGTGAAAGAGAATGGGAATATATAAAAGCAGGAGGGAGGATGGAAATGAAAGCTCTCTAAATTCAGGAGGATAAATCAGGATTATCGGTGTTCCATGCCCATTTTGCCCAAATATATCCTATCACTCGGCACAGCATTCTGTTAATCAAGGCATGTGTGTGCACGTGTGTAAGGTAAGACAGGCATATAGTCTTTTCCCCCCAGGGATTAGATTACCTGGCTCTTCCCAGACCATACTTATGAGGTACTGGATTTCACACAGAAACACACACACACACACACACACATCTAAAAATGTCTCCATCTCCAGTGAATTCAATGACGGGGAAAATGGTCTCCATACTGTGTTTGACTCATCCATAACGAATGTAAATAGGGTCAGTTCTAGTCACCAAGTATAAGCCTTTTATTTTAAATTTAGCATGTGACAGGGATTCGTTTTCTCTCCAGAAATGTGATGCTAAATATTGACCATTTAAAAACGAATAAAATGCTGAATAGAAAAGATTAATAAATCAGATGCATTAACATTCCAACGCCTTTGAATTCTGCACATTGCCATCCCAGCACTGATTTTATCTGACTCCATGGTACCATTATGCTAGCTGCTGCTCTAAATTTAGCTCATTGAATGGCTGATGAAATGTCATGTACAGCAAGTCCATTATACGCGCATCAACTCTTGCATCGGCAGTTTGCGAGTTTAGACAGTTATTCTTTGAAAGAACTCTTAATGGGCTTTAACATATGATAAACTGTGAACTATTTCACCTAGGACAAGGCTCTCCTAGTCAAAATATGTGCATTCCCTCTTCTAATTTAAAGGCTGCAGCAGAAATAAAGCGGTACTAGAAATGCCAAATTTTTCTTGTATACGTATAGGTATGCAAGGTAGGGGATCCATTTAGTCAAATAGAACAAAATCATAAAACTGATGTTATTTATTTAAAAAATAAAAACAACTTGAATAATAATAATAATGGCAGATTTCTTTATGGAATAGTCAGGTTACACTGAAGACATGATACTATTAAACCTCACAGTAACTCTTCCCTTTTTTACAATTGTGGGGACTGGATCTGAAGGAAGTTGATCATTTTTGCAAGAGGTAAGGGGTTAATCAAAGTTGAATCACAGTTGGAGCCTGGAAGGAACTATTTTCAAAGCCATTTTGCTACTTTACCATCCTAACAGATATGTGTGGCTAGTTATTCCCTTCTGCTCTCACAATTTTATGTTTTATTTTATTTTATTTTTATTTGAAAGCAAGAGAGAGTGCAGGAGAGGGAGAGAGAGAATCTCTTTTTTTTAATTACCTTTTAATGTTTATTTCCTTTTGAGAGAGAGCGTGCACAAGCAGGGGAGGGACAGAGAGAGGGAGACAGAATCGGAAGCAGGCTTCAGGCTCTGAGCTGTCAGCACAGAGCCCAACACTGGGCTTGAGCCCAGAAAGCATGAGATCATGGCCTGAGTCAAATTTGGACACTTAACTGGCTGAACCACCCTGGCTCCCTGAGAGAGAGGGAGGGAGAGAGAGAGAGAGAGAGAGAGAGAAAGAGAGAGAGAGAGAGAGAGAGAGAGAATCTTAAGCAGGCTCCACACTTAGTGCAGAGCTGGACGTGGGGCTCAATTCCATGACCCTGGGATGATGACCTGAGCTGAACTTAAGAGTTGGATGTTCAATGGACTGAGCTACCCCAGAGCCCCTGCTCTCTCAATTTTAGTTGCCATGGGCTATGGCCCATAATTTAGATTTTGAAGATCAGAATCTGTTTGAAATAGGACAGCCAACTCGGGAGCAGTTGCCTTGGTGTGCCAAACACCTCAAAACTCAAGTGGCAACTTCCCTTAGTAGGACAGCATGGCATGTGGGGAAAATGCTTTCCTGTGCTAAATAAAGACCAGAAGTAAAGAGACAGGAGATGTTGACCTATGTCTTTCTCTCAGTTACTTCTGGGAGAGATAGTTCCCCAGGGGAAAATTAGTTCCTCATTTATGCTATCAATATTTAAAATAATGAAATGTACAACCACCTACTAATTAAACATCGCTTTATAATCAATGCAAGGTCCATGTTATGAGGCAGTTAACTCGGAAAGTCATACAACCAATTATAATTAAGTTACAGTTTCAGTCTTTGGGTTCCAATTCCTTGGCATTTTAAGACCATGTGTTTTCTTAGATATAAATATTTGGAATACATAGTCAAATTTTACTTCTTCATTTTTTAACAGAATAAACTTGAGTGATGTGACAATCAGTTTACGCCCTCAGGCTGCAGTTTTTCTTATCTTTCTCTTGCATATTAAGTACTTTTTTTTTTCTTCCTGTAAGGCAGAGGGAAAGTAGGTCTGGGTATATTTAGGCTCTGGCAACTGTCCCCAACCCTGGGCATTACAAAGGGGGAGCTTTCTCAGAATTCTGCCCCCCCAATCTTCCCTGTGATCCCCTGTGTAAAGTCTGCAAGAAGTGCAAACCTTTCTCAGTGTGAAAGCTTCAAGGACTTAATCCTCTCTGAACAGCCCACAGTTGGCCTTTCGTAATGCAGGGTACATTTCCAGAATCTTACCTGCTTTTATGTAACCAGGGTATTTCTTCCAGATAAGCAAATAACTCCTAACCTGTTTCTTCTTGCAAGGGTGTGTGTCTCTCTCTCCAGATTTGGAGATATTTGATGACCTTAAGATTTCAGTTTTACGGTTTTTTAAAAATCTTTAAGATTTTAAGATTTATGGTTTTAAGGGAATTTGCTACATTATAGTTTGACCTCCATTTTCCTAGCTACAAGGGCACAGTAATTCCCAGCTCTTCATGTATCTAAGCTCCAGTGGTAGACACAGGTACACAATTGCAATGCAATGTTTTCATAGCAATAACAGGTTGAATATGAGGGTAGCGCAGAGGAGGGCGCCATGTACCCCAATCTCTAGCAGTAAGGGAAAATTCTCTTTAGAAATTTATTTTAAAAATGAAACTTGGGATTCCAAGGGGAAGGGGAATTCCCAAGGAGAAGGTAGAGTATATGGGAAGGTCTGCATGGAGAACAGCATTTTGTGATCAAGGGAACCATAAACAGATCGAGATTGTTAGAGTTTAAATTCTGAGGGGGGAAAAACACTAAGACCTAATGCTAAAAAGGGAGAGAGAGTCTGAGAGACTATATGCCATTTTAAGAAGTTTAGACTGTGTTCTCTTGATTATGACAGGTTGTGGAAGGTTTGGGAATGTAAGTAATGTCGAGAGCTTTACAGCTTACATGAATCTTGAGTGTATATGCAAACAGTACATTAGAGAGACTTTTTAATGCAGGATGATCCTTCATGAAGCATTTTATAATAAAGCACAGAAATAAGATGAGAGAATAAGTTACAGCTACCATTAATGAGGATAGAGAATAAGGGTCAATCTGTTAGACCTCATGAAGTATCATAGAAGTTAGAGATGGACTGGATATGGTGGGTTAGGTGATAAATGCTTCTAGTTCTTCACTGGATATAGGAGATATAGAAAGGAAGAGGAGAAGATTTACTCAGGAAGAGGATGAGTCTGGGTTCAGACTATAGGAAGACTATAGGAAACGGGAGATATTTACACCAAGGGCTATGCTCAGCACACATTTGGGACATGACCCGGGACTCAAAGGAGCTACCTGGACTTGGGGACAGAGACTTGTCAGACTTGAGCAGAAATGTGGTGGTTTGACTCCTGTACACAGGTGGGATGGTCTAGGGACGGCAGGAAGGAGGGGAGAGTGGAATGTTGAGAACACCACCCTGCGAGTTCCAGAAGAAGTTGAGAGGGAGGAGCTCAGGAACTCGCCTGGAAGAAACAGTTGGAAAGCCTTAACCATTACTGAAGGGCTATGGTGGATACCAAAGGAACAGAACTTTACAGTCAGATTTACAAAAAGGATGACGGATAGGGTAGCTCTGTTGGTTGACCATCTGACTCTTGAATTTGCTCAGGTCATGATTCCAGGGTCATGGGATTGAGTCCCACATCGAGCTTTGCACTGATGATGGAACATGCGTGAGATTCTCTCTTCCTCTCCCTCTGCCCCTCCCCTGCTCACGCGTGCATGCACACTTTCTCCCTCCACCTCAAAAAATAAAAATACATTTAAAAAAATTTTAAAGATGACAGAGAGCTCTAGTAAGTGATGAACTGGGGGAAAAAAGAGGGGAAATAAAATGAAAAAGACATCGCATTGAACCATTAGGAGGTCAAATTCGAAAAGGCAGGTTCAGAAGCATGCTGCAGGCTAAAGTCAAATTCCTAAGTATAGAAGACGTGCCAGACTGTGAGCAAGTGAGGACAGACTATTTTTATGGGGGATTTAGAGTAAGATAATGAGAAGAAAAGAAGCTCTCAGGGAACATTGCAAATGCTGATGTCATGAAGAATCCTGTTGGGCTTGCCAAGACCAAAACACCGTTAGCATGTCCGTTCATACACATTCCAACCTGAATCTGAGTCCCGGGTTCACCTGAAAAGCCAAGCCATGTCTCTACCCTCTCATTCATCTCTTCCTATAAATCTCTCTGTATCATTCACTTTTCTTCTCTCTCTCCCTCCTCTGCTCTCCACCTTTTTGCCTCCTCTCTTCATTTTTCTGCCCTTTCCCTTACATCATTTTTCATGATGGCTTATCCCTTTCCCGATTAAATACATACAAAAGTGATATATGTTTAAAAGAATATTCTAAAAAGGTGAGGGAATCAAGGCTAAGAGAACATTACTTGGGTCGGAGGGTGTTGGGTTAATTAAAAAGCCAATCACTAAGGGACATCAGAAGCTAGGAAGGAGCTTTTTGAGGCTGGATGATAGATATCAGTCATGCATATGGTTGCCTTTCCCTGGGAACAGATGGATTTAATTAACCATCATGTTTTTTTTCCTGAAGGTTGGTAGGTCAAGGCTCTAACACTCCATCTTTACATAATATATACTATTCCAAGAAGGGAAGAAAATGGAAACATGAAATACTCTGCAAAACTCCTATAGTATCATTCTCCATCCAGAAGTTGGGCCTGCTTAATATCTGAATGTTTCCACTACAGAATTAGAAGGGAAGGACACATTAGCCACCCCTTCCCTTCGAGCCTCAATTTGAGAAAATATGTATGTAGATTTCTTTAAATGTTTGCCATTTCTGCCACAAAACAGATTATGAGCAAACCAGAGCCCTACGCTTTCTTGAAATACCTTTGTGCATAGAACTTGCCCAGGCATACCTCTGCCTTTCTCCATCCATGTACCTCTGAATGAATCCAGAATATAACCGTGAGTCAGAGAGCATAAGGTGTCCCTACAGAGTAGCACAAAGGGTGAGAATTAGGTGGTCAGTTCCAAGTCCATGTTTGATATCACTTGCATACCAGACACAGACAGGCACTCCTCACCAAAACAGAACACCCATGTAATGGGTATTTTATTTTATTTTATTATTTTATTTTATTTTATAAATAGTTTATTATCAAGTTGGATTCCATATAACACCCAGTGCTCATCCCCTCAAGTGCCCTCCTCCATGCCCATCTCCCCCCTCCCCCCCACACCCATCAGTCTTCAGTTTGTTCTCAGCATTCAAGAGTCTCTCATGGTTTCCCTCCCTCCCTCTCCCCCACTATTTCCCACCTTCTTCTCCCCCACGGTCCTCTGTTAAGTTCCTCCTAATCCTCCTATACGTGCAACCATATGGTATTTGGCCTTCTCTGCCTGACTTATTTCGCTCAGCATAACACCCTCAAAGTCCATCCATGTTGCTACACATGGCCAGATTTCATTCTTCTTCATTGCCATGTAGTATTCCATCGTATACATGAACCACATCTTCTCAATCCATTCATCCGTTGATGGACTTTTGGCTCTTTCCATGTTTTGAATATATACTTATTTCTATTTAAAGATTCACTCATGTATTGATTTATTGGGATTTGCATGGAAATGCTTTATCAGTAGACTAAGATATACTTTAACATACTAAAAGATGGAAGAAAAACGTACAAAATAGAGTTAGAGGTATTTGGTTCAGTTATTCTTGGGTTGACATTAATTTCCACTTCTACAAATTATTAATGATTTCTATTTATTTAATTCCATATTGGTGTTCTAGGTAATGTATGTATATGATGAAGCATGATAATACAATAAAAAACCACACAGTTTAAGAAGAAGAAGAATGTATACATGTGTGCATGCATATATATTATACATAAACATATGTGTGCATGGTTATACATATATATATATATACACATAAGATTTAATACAATATCAGACTGCCTTATAATAAGAGTCCCTTGGAAGATTGATATTGTGACCCATCCACAAGCTCATAACATTATTACAACTAGTTTCATGCACTTTTTTACTGTATTAAGTTGGAGACATAAATAAAACAATATTTGAAGATTTGTGGTAGCCAGAATTCTAAGATGATCTGAAATGATCCCCACTTTTGTCTAACCCCCTCCCCATGACCATGAGCATGAGTAGACCTGTGACTTGTTCTTGGCCAACAGTGGATGGAATGGTAATGGGGTAGTTACTCTCTTGATTATCTAACATGGTAAAGATGGTGGGATAATTACACACAGACTTCATTCTCTGAGACTGCTTTAGTGGACTTGAACAAGAGAGATTTTCCAGTAGGCCTTGACAAAAGTAAGCCACCATGTTTTGAAAGGACATCTGGGCAGCTTTCAAGAGCTGAGAGCAGTTGTCAACTGACAGCTGGCAAACAAAAGGGGACCTTGATTGTACAGCCCCATGAAATGAATTCTGCCAGCAATCTGAATGAGCTTGAGAGCTGAGTTCTCACAGATAAGCCTCCAAATAGAAGTACTGCCCCCCATGGCCCCTGATTACAGCCTTGAGGAGACCCTGAACCTATGCCTGACTTCTCACCCATGGAAACTGTTGAGGCCATAAAGTTGCTAAGTCTGGTAATGCAGCATTAAGTCTTCTTATGCAGCAAAAGAACATTAATTTAAGACTGATGGAAATTTATTATGCAAACAAGTGGTCAGAAATACGTACAATTCTCATAAATTGTCTCAAAATACCTATGGTCTGTCCATTTTAACACATTTTATTTTTTTATTTTTTTTATTTATTTTTTTTTGGGTTTACTANGCGCAGGGGCCATGCTAATCTTCTCTGTATCGTTCCAATTTTAGTATATGTGCTGCCGAAGCGAGCACCATTTTAACACATTTTAAAACAACAGTGATGGCTTATGCAAGTTGTCTGGATACTTATATATGCGGTATTTGGGTAGCATCCAGATAAAGCTCAGGAAAAAGGCATATGGAATGGATGGTCTGTTTAGGCATTATTGGCTTGGAGTATATAAAGTGTCCCCTTAAAAGGTGGACACTTTATATATATTTATATATATATAATATATATATNTCGTAATTATCCCAAATCATTTAGGAACTCACACTTGCTTTCCCCTGAATTGTTAGGCTAATCATGCATTCAGCAAACATTAGGCACCAATTTACACTAGACACTGATAATGATAGTATAGCCCTTGCCCAAGAGAGCTCACAGTCTAGAAGAGAAGAGAGACAAGTTTGGAGTTTTAGTGTGTACAGGCTACACTCTCCAGCTAAGCTTCCCCAGGGGAAGGTATGGAAGGTGACCTGTCAAGGACACACATGGAATTAGAATGGCCCTGATACCTGAGCCTATAAGTGTCTGAGCAAGTCAGTTTGTATTTCCAAGTTCATGTGATTTTGGCTGTTGTTTTCTCTGTATAGATGAGTATGGCATAGAGAACCAGATTTCCCCCCTTTCTTCTTTCAGTAAAAACAAGTGATTGAATTTGCAGAGGTAGGATGTAAAGGCGATCTGTTCACTTCTTGTCTGTATTTTTAAAAAGAGAGTTATCTGCTCTTCATTTTCTTTTTTCCTACTCCTATTGGCTAGGACCTGACAAATACTGGAATTACTAATATGGACCCAGGAATGGAAGAAAGATGTTGAGAAAGGCAGAGAAATCTCACCCTCCTGCACAGTTCAGGGATGGACCTGGGATGGGAACAAACTTTGATTTTAGGTAACTTGTTGGATTTTCAGTGTGTTCCAATTGAAGAGCTCAAAGATTATTCTCTTGAACCCTGACTAACACAGAGGTACCTGTATCCCTCTCTTCATCCCTCTGAGTCACAGAGCCCCTTGGTGGCACTTCCACCTCATACTCACCCTGCAGCTTACTCTAGGCTTTCAAAAATACACAGACCTGTCCAAAGTTCAGAAACCAGCCTTGTGAAGCTTCAGCATCTTTCTGCTCATGCCTCTCTATTTTTAGAAGGAGAAATTCACCTGAATGTAGCTCTGATGGCAATCATGGATATGAGCTCCCATAGAACTAGTTTTGTTTATGGTCTTGTTTGTCCAGTTACTGACAGACTTTGCATAAGTCATTTAAAGCTTTTCAGCTTCAATTTCTACATATAAAAACTGATACAATAATAACTCTTTTAAGGATGTGAGGACATTGAAGTAGATAATTATAAGAAGCACATAGAAAAGAGTTGACAAGCAAAGTTTCTCTGCTTCAACTGAGCACTAAAATTATTAGTAAAGCTCCACAATCAGCAAATTTTCTCATTCTATTAGTCTGATTTGACAATAAGATCCTCTGTGTTATGCATAGTCAACATTATTAAATGTTTCATGGAAACTAGGTAAATCATGCCTGAAAATATTGGTTGAGGTTTTTCGTTTTTTCATTTGGGCAATCACTGGCAACCTTGGTTGTGAGTAAGATGTTAGTTGACTGTGGATGAAATAAGATGTGAGAGTGTAGAGGGACATCAATTCTAGAATCATCCATTAGATAAGTAAAAATGAAATGGAGGAAGTAAATTTTCTCTGGAAAATTATGCAACTACGTATTTTTTTCCTTTTCCTTTTCCTTTTTCTTCCTTCCTTCCTCCCTTCCTTCCTTCCTTCCTTCCTTCCTTCCTTCCTATTTCTTTTAGTTATTAAGAGAAGTTTAAAGGAAGTCAGATCCAAGCAGAGACTAAGGAATTCCTATGGACAAAAAGAGAAACATCTCTTACTCTGAGACCAATGGGAAATAACAAAAGATAAATAAGAATCCTAGGAACTTTTGGAACTGCAGAAAGCTGAGGGATGTCATATTTGATGGCTTCTATTGTTTCAGCCATGTAGGTGACAAAGAATTGTTGTAAATATAAATATAATGGGGCTGAATTTGGGCCATGAAAGAGAAGCGTAAGACTGAAATTGTAGCTGTTAATTGAGCAAATTAACAAAAGTGAAGGATTAAAAAAAATCAATGGGAGTCATCTGAAATTCACTTATTATTGGATTTCATGACACTAAAGCATGTATTTAACAGAATATTATACATTTATGATTGGACTTTATGACTTTATATATAAAGAATTATATATAACAGAATATTCTATCATGTGGTACTACCCATAAGCACGGAGGCCATTGTAACATGCCCCTATGAAATCCAGTATAAACAGTTCTCTCTTGAACTTCTTTACTCAATTAAACCAAACCGTGCATGGGTTTTTGCAGTTTGAAAACCAACAAGTTAATTTGCTGTCTTTAAAAATTCTGGCATGCCAGGTCTCATGGGCATTTCCAAAGCCTTATATTTGATACTGGCTATCATTAGTTGTTTTGTGTCTGGCTTAAAGTATCAAAAAATATATTTTATTAATCTCACTGTGTCTGTTGCATCCTGGAAGTTAGGTCATGGAGTTTTTGTGTTTGTTTTTCTTATTATTATTGTTATTACTGTTGTCCTCACCTAGCTGCAGAAGGTGACATTTTATGTATTATAAGAAATTGAAGAAACAAAACCTTATCTATTTGCAACATTTTACAATACCCACTCCTATTCCCAGTGAAAGTTTCTTCTACATCTTTCTTCACAACCAGGATCATAGAGCATCACATCATGAGATATAAGAGCAGGCAGCCAATTTGTAGGGAATCCTGAAACATTACACCAATACATTGATGAAACACAAATCAGTCCCGAATAAGCACTCTTGGGCATACACACCTAAACCTATGGGATATTTTACAGTCACACAATGCAGTCCTAATGGTTTAACATTCTGAAACAGAGGAATACAGATCCTGATGCTACCTCCTCAGAATATAGTATATTTATGAATTTAAATTTTGAATCCTTCATAGGTATCATAATAAGTAGTCCATTTTAGGGGAAAAAATCAGAAAAGCAAACCGGCAAGAAAATAAGTAGGTAAAAATAGAGATAGGTTTACCATTTTTTGTTAAATCGTTGTCTATACTTTTAGTAAAAAATGAGTAAAATAATCTATTTTACTTGGAGTTAAAATATATTGTGAAATAATTCATGCACATATAGTGATAGAAAAAATTAGTGATTAAGAAATAAATTTAAAGCAATATGTATCAATAAGAATAAATTTCTTCCCATTCCCTCTAAAGAAATGTTAATCACTAAAACGTATTGGTTTTAAAAAGAAACAACTTATTAGATTATCTGGTGACTCCCTGCTTCATAATGTCTGATATTTATCCTATGATATATCTTCTATTTCTCTAAATGATCACTTGCCTTTAGAAAATATCCAATTTAGCTAAATATTTAGGAGCTTGGATCACACCCACCTCTCTAATCTGCCCACCCAGGTCCCAAGGGCATCATTAACTGCATAAAATAATAGCAATTTATTTTCATTCTGTGTACAAAGGGAAGGAAATGGAGACAAAAGATCATAAGAAAACCAAGATCACAAAGTATTACTTTATAATTCTGTTTGGATGGTATGAGGAAAGTTAGGAGAGCTATAGCATACTTGATCTGGAAGAAAAAAAAAAAAGGTTGACATAACACTCCACAGACTTTAGATCTTGTTACTTGGAACTTCTTGATCAAAAAGTAGCTCTCTTTACACTCTTCAGTGCTGCTAACCCCTGAAATACTCCATGGAATGTTCGAATAATGAGAACATTTTCAATTTATAGCATTCAATCCAGTATACATTTTTATTCACTCATTTTAGGCAATTCTGTGTCACTGATAATCGAGAATTAATATTAGACACGATTCCTACCTTCCATGATCTTCCTTTGGTATTATGAATATGCCATGTAACATCTATGAAGGACATAAAATGGGGGACTCCTATTTCCTTTACAAGGCTAATCCCTTCTAGGTGTGTCCTTCTCAGAAAACCCAAACACAGGTGATGCCAATAGAAGAAAACAGGAAGTAAGATGTGGTTTGTTGACTGAGGCAGTCATCACTTGGTCACTTGATAGGCAAGGAGGACAATATGCTAAGGGTACATAGTTAAAGATCATCCCTGGCACAAGATGGCAGCCTTATTAATGAATATTCAGCCAGTACTGACCAGGAAAACATTCTGGTAGAAATAAATAAGTGCATAATTCAGACTTTTAAAATATATATATAGGAGACAATGTATACAAAGATTTGACTGGTTATTTAAAAATTATATTAATTTCCTTTCTTAGCTTGGGTTGCCCTAAAGAATATCACAGATTGAGTAGCTTAAATAACAGAAATTTATATCTCACCGTTTTGGAAGCTAGGAAGTCCAAGACCAAGGTGCCAACTAATACTGTTCTTGGTGAGAGCTCTCTTCTGCAGTGTCGTTGCTGTGTCCCCTAATGGCAGAGAACCAGGGGATCATCCAGTGTCTCTTCCTCTTAGAAAGGCATCAACCCTACTGGAATAAGTCCCCACCCTTATGACTTCATGTAACCTTTATCATATCTTCATAAACCCCACTTCCAAGTAGTCGGGCTTAGCATATGAAGTTGAAGGTGTTACAAACATTTAGTCCACAATATTCCCTAAAGGGAGATAATGAGACACTGAGTGCTATTACCAAGTAGTGAAAAGCTAACTATGATCACTAGAAGTTCTTTCTGAAAGTTTATTAAGAGGGCTTTATCATCTGTAGTGAGACAGGGGACAAAACTGAAGAGGAGACTCAGAACCTGAGAGCTGCAGGTCTCCAAAGAGGCTTAAATATTCCGTAAAAGCCAGTTTTTAGGCTAAGTTTAGGACTCTGCTAACAAACATCTGAATTTGAAACATGAGTAGGACATCTAGATGGAAGCAGTGGCCGATTTTGGTTATGCAGATGCCTTGAGCTGTCATTGGTTGGAGAAGAGGCCCACCCTTCCTTAGGGAAGGCAATCCTTCCCCTCTGAGGAAAGATAATACACAAGGGAACAGAAATCCACCTCCAAAAGCATCTGAGGTGATAACCATGGTTTAAACTCAGCATAACCTGGCTAGGGACCTGCTGAGAATGACAAAGGAGGAATGAGATTATGCAATAAAGGCACTACAAAAATCGGTGAGCATGTATTGGATCCAGGGGAGTATCCCTGGGATTCAATTTTGAGTGTGCTTGCTTAAGAGGGCTGGAATTGAAGACTGGATGAGCAAGAATTCATTGCCCTGGTAGCACTTTCTTAGGACCCAGAAGTCTGATAAAGACCCTATGCATGAGGCAAACACATTGATAGCATGGCTATTAGAAGCTTGGGGAAGGTGGGGAATGAATGTTCAGTGACGTATATAAATCTGAGTTGCTGTAGCAGTTAGTAGAGCAAGTTATAAAGAGGCTGAAGGGGGTAGGCATGCAAGAATGGATATATTATTTGATACCTGAGGGGATACTCAAGGATTATGTTTCATGAGACCACCCAGAGAATGTACCATTCATCAAGGCCACAAAGAATAATCTGATGAGAGAGCTACTCAAGTTCAGAGGCTGCTTTCCCCGCAGGCCATGGCTGATGTTAAAATGACAGGATAAGGACCATTATTAATGTATACTAGAAAAATATTCATATATGGACTTCACACACCTGTAAAAATCAAAATATATATGGCAGAATGGTAATTGGGTTGGCAATACTTTTGTTTTTCTAGGAAGAATATAAAAAAGCTAAACAAAACAAAACAAAAGACTAGATTCTACCGTTCAAAGTAGAATCTTTCATCACTGTCATTTCCTGAAAGGAAAGTTGTTTCAATACCAAAAATCCAAAAGGAAATAATCTCAACCCTTAATTTAAAGTCCTTGATAATGAATAAATTTGACCTTGGGAAATTTTTACTGAGTTGACCTTTTTTTTTTTTCCTTCATTTTGATATGGACCAATAAAATCTTATTATGGAAAGACACTGGTTTGTTGATCAGCACTTAGCAAGAGTTAAATTGGGTTTTTTTCCAAAACAAACCACATGCACCAAGGATAGTGGGCAGCCCTGTGCCAAGTACTTAGATGTGGTTGAGAAAACTCATATTGGAAGGTCTGAGACTTAATAATAATGTATTTGCTCCCTATTAAATGCTCTCTTACATCTGCTGGGGCAAAGCTGCCTCTCAGCACTTGCTTGAGATGTTAAAGCAAAACTTCACTGGGTGCAGGTTACTGCAAATTCAAAATGGATTAGCTGGCAACAGATCAAAATTAAGACAAGTGAAATTGTCATTAGATCTTGAGGGCGTAATCTGACTTTTCCTTCTGCATAGATCAAAGTTTTCTCTTTTCATTGCTAGTCAGAATAATATACTGAAGGGTGGCATTGCACTATTTACAAGGAATAGATTGTTTGTCATCAACATCAATTAAAGTTCAGTCTTAAATATGGGTTTCCCATGAAAAGGATAAGACTTAAGATAGTGATGGAGTGGTGTAGGCAGCATTCAGACTGATTCAGGACTCATCTGTCAAAATTACCTATCAGCAAAGAAATCCAGAAAATTCTCTAGCCATATGATTGTGCTATCCATTACCCTGTACATTATGGTCTTCTGGGGTTCCTATTTTTTGTGGATAAATCCTATATTTGTATGTGTTTCAGAAACCTTAATTCTGTAGACGTGTTCTGAATTTATTTTCCAGTTCATTAATCTTAGCGTTATGTTTGATCCTCCATTTAATTTGATCTCTTAGTTTCATCCCCATCTCTGGCTTTTGTTAATTATAACAGCAAATACTGTACACTTGCATAGGGTTTATGTGTACCAGGCACGCATAAAGTGTGGAATCTCATTTCTACCCGCTAATATTACAGGAACTTTTGTGGCAAGGCCAAAACTGGGGTTCAAGAACCAGAATGTTGGGGTCAGACAGAAAGGGGATCTTGACTCTGTGCTGCTGAGTTTGGATTTTGTCCAGTAATGAGCCAACAGGGGAGGGTTGTGATAAAATTAATTTAAAACAGCAACCTTGGTGATAAGGTAGGTGATAAATTAGAAGGGATTAAGACAGGAGTAACATTAGAAAAATAGCACAGGCTTTAGGTGAGGGATTCTGGGAGGCTGAGATAGAAAAAAGTTCCTTAGTGATAGAGAGGAAGGAGTGGATTGAAGACATATTTTGAAATAGAATTGACTTACTATGGTAAGTAATGCAGGCTTTAAGGGGCAAATTAATGGACCAACTCGGCAACAGCTGGTGTTTCCATTGTGGAGATAGCCAGTCAGAAAATATATCAGAAGAAATGAAAAGAAGCACAGTTAGGAAGACAAACAGTATCATGTTCTGTTTCTGTAGGACATACGGGATGTTCTGAAGAGTTACCTTTGTAAAATGAACACCTGCTCACCTTACTTCCCAGAAAAATCTAACGGTAATTTTTCCATCATTCTCAGAGCGATGTCCAGCTGTTCAATATATCCTAACAGAGCCTCTAAAACAAGACTCGATAATTATCTCTCTGTGAGCCGTGCCTGGCAACCCTCATGTCTTTGCTTCAGCCATCCCTAATACTGTGCTTTCCCCCAAGTATTCATGTGGTTTCCTCCACATCTCTCTTTGCACAGTTATTTCTCCTGCAAGGACCCACTTCAGGTAGCATGCATCCTTATGAATCAAGACTCACCCCAGCAGAATCACTCACTATCTCTTTGAAGTATGTTTCTCTTTTCCTTGAGCACACCGCCCCCCCCAAGATCACATTCAAAAGTTGCTTTTACTTGCCCTCAAAATGTCTGAAAATATTTTTCTCATAATGGACTTCCATGAATTCAATGTTTCCATAAATGTTTTCTTAAATACAAGACAGACACTACTATATTTGACTTTCTAGTGCTATAGCCCATGTAGCTAGGACAGACTAACATTTGTTCAATGAATGCACGAATGACTAGCTGAATAGCCACTGTCCATTAGAGACTGTAAATATAAATCAGGGATCCTAAAGAGAGGTTGTTCAGCAAGAGAGATATTTGTGGGGCACCCAAACAGACAGAGGATCATTTCAGCAGGAAAGGGTTTGTCAAGTGTTTCAAATGTTGAGCAGAGATCTAGAGGATGAAGACTGAGAAGAGGCTGAGTTTGTAATGAAAGAAGCAAGTACAGACAGAAATCATTCTTGGAGCATCGTAGCTAGTATGAACGTAGCCCTGGGCAGTTCCCCAGCAAGAATATGAAGATTTATCTCTCTATTGTCTGCCTATCTCTATCTATCTATCTATCTATCTATCTATCTATCTATCTATCTATCTAGATAGCTTAGTGCTCTCTGCTCTTTTTAGAGGCAACTATAGAATACACAAATGGGCAGATAGATCTGTTGATTGATTGATCAATCAATTGATCAATCCATCCAGATACTATAGTGCTGTTTGCTCTTTTTATGAGATAACTGGATAATACACATATGGACAGAGCCAATTAAAATAATTCAAACTACCTACCAAGAATGAATGCTCTTTTACAACTAACATTTAAACAAAGAATGACCATAATTAGCTGACCTAATATTAACTAGCCTGGGCATCTGTGATGTCATACTAGACAGAGACTAAGTCCTGAGATAAAAGTATAGATCTAAGTATAAACTTAAGGTCAGTTTAATTATTGTCCTCATAAAAGTATTAACATGTCAACCCGCTGCTCAAATTGTGCACTACACTTTCATATATCAGAACTACTTGAATACAGATTTCTTGTGTTCCAGAGAAAGTAAAAAGTCTTGAAATGTTTCAACCAAGTGTCCAGGAAAAAATGTTTTGCAAAGTATAAATCAGTTCATTTGTTTTGATGGTTTAAATTAGAACTCATGGACCAACATATGTAATATGACTAATTTTTCATTTAATAATATTTCTTTACCTAATGCCAAAGGTAACACATATCTTCATGAAGTTGAATTTGAAACAAATCTACATAAGGAATAACTAAATTTTTAAAGTCTACGTAAACTAATTAAGAAATTAGTGAAATGTTAAATTTAATTCATTGGTTTAATTGACCTATTTGTTTGTCTCTTTAAATATTATATTGATTATAAAAGAATACCTTAATCCTATGATTAAACAGAGATTCACCAAATTATAAAATCTCTTCTCATAATTAGTTCTATTCATAATATAAAATATGAATTTGCTAATCATAATTATGATGTAGCACACAGCCGTTGAGTATTTAAAAAAAAATATAGTTTAGATGACCTGTTACTCATTGCAAGGAAAAAAAAAAACTTAAAGAGCTTCCAAAATAGATCAGTTCATAATGGTGATGTTGAACTTTTCAACTGAAAATAATAAGGTTTTATTTCCAGTGTTCACTGACCTAGCCTGAAATTTCATGTAATTCAGGAATATTTAACAGCCACTGTTCACTCCATGTCCTATTAAAATGGCTGTCATCTCTGAAATGCTTGCCGACATCTGCATTGACAACTCTTTGCCACAATTTAAGAATGTGAAGTAGCCACAGCAAAAAACGGTTACTCTTGCTTTCTCCAAAACTGGAATTGACTCTTTAATTTCAGCGTTGGAGTCACTGCACATAAATGCAAAAGCACTGGTGATACTATTGATGCTATTACTACTTTTTATTTCTTCAAATTAAGTAATTATGGTTGTGAGGAGTGCAGTTGCACGACACCTTCTGGTTTAGTAACTACTGCAATATTAGCTTCATATCCATGTTTTCACAAGATTGAAGAAAAAGAGTACCTTAGATCAATAACACTTGCCCTTTATATCAGGACATGTTAGATGCAGCTCAGGCTATAAGGTTTCCAATATGATACCAGTGTCCACAATTAGATTTATAGATTTTATTTACCACAATGTACCGCAATAGTTACTGTAGCAAACAAGGCACCATCTGCTTGCATTCTGAATTTGTTTTCATAGGTGTGGGGCCACCCGCTACCTCATGTCAGCATCCATCATAAGACACCATGCAATGTGACATGACATAGTACGACAGATGCAACCAACTCAATATGGCGCCCGTGAAGTCAATGCAGACAAGGCAGTGCCATGCTTGCGCTCTCACATCGTAGCAAAGGAATAATGGAGAAATGCTCAGGTATTTTGTTTTAGTTGTTTCTACCAACCCAATTTTTGAAAGAAACAAAATGTGTTCAGGTTATGTTTCTCAAAGTTCTCAAAGCAGAATCTGTATGGTTAAGTAAAACTAGCAATCTTCACTTCAGCTGTCATTCCTTCCCAGAAAATGTTTCATAGGCAGAGGATAAAATTATTCAGGGTAAATGGTAATACAATCACATGGTTTTATATTCTGAACATATTTTCAATTGAACACATTTTCTAACTCCAAACCTATAAAATGGCAATAAACACTCTCAATATTTAGGCATATTGTATGTGGATAGTTTTGCTGTTGTTGATGTACAAAACTTTGTAGTGGTTCTGATTTTGGGTTACGTGTGTATTTTTCCTCTCCAAATAGGGGGTAATCTTACTGAGTAATCTTACCATGTCTTATAGCCTTAAATAAGAGAGAGATAAATAAATACCCTATAACAGCTAAGATATAAAATTTAAGATTGTTGAAACTCGTGATAATAATGTCGGTGCTTGTAAGTGCTGACAAGATGAAATAAAACAAATATTTTCTTTAAAATAGAAGCTCAAATTCTCACGTGGTATAGTACATTTTCAAGAAAATGTGAAATTTAAATTAAACTCAGAAAAATCAATGCTTTTTTTAATTTTGTAGGCATAATATAAAGCCAAATGCATTCAAATGGTTTTCAGTAAAAGTAAAAGATTTCCTATTTCAAAAGTCAAAGCCATATCTTAAATCATTATTATGCTGCAATAACACAATAAGAGTCTAGTATTTTCATTTTTTAAGGAGGATTTATACCAATGGATTCACATTTTTACCTTTTATAAAGCATAAAGAAAGAGACAAAACCTTAAAACCCGAAGATCTTGTCTGATCTCCATGCTGTTGTCATTATGTGATTTCTGGCAAGTTTCTTCGACTTTTGGTTAACCTACTTACCTCCTGAAAAACATGGTCATTATAGCATGGTCTGATTTTTATTGCATCTCCATAGCACAAGGGCAATTTATAAATTAATTTAGTTTCTAACTGAGTAAATTCTGTGCACATTTCAGTTGATATCATTGAGAATCTAAAATGAACATCTGTCTCTCTGTATCTCACTGCATATGTTTACATATTTCTACAAGTATATGCATAGGTACACATTTAAAATTTTTTTAAAAATATTTATTTATTTTTAAGAGAGAGAGCGAGCACAAGTGGGGGAAGAGCACAGAGAGACAGAGGGAGACACAGAATCTGAATCAGGCTCCAGGCTCTGAGCTGTCGGCACAGAGCCCATCACAGGGCCACAACTCATGGACCATGAGATCATGACCTGAGCCAAAGTTGGATGCTTAACCGATTGAGCCACCCAAGTGCCCCCATAGGTATGAATTTATACATATGTATACACATATATATACACATAAATAATTATCTTTTACAAATAAAAATAAAAACGAAATCTAAGATACCTGGCAGACAAAAAAGGTTCAATAGGGTTTTAATATAATTCATGTAACAACCTAGAATTGGTTACAGGAAAGCCCCTGGACTTTTCTCTCCTTATACTTGTCTAGTCAAGGCCTAAGTATTGCCTTTGTTAATATATACCTGGACAGACACAGCACATGTCTGGGTGTGATTTAGGGGAGAGGTCAACAATGTGCTTTGTGTCATAAATATAAATGTGAGTGTATGAGAGACTGACCAAGAAATATCCACCTTCTGTTTGATTAATGCTGACACCAGATAACAGTAATAGTGAAATCTTCACAATGAAATCTCCACTCTTCCCGATTTAGAATTTATATTTGACTAATGTAATATCAATAGTGTTAACCTTCTTCTAATAGGTCACATAGAGTTACTTTTTATTTCCCCCTTTCCTTTGATGGTGATATTTAGTTCTTTTTTTTTTTTTTATATTTTTATTTATTTCTAGGAGAGAGAGAGAGAGACAGCGTGAGCAGGGGAGGGTCAGAGAGAGAGGGAGACATAGACTCTGAAATAGGCTCCAGGCTCTGAGCTGGCAGTCAGCACAGAGCCCGACGTGGGGCTCGAACCCACGAACCGCGAGATCATGACCTAAGCGAAAGTCAGATGCTTAACCGACTAAGCCACCCAGGCGCCTTGATATTTAGTTCTTTATAGACTCAACTCTTTTCCTTAGATTTCTACAGTCTCTGGACTCACCGCATCATGTATTAACTTCTCTCATTTCTATCTGTCTCAAATGGTTAAGCTACATATTAGGATATAAGATTAGGCACCATTTTCATCCTGACTTTCCCTCGTCTCTACCCACCCCTCCCCAAAAAAGGGCTCACATTTTCATATTTTATTTAATCCAAACTCTAAAATAAAGTATCACATTCTCTGTTGACTAATGCTCAAATAATATTTGCAGGAGTTTTTCTGTTGTGGTAATTCTGTGTTCTTAGTCCTTGGAGACCATTCCATATGCTGATCATACAAAGTTAAAGCAAATTCATCGTAAACTTGTCTCTTTATCAAAATATATCATATTATGCATATATTCTCAAGATTCAGGTCATTTATTCTTTGGTAAGTTTTCACACTATATTAAATATTCCCTTGTAACTAATCATTTTATAATATCTTTTAAAACACTGTAATTGTGTATGTTTTATTGAAAAAGGACCATTTACAACATTTAAAGTATTCAATAACAATATGCCACTTAAGGAACTTTTCATTTCTTTATAGCTTCTGCTGCTTGCCCAGAGCTTTTCATAGTTGGAAAAACTGACTATGATTCTATAATCTCCTTTTTGACTTAGTAGTGTTATTAGAAACATTTTCAAATTGTTATATAATCAGAACAGTTATTCTTTACAGGTCACAGGCAAATAATTATACTATCAATTTGACCATGTACTGTGTACACTATCTCATTTTATCTCCTCATAGATGTATGATTTGGTAGCATTACTTCCTTTTTATACACAAGGAAAATTTTAACTTCAAGATATTAAGAGATTTGCCAAATATATCACCCAGCTAGCAAATGGGCAGCCTGGGTGTTTTGGAATCTCCATTAACACAGTCTCTCTGTATCTATCAGTGCATTCACTTACTCCACATGTTTCTTTGGGGAGTTTATGACATTTAGGATGGCTTCACTTTTTGTTTTCATATTACGTCCTTGGCTACTGAGAAATCACTTTCTATCCTTTGCTTAGTTTTGACAAGAAGCGTTTTGGTTCAGAGTATGCATCTATGTGTTCTTAAGTAACTTCAGTTAGGTCAGTCATCTACATGTCATTCCCATCAGTACAATAAATATAATTAGGGCAAATCCACTTGGTGTGTTTCATACCTGACAAAGACATTATCTACGAAGCGTAGCTTAGTGAATAAAACATAAGAGACATTTCATGAATTTTAACAATTACAAAAAAACAATAACATGTCCTTTATGAATGGCATTAAGATTGACAGTCATGCTAGAACAAACCAATAAGTACAAATGAAATAAATCCCTAACCACTGATTAACACCTCATCAAATTCTATAATCAACAGAAAGAGGGTAGCTCGCTACTTCCTGCCTGCCTGCCTGCCTTCCTTCCTTCCTTCCTTCCTTCCTTCCATCCTTCCTCCTCTGGTCAATCTCTTCCAATTCCTTCCCCTTCTCTTCTTTTTATACTTATCTGTCTCCATCTCCTTCCTAGTTTACAAGTGGTTTGGGCTTATATATTGGTATTCAAGATTATCATTGGTATAAATGTCATGGCTATTCAAATTTTCACAAATAATTACATAATGTTTTCCTCTTATGATATGTAACCATGACTGGGGCCGGGGGGCGGGGGTTGTATTTCATTATCTCTTAATAGACCACACGCCACGATCTGAACGTGTCAGCCCAAGCTGACTTCCCACACTCACGCCCTACACTCCCCACTTCATAGAAAAGAGATGTAGGTAGGCAGCTGGGGTTAGGACCTACCTCTATCAAACTGCAAAATCCATATACTGTTGTCTTTAGTGCTTCAAGTAGAATCTCCAGGGAGACTGTCAGGTCATATAGCCCCAGGTTTGAAAAAGTTTGTATTTCAACTTAAAGTAAATAAATGAAATTTTAAAGATGTCCTGTGTAATGAAAATTTTATCGTAAAAACAATGAGAAAAAAATAATATAAATGATATGATATTTCTTTAAATTTTGAAGGGATAAAGTATAACATTCTGGAGCTATTATTGCCTGTTAGTGACCAAAATGGAAAAGACTACCCAGGTCATTGTTTCTGTACTAACTTGCTGAATACACATGTTTTCTGAAAGGGAGTGCTTAATAACAAATAATTGTTATACTCATAGTTTTAATAGTTTTCAATAAAAAATTGAAGTTACAAAACATGCTGTTCTCAACTAGCCATTCCTGAATATTTAATTGTTCAGATCAGATGTAGGACCATTTTACACCCACTAGGAACATGTTCAAAATATTAGCAAAAGTTCCGGGGAAAGCTATATGCTGTCCTGACTATTGCGTCACAAACTTAAACCTATAAAGTGTAACTAACTATTATTTTGTAATATACAGCAGAATGTAGAGAATTATGTGACTTTTCATACACTATTTTGAAACGATTTTAATACCATTTCACATATGATTACTTTCTATCAGTAGGTTTGTAATCTTTCTGAGAGCAAATATTTGTTTATAAATATGCATTATTTATAACTAACAATTTAGGTGAAGTAAGAATGTTAAAAACGAATTGTTGGGATTTTCAATACAGGAAATCAGAATGGGAAACAGATGTAACATGCAGCACACCCCTACAGGGTCCATCTCTTGATAAATATCTTACTAATGCCGTTGAAGCTTCAGGATTGATAACTGCGGGTGGATGGGGGTCCTAGACAATTTGTTCTTTTGAGGAAACAAATTAAATGGCTTTGGAATGGAATCCTTTCCCAAGTACTACATTTTACCTACACATTTTCCTCCGATTTGTCAACTCGAAAATCAAGATGCATCTAGGGACTGATGACATCTTTCAGTCTCTGCTGGCAAATATGAGCCATTGGAGAAATGACTACAATTCCACTGATTTTCTTGCAAAGCAAAACCACAGTGTTTATTGTACCTAGGAATGGAAAAAAACACAAATATATCAAATTATGTTATAGTTTGCAACTGAGCCATGTATAAAGTGATTGTCTATCACTTGCAAACAATGTATACAAGAAAAAAAAATGACATCTCCTTTGGAACAGATTAAATAGATTTGAAAGTTTCCATACGCTGGTATGACCAATATATAGGCTATGTGACATTATTCCTAAACATCTGTTATAATTTATAAACTTTTTTTTTGCTTTCTGAGCGGTACATAAAATAATGATATATTTAATCATTAGTGACTTCTTTGATTTCAGCAAAAACAAAATCTATTTTATATTTGCACTGGGGCTTACAAAATCATTATTTAGATTTTTACGCCCTTTGTTCAAATGCGTCTTAGAAAGACATGACATAAATTTTATTAGAAAATACAGCACTTGATTGATCAAAAGTCATCAGAGATAAGGGCTCCATAAACAGTACATTCAAGGGGGCAGGTACAAGTGAGTACTCACTCCAAGCAGTACGTTCAAGCATATAACACAGGCAGGAAAAGACAGAATACCAAGAGAAAATGCAGAAGTCACTCTGAAAAAGATTCATGTGATTTTGACAGGTGCCTGATCGATCAGCAAATTGGAGTAAAACATTTATCACACAGACACGCAAATAGGTGCCAAAATATTGACTCCCTTAAAATTAATTAATTAATTAATCTCTGCCACGCAGCCATAATATACAAGAAAAAAAGATAAAGTGAACTAATCATTTGTAAAGATTTTTTTTAATGGTGGGTATGTAGAAAACAGTATTTTGTGGTAAACTGAGAGATAAAACAATATTCTCTGCCCAGGTGCTTTGGAAACATTCCAATTTAATGACTTCATTCGTGTGTTTTTTTCCTCTCCGCTCTTGCCAGTATGAAAATTATTCTACAAAAATTAAGTAATTGAAGAGGCTTAGTAAATCCCCCAGAAAACTATGATACTGTTTAATAAATTATTTCAGCCAGAGAAGTATCATGACTAATACACTTTCCATATTGTTCTGCTTTCCTTAGAAAATATGAATAAATGCAGAAGAATACTCTGACGGAAACACGTAATTGGGTTGGCTTTCCCGTTAGGATTTCATTAAGATCAAAAGGTCCTGTTTCATCCATCTTCAACCTTCACCTGGGGAAGTGATTTTATGAATCACAATCTGTTCTTACAGCTTTGCTTACTAGAAGAGGTCACGATGTTACCAGAGCCTACAGGAGGACACAGCAGGGAACCACTGCATTCCTAGGGAGTAGACTTACGGATTGCTTCACTCTTCAGGCACTGCTATTTGTACACAGGCTTACCTGCGTCTGTTTGCCGAAGGCTTACAACCCGCCACCCATCTCTCAGAATAAACTCACCTAATATCCCAGCTTACAAAATATTCGTGTGAGAGGAATCTACATATGGAGATCTGTGTATCTCCTCTCTCTAGCCTAGCCCTTTGATTCCCTGAACTGAGGACAGCTCGCCAGACTAAAACATATGCAACGGCAAAGCATTCCATTGCATTAAGTCTCCCTGTGGGTAATGAGATGTTGAAGCTTGTCACAAATTTGGCCATATGTATTTGCATATGAGTCGCTGATATCTTTTGTGAAAAAGCCTTTAAGTTTGAAACCTAGAACCATGGGATTCATTGATGGCCCCTTTGTATCTCCATTTACATTATTTTGTGGAATTTTATTTAATCAAGTGAATGGTTAGTGCTCCCGGGGCCTCCCTTACCACCCACACATACTTGCTTACATTATAACACTGACAAGGAAATAAATGCTTAAAAAATTGTGGGCTGGGAGTGAACTTTGCATGCCCTTAACCACTTAGCTTAGACTCAAGTAATGAAGCCCCGAAAAGCAAACCCACCACTTAGGTTTTGTAAGTGAAACAGAAACAATGGTTAGTTCAACTTGTTATCTATAGAGACATAAAAGGATGAGGCTTTTTTTTTCTTTTTCCTAATCCTGAAGGACAAATCATAACCTCACCATCTTACTTAAAAATTCTGGTTTTCACAGCTCAGGGAAGGAATGGTGTAGGGTCACGTGCTTTCCCTGTGTTCCTGCAGAATGAAGAGAGGCCTTCATGGTCCAGATGCATATGCTGTGTTCCAATAGCTGGTTTTACAACTGATTGCCCTAAACTTGACCTTTTTTCTATGGAAAGGGTGTTGAAATGTGGTTGGCGTCTGAGGCAATCCGTAAAAGCCAACCTAACGCATAATGAACCTAAGTCTGATTCCAAATCTGTAGAGGTGTCAGCCCCTCTCCCTTGTGTCAATATTCTTTCTATGGGCAAATCTCTTCAGCGTTACAAGAAGCCTCCAGCTCCAACAAGGAAACAGAGGCAGCTTGCTGGCTCACCTCCTGCTGTCCTAGATCTCTGAGGAGAGGGATGCTTTTTAACAGAGAGGTTGGCAGTATAGTCATTGTGGATTGGGTCAGTAACCCCATGAAGATAGGGTTATGCTCATGTTGAAGGTCAGGATTGGCCTTTCCAGAAGGTTGCTGAGAAGTCACAGATTCTCATCAGACCCTCCTTAGAACAGAATGTGGTGGGTTTCCTAATCACCACCTTGTGGACTTCTCACCAGTGCCCTATGTCTCACTGGCTCTGCTTTCCTATCATCACCACTGGTGGCTTCTTACCTGAGCGTCTCTAGCTTTTCATTTCTGCCTCTCCCTTAAAGGGGTCCTCCATCTTTGAAAAAGTGATGAATCATACTAATGATGGTAGCAAAGTTAGAATCAGACAAAGAGCAAGCAATTGCCCTTGAACCACGGTTTTATTTTGACTAAATGAGAGACTTCATATGAATTTTCATATCTCAACAAAATATCAGGTTGCTTCCACCTGAATGTTCGTGCTTCTCCCAAAGTGCATACATTAAAATCCTAACCCTCGGAAGTGATAGTATTTAGAGGTGGGGTCTTTGAGAGGTCATGAAGGTAGAACCCTCATGAATGGGATCAATGGTCTTATAAAAAAAGACCCTAGAGAGCGTCCTCACCCTTTTCACCTTGTGAGGACACACACAGAAGACATCTGTCTATGAACTAGGAGGTAGGTCCTTACCAGATGCTGACACATCAGTGTGTCTATCTTGAATTTAGCCTCTGGAGCCCTGATAAATAAGTTTCTATTGTTTATAAACCATCCAGTCTGTGGTATTATTATATTTTTAATTATAGCAGCCTGAATGAATTAAGACAGATTCAGAAACTTCTGGTCATTTTAGCCTTGGTGGGGTTAGTAATTCTGTAAGAAACATTCAGAATAGGGCCTCTGAGAAAGCGATTGTAGATGGAGAAGAAAAAACACTCATGGGAAAGTGCTGAAGTCAGAAGGAAAGCCATTATAGAAATGAGCCCCTTTCCTGGTCTCCTCTGTAAGGTGATCAGCAGAGGACACAACTATACTGATCCAGTGAGAACAGCATGGGTATAGAAAGTCAAGCTCAGGGGAACTAACGAGGGGCAAGAGATTATACCCGGCACAAAAATCCAAAGCCATAATTGTCGAGTGGAAGCTAATGTATTTCGGTTACTGTCTACAATGTACTATATGAAAAGCAAAAGTTTATTTGTAAGGCAAATGAGGAGCATGGAGACTGGGTGACGCCACACAGTAAAGGATTGTGGGAGTTTTTGAGTAAATTCTACTAGAAAATCAATGGTGCAAAGAGCATATATACCACTTGTATTAGTGAGAATATCAAGGTTTATGTGAACTGAATTGAACAACAAAATAAAAAAACTCAAAGTAGAGGTATAAATTCAAGGCTAGAGGGATAGTTTCCTTCATCTGGGTGTTTTCATCACCCAAAGTCAGGAGGGATGAAGTGAGTTGGCCTTTTACAGACAACTGCATTAATTCTCACACCCTCCCTCCCTTTTCAAAAGTTATGATTTAAATTTCAACTAGATAATCTATGGTGTGATATTCATTTCTTTTTAAAATTATTATCAACTAAAGTCTATACTTGGTTCAGAGTTCCTTAGTTTTCATTTATAATGTCTTTCTTTGGTTCAGGGTCCCATTTATAATGTCATGTTACACTTGGGTGTCACTTGGGTTTCTCAGACATTTTTTCGTTTGTTTTTTGCAAGTTTGACAATTTTGAGTGTTGGTCAGGTGCTTAGTAGAATGTTCCTCAGTCATCTCCTGATTAGACTGGAATTAGAATTTCTGGTTAGGTAGGCCACCCTGAAGTAAAGGGCCATTTTCATCAAATCTCATCAATGTGACATCCTGTTTATTTATTCATTATTTATTTACATAGTAAATTTACTTATTAAAGTTTAATTTTGGTTAAAACTCAATACTGTCTTATTTATACTTGGTTCAAATCATTCTGATTTTGGTCATTGGGAGCTCTTTCACATGGATCCTCTCTCCCTTTAACATAACCAATCATCATGACTTAATTTTCTTCTGTATTTTTTCTTCTCTATTTTTTTCTTTTAAACTAAACCTTTAGACATTTAGACATAAATCTACATTTAGACATGGATGGAGTGAGAGGGTATTATGCTAAGTGAAATACGTCTGTCAGAGAAGGACAAATACCACATGATTTCACACCTATGTTGAATTTAAGAAATGAAACAAACGATCATAGGAGAAAAAAAAAAGAACAAGACTGAGACGCACGAATACTTTCTTAATATTCTCATCATGAAATCCATTCAGAAATATTATTTGATCCTCCAAGTGCATACAATAATAATGTTGTCAAAAAATAGATCCATGTGGGGGTGTCCCTGGGGTTAAGCATATGTCGTTAAGCATATGACTCCTGATTTTGGCTCAGGTCATCATCTCAAGGTTTGTGGGTTTGAGTGATGGTAGTGTGGAGCCTGCTTGGCATTCGGTCTCTCTCCCCCTCTTTCTGGCTCTTCCCTGCTCTGTTTCTCTCTCTCCCTCTCAAAAAAATAAATAAAATAAATAAAAAACAATGCAAAACTAAAGTAAAGTGAACTAAACTAAATCAGACCCACATGATTGAGGGTAACAGTGATCCACTGGGCTCTTCCAGACTCCACATTTATCTCTGATCATAACAACTGTCCCCCAGTTTGCATTTGCATTTCTTCTGAGTGTATGCATGAATTTAAATTATTTCTCAATAGCTTGTGTATCTTTGCTTATGTATACTCATTTTTTATCCCCTGTAAATATGTCCTCTCTCTGAGGCTAGCTTATAAAATCTTCAGAGAAAGAAGGGAAGGAGCTGTCTGTTTGAATCTTTGACTCTTGCTCAGCACCAGAAAATCCACATTTACCAAAAAAAAAAAAAAAAATTACCAAACAAAGGCAACTTCTCCAACTCAACATAGTTGCCTATATGTTGTATAATAATTATATTTCTCAGTTGTCTAAACATCAGTGTGTCCATAAAGATAATAGAAGGACCAGTGATAATAATAGCTACCATTTATTATAGTAATTCATTAAAAAAAATTTTTTTTAATGTTGTATTTGTTTTTGAGAGAGAGAGAGACAGCGTGAGCAGGGGAGGGTCAGAGAGAGAGGGAGATACAGAATCTGAAACAGGCTCTAGGCTCTGAGCTGTCAGTCAGCACAGAGCCCGACGCCGGGCTCGAACCCACGAACTGTGAAAACATGACCTGAGCTGAAGTCGGATGCTTAACCGACTGAGCCACCCAGGCGTCCCTATAGTAATTCATTTTTAAGCATTTTAAACATACCATTCTCATTGTAAAAATGAGTAGAGAAATGGACCCTATATGGCTTATCTTTATCGAAGATTTGTAAGGTGACACAACCAATTATGGAGTATCTTGTACCCGTGTCCAGTATTACAGACTCACGACCAAAGCCCTCTGTGGTAGGCCTTCAGCCTTTCTAAAATACAACTGCTGAGTCTCAATCACATTTAGCAAATGTAAAAAATACATACTGTGTCTTTGTATAATGTGTTCTTTTTATGTATTAATATCAAAAGCAACGGTGTTCAAACATTCTAAAATATCAATAATATTAGTGACGTAAAATATATAAAAGAAATGAGTAATTTGTGACTTCAAATTTGCTATTTTCCCTGACAGATAAATTAATTTTGTTTTTATTTGTTTCATATATATTTTTGTGTATACACAAGTTATATATTTTCTAATTTTGAAAGATTCATGGACTATAATAGAATATAGATATTTAGCAAATATTCCCTGAAGTGACAAGTTACCTGAGATTCGTTGGGCTTAATAAATTATGAGTGAATGTGGAAAAATGTGATATGTAAAAGTTAGTAAAGAAGGCTTTCTGTGTCTAGATGAAAAATTTCTATTAGTATGACTTACAGAAGTTACTAGATGAAATCCATGCCTAAAAATCTAAATTTGAATCAAGAGAAACCACTAATAATACATATTTATGCATTCTTACAAATCACAGAATTTTTTTTTTATAAAATCAAATGCAAACATTTAAGTGAATTGCACGTTTGCTTTATAGACTATTGGTTTATATGAATCAGTCATTTGTGGAGATGAGATTTAAACCTTTCAAGAATACCTTCTGACTTCGAATATAAAGAAAAAAACTTTTTCACCAAATCCATGTGGTAGTAAGACCAAACTAATGGCCTCAAACCGTTTCTCTAACGATTTTTCAATTACCTTAAAATAATTTCAAAATTGCAGCAAAGCCTTACTCGCTAGAGGAAAGCATCGATAAAAAAGTTTATCTGCTAAATGAGAATGGAAATGCGTACAATTTAATATATAGTGTGAACACGTAATAATAGCTAGACCAGCAAAACATAGCCCTCCTATCAGATTTCAGCTTTTCCTTCACTAGATGGGATTTTCCACTGGGCTGAATGTAACTTTACACTTTCATTAAGGCCCAGGCTCAGCGAGGAAGCCGTGTCTGCACCGAGTGCAATGTTGAGGATCCAGAGCCCTGTGCTGTCCTGAGGTGGCTCCTGGGATCACCAGTTCCCTCTGCCTTCTTCTGCAGGACAGGAGTCTCAGGTCCGACCTTAAATTCATGGAAAGGTACTTCAGTTGCTCAAACATGTTATTTAGAATCAGAACATGTGTCCACAACTGGAAATATTTGATGCCTGGGGGTTTTGTCTGGCTGGCTAGTTGGTTGGTTTTTGTTTTTACCTACAACTTTGAGGTACCCACACCCCCCTCCTTGGAACTTGGAAAGATTCATTAGCGCCAATGCCCAGCCCAGTTGGGAAGGACAGAATTCTTTTGTCCCTGTTCAGGGTTACCAACCAGAGCTGATTTCGTGCTTGTCTGCATCCAGGGGCTTACGTGCCTGCCCCTTAAAGTCAGGCTGTCCTTTCCCAGGATTCGGGGACCAGAGAGTGCCAGGTCTCTTGCGTGACAGACACCTGCTCCCATGACGGCAAAGGAGCCAGAGGAGAACAGCCTGTCAAATCTTCTTACTTTAGCAATGTGAACTGCCAGCCACCTGGCCCAAAAACAAATAAAAGGAGGGGGTGAAAGAGAAGGATTATTTGTTCTGTCTAAGGAAGGATGTTGAAACACATTCATATTCCTTTTTTTTTTTTTTGCTTTGCATATCCTTTTGTGGAAGTATAGATTTATTAACTCTCAGAGGTCTGATCTACCTCTCCTATATCTATATCTGTATCTGTATTTATATCCATATTTACCAGTCTCTCTATATAGACATAGATGTAATCTATATTTATCTATTTATAAAAGATGCAAATCTTTATACAAGATAGGGTATGGATATGAAAAAAAGTGCAAATTCAATGCATAAAATTTAACACTAATCTGGAAGCCACCATAAAAGATTCTAACCTAATTGAGACACAACCAACTGAACAGAGCTAAAATAAACTAGGCATCAACTCAATAAATAAAAATAAAAAGATAGAAAACATTTCAAATATCAGGAAAGTATGTTAATACAGAATAAAGCATACATTAAAGACATAGATAACAGAAAAAATAAGAATTGTAAACATGTAAAATTGAAAAATAATGTAGAGTAGTTTATTACAGAATAAAAGTCCCAGTTGGTTGAGCATCCAACTTTTGATTTTGGCTCAGGTCATGATCCCAAGGTCGTGGGATTAAGCCCCCCGCATCAGGCTCTGTGCTCAGTATGGAGCCTGCTTGAGATTCTCTTTCTCTCCCTATTTCTCTCCTCTAGACTTCCTCTCACTCTGTCTCAAACAAACAAACAAACAAAAACAACAACAAAATAAAATGATAAATCAGAAATATCAAAAAGTAGGGGTGAATATAGTAAAATATAAGCCTGCAAAGTCCTTAATGGCAGATGTAGTGTTTTAGTGCCTTCTTTCTGTCACTTAGACATGTGGTTATGGCATACTGGGCATTGCTTTTATTGTAGATATTTTTAACCGAGATGAAGGACTACTGAAAAATTATCTTTGCAGATTTAGTGTTACATGGATAAGCCAAGGGAATAAAATGAAGATATATTAAGACCTCTAGAACTCAGTTCAAAAATTTTCAACATGGGTAAACTTGTCCAATCACTAGGTTGTACCCCTGAAACTAATGTAACATTGTGTATCGACTATACTCAATCATAAGCAAAAACAGAGAAGCAAACAAAATTTCCAAAATATAGCAATAATAACTAAGAAGCACTGGCATCAAAGATTTCATTCACATCTGCCATAAAAATGCACATCATCTTGGGGCACCTAGGTGGCTCAATCACTTGAGTGTCCATCTTCGGCTACAATCATGATCTCACTGTTCGTGAGTTCAAGCCCTGTGTTAGGCTCTCTGCACTGATACTGCCTGACTGCTTCAGATCCTCTGTCCCCTCCCTCCTCTCACCCTCTCCCACTAGCGCAAGGTTTCTCTCTCTCAAAAAAAACAAAAACAAAAACAAACAAAAAAAACTGCACATCACCTGAAAATTAACCTGCATATTTCCCTGTCTTTCTTTCTTTCTATCATCTAGGTATCTATCATCTATCTATCATCTATCTGTCTGTCTATCTGTCTATCTATCTATCATTTATCTATCATTTATCTACAAAGGATTTTTATAAATCTGTATGAACAAGCCTAAAGATATTTTTTAAACTGCAACTTATCCCTAGTGAAATATGAAAAAAAATAAATGTGTAATATTATTCTGGGCTACTTAAGAGTATGATAAAATGGTTGTGGAAATGTTAAAGGAGAGGATTTGTCAATATATTTTTAATAATAATAATGATAGGACTTGCTATACCAGATATTAAAATACATTTTAAAGAACTAGAGTATTTAAATGTAGTGTTCTTGAATTGGAAAGAAAGAATTTAATAGACCAGAACCGAAATGCAAAAGTAAACCTTAATGTAGATATTTTTTTCAGCTTATGCTCAAGACTACACTATGAAAAACAATAATTCAAGAAATATATTATTTAATAAATAGTGGTCAGGTAACTTTTATTAAAAGTAATACATTAGTTCTGCTCTACAACATGTCTAAGTATATTATAGGTAGATAGTGTGAGCTATTATTCAAAACAAAATTTAAAAATAGTAAAATAGGGGCACCTACCTGGTCACACAGTCAGTTGAGCATCTGACCCTTGGTTTGGCTCAGGTCATGATCTCCAGTTTGTGGGTTCAAACCCCACACTGGGCTCTGCACTGATGGCAGAGAGCCTGCCTGGGATTCTGTCTCTCCTTCTCTCTGTCCCTACCCTCCTGTTCTCTCTGTCTCAAATTAATAATTTAAAAAATTAAAAATACATAAATAATAAAGTAAATATGCGTGGTTATTTCCAAAATGTGAAGGGAAGATTTTCCAAGCACTTACACACAATCATAAAATATAATTTAAAATGTTACATTTAAATTTTATATTTGAAGTTAAATACAAGCAAAAGAATTAACCTTTTAAAAGATAAGAAAAATATTGGTATTATATGGTCAGTGATTATATATTAAATATATTCATATCAATCAGAAAACATATAAATAGATACCATATGAAATTTTTAAAATCCCGTATGTATTTATAATAGCTAATCATAGAAAAGTCCAAAATGCAATTTAAAACAATGACAATACATTTGTCTTATAATTTTAAGAAATTTATATTTCCATAAAATGGACAATTTAAAAATTCTAATTCAAAATTTTGAATTGAATAAAAAGAAAGTATAGCGATGATTATCGTTAATATGGGGATACAGGACATAACCTAAATACCTCAAAAATCTTATTGATCCACGAAATTGAGCCATATCTGTAGCGTGGAGAATCATGAAGCTTCCTAAGTTCCTGTTCCTGGAGAAAATACTTGCTGACAGGTAAGTACATAGGATATAATGTTACATGAAAGCATAAAAGGGATTCACATAAATATGCAGCAAAATCTCACTTTTTTGTTTCTTTATATGTACATAACTACGTTTATGTGCATCACTGAGTAAGAGCAATCTAACCAGGAAAGGTGAACATATTCCAAAATGTTAGGATCTCTAAGTATGTTAAGATAGAGTTGTTTTTCCCTTTTTACTATGTAGTAACACTGAAGTTTTATAAAATCATTGTGCTGTTTTATAATTAAAAAACAGAGGGCACCTGAGTGATTAAGTTGGTTAATCATCGGACTTTGGCTCAGGTCATGATCTCACCGTTTCTGAGTTCCAGCACCGCTTTGGTTTCTGTGCTGACAGCTCAGAGCCTGGCGCCTGCTTCGAATTCTGTGTCTCCCTCTCTCTGCGCCTGCCCCGCTCTATGATCTATCTCGGTCTCTCTCTCTCTTTCTCTCACAAATAAATAAACATTAAAAAAATAATAGAAAAAACAAAAACCACTTAAAAGTAAAACTAAAATGATTTTCTACCACATATATAGATTTGAAACTTTATAAAATTATTTGTTTCAGGAATGCCAAACCATAATCGTTTAAATCAATTAAAATCATTAATTTTTTCAAGTAGCAGGCTAATTAAGTTCTCTTCAATGTTTTCACGATTACATCTGCATTGATTTATTTTAATAGGAGATTTCCCTCGAATATTAAGACAAAGTTTCCAAATGACAATGCTTTCTGAGGCCTTTACCGACTCACAATTAGATCATCTTAGTTTGCTTCTTTCATTTCCTTTCCCAGTGTCTGTTTTTAGAAATCAGGAAGAAAAGAGCTCTTTTCCAAATGAATTAATACTGAAACAGGAAATGTGCCAGAATTAAAACTCTCAACAATGTATTTGGACAGGAGGTATGTTTCAAATGACTGTTATTTTTATCTGAATAGGCCAAACAATAGAAATCACATGACACACAGGCACGTCTCCCTACAGTGAGAGCCTTTCACACAACCAACAGAAATCCGCGTGTATGCAGGTATAAAATTTTGACACATACGGTATGGGCATATAGGCTTCTTCAGAATATCCTGTATTTATGTTCTTCTACAGACTACAAAAGTTTCCGTGTTTCTTGATTTTTGCATCTCTCAAAGCCCTAATCATTTCTTTTTTCAGTCCTCTCTTTTAAGTAATAAAGAATCTGGCCACTGAACTAGAACACGCTTTTCGGCCTTGCTCACTTTATTGTGATGTATCCCTGATTAATAAGATTTATGGACGGGGCTTATTCCATGGGGCTTTGAAGTTGTTTTATTTTACTGTACTCATTCTAGCCTTCATTGTCTCTGTTCTTCCTCATGAATTGAACTTTTTACCTCCGAGAGTCCATATGCTCATAGGATTGCAGAAAACACCAAATGCTGCCTAATTCTAGTTCTACCCCAAAACTGAAACAATTATTTTCATTTCAACTTCACGGTCCATGAAAAAGCTTAGAAAAGGAAAGGAGCCCTCCACGCTGTGTGGAACGCTTCCATTTCGTTAATAATTTACACAAAACATAAGCAGAAAAAGGTCAGGGGTATTCCCAAACATTAAATGTACTTTCCACCACTGCTCCTTCCACTTTTCTAAATTTTATTTTGGAAAATATTTTCTGAGCTTTTGTAAATCTAGGACCTCACAGATTGGGCATCTTGCTAAAATGGGACATTCTTACGAAGCGAGCCCAAAGATATCAGTGCAGGTGAACTCAATGTCCTACATTTATCGTGACGTTTTATAGCAAAGTCTTTCAGAAGTAAATCCTCTGAGGATGATACCCCGTCCCTGGTCTGCTCTGTTCTGCATTTGTTCACTTTTTGTTCACTGTTAAGGACTCACTTTGACAGAAAATTAAGAATGAAAATATTTACTGTGCTGCATAAGACTCTTTATGAGAGTAAGAAGATCTATCTCCTCATTGACTTGCTAGTTTGATAATGAAAATCCAACCTGTCATCTTTGACCCAAATATTTGTAAATATTGTGCTTCTAGGATTATTACCGTGGCAAGTCAGAGCAAATCCAGAGCAGAGGAAACTCAAAGCCAGGGGCCTTTGATGGAAGTCATTCGACGGCCTTATCAGGAAGGCAGCAATTTCACCAGCATTCTCCTTACTTTGTCTGTTTCCAACGCTTTCTCTGTAAAAGATGATTTCGAATTTGCTGATTTGCAGCATCTTTTAGCATATGGTGTCTCCTCCAAAGCGATTTTAAAAACCTTTTGTAGTAGCAGAGGGGGGACATTCCCCCTCCTCTCTATCGATGTGTACTTATAAAAATAACACTCCCTCTGAAAATGTACAGAATGCCTAATCCTAAATTAAAGTAGTTGCTGAAACGCCATTCCTTAACCCTGAGGCATATGCGATTTCTAAAGAAACAAATTCAGCGTTTAATTAACTCTGAAATCCTTCTGTAAACGGAGCTTATATGTGTGTGTAAAGTTCAAGGCAGGATGCATTTAGAGAACGCCGCTCGGAGGGCTGGTGTCCTACCGCAGCGAGCCAGTCCTATCTGAGACAGACAGACTCCACACATGGCTACACGCTGGAAATGAGGGAGTGCGGGGGTTCATCTAGAGTGCACAGATGAAAATTTTCAATAGGCCTCAAAATGTCTCGAAGGCATGAATGAGCCTGTCACTTTCCCTCAGCCTGTCCAGCAAATGATGGGCTCACGTTATCCCCATCACAGAACCCGTGAGATCTGCCAGGTTGGTCCCTTATTCTTCATCCTCACTCAGGCTGAAATAGAGGCTGTGGTTAAACAAATCTGCTTTTATGGGGCAAAGCGCTGTGAAACAGAGCTGATTAGGGCCTGACACATCGCATTAGAGGGAGCTCTAATGTGGGCTCATGACTCCATTGTTTCAGGGACGGGGCTCTGGGTTTGCCATTCCTTCTAATGACTCCAGTAACTTTGTGTCACGATAATTGAGGGGAGGACACTTTTGCTAGAGTGCAGTCATTCCGACTACAACCTTAAAGATTTTATTCTGAAACAGATTACTCAGCATTTCATTTCCCCTGAAAACCCAGGCTCTCGTCCACCAGAAACTGGATTAACACATTGGCTAACACACGTGAGAGCTCCCCACTGAAAGCATGGTGTTTTTAAAACATCATCGTGGGAGAAAATGCAAGGCAAATGGCCGATAAGGGAAATAAGAAAATATGTGTGAAATGTCCCCATAGTCTTTTTTTCCCCAATAAACCCACCTCTATAAGCATAACTAAGACTATTCTTTAGTATCCAACACAACAAAATTACCTCATTTGAAAACTATTTGCAAATTACTGATCTTAGAGGATGGTGGTTATCATATTAGAACAATTATATCTCTTGCACTCTTAAAGATCTTTTGCATACTTTCATCTATGTATATGAGTTTGCCCAGCAAACTAAATCCAGGACACCGATCTGTCATTTACTCAAAGGTAAATGACAGCAAATATTCCCCCCAAAATGTTTACTGTTAATATACCATTATTGCTATCTATGCAAATACATTATCTTTTCATCTTCCAACTCTAGAGAGTTCTGAAAGGCTACTCTCATGTTTTTACCTGGCAATCCTGAAGCTAATACCATTCTTGCAGTCTTATTTGCCTGAAATATCAATTTACCTTGGGGGAAAAATAATGTAAAGAATAGGAGTTAGGGAAAAATGGATCTTTAAGTCACCAATTAGTTGCGTGTATTATCTTTTCACATCTCAATTCAACGGAGTGCAGTGTAGATTATAGAAGAGAGATGGGGTTCATATGCAGGATCAAGTTTTAGAAATAAACAAGAAAGCAGAGTTCACGGGGTCTGACCGTCTTCCTCAAAATGCATATGTTAATCTCTCCATTGCCTGTGTGGCCCCTCAGAGTCTAGTTCGTGGTCTACCCACCAGATGCATCTTCTGTCCTGAGTTCTATGAGCCACCTTCTAGGGCAGGTGATCAACGTGTCTGATCTCAGACATTTTTCAAACATTTGGGTGATGTGATCATGCCAACAGAATGCAACATATAAAAATAGAGGTTCCTGAAATTGCCATTTCCCCCTGATAGCTTATATAGCTGTTCAAGTTCAGACTATGTGGGGAGGGCTTGGGATTATTCCAGATTTCTAAAATTTGATAAAAGATAGAACATCGCCTGTGTTTTGTTATTAATATTTAGAGATTATTACAATTGATTTCCTCTGCCTGGACTCGTTGGATGGTCACTGGGAAATGTAAATGTGATAAAATAACTTAACCTCAAACACCAGATTGAGCGTTTTATTACATGCATGTCACACACGACGTGTGACTGTAGAGCAGTTTGAGGTTTTCCTCACATGCGTAACGTCTGATATTGCACACAAGAAATGATGGGGTTTTTCTTAAAACTTCCAGACATGGTACAGGCTCTCAGGACCACCCACAATCTTCATGTGGTTCAGGAGGAGGGGGAGAAACAAGTTCTCATAACTTGTTAACCACCTTTAATTTGGTTGTTATATTTGCAATAGAAACTAAAGGTTGAGGAGAACCTTAGGGGCTTCCCAAAGGGTAGGCGGATGGAGTCGGTATGAGCCAAGGGGATGAGTCAAGAATTATTGCTAGGTCTTCTCTTGAGTGAGTGGGTGACTGGTCATGACATATGGTGAAGGGTGAGTGCTGGAGGGGGAGGGGCAGGAAGAAATTAATAGACAGGAAAACCATTTTCTCTGCTTTGCCTAAACTCAGTGCGTGTCCTAGTGAAGACAGCAAGTAAGCAGTCAGATGTAGGCATCTGATGGTCACAGAATAGGGCTGTGCATGTACATTTGGGTCAGTGTATGGATGTTATTTGCAGTCATGAGACAGATAAGGTAGCCTCAGAAGGGAGTACAGATACAGAGACTAGAGGTGAGTAGGGAACCATAGAGCACAGCTGTATTCAGTGCACTGATAATGTAGAAAAACTTACTAACAACAGAAACCAGAGCACATCACCAGTGCTTGAGTAAAATGTCAGGAATGTGGAGAAAAAAAAACTTCATAAAAAAGAGAGTGTCAAGTGCCACAAAGATGTAATACACAGGAAGACAGAGAAGTGACCTTCAGGTTTGACAAACTGTACAGGAGGCGCTCTGGAATGGGGGTCCGGGTGGTCTGCTCAGAGAAGGTGGAGGACAAATTGGGAGATGAGAAAATGAGGTCAAGATGACAGAAAACTTCTGGAGAAATCGAGCCATGAAGGAAGGGAAGTCAGGACAAAGGCAGAAGAGAAACTCATCAGAGACATAGGTGTTGAGCTTACCCTTGAACAGTGACTATTCCTTCATGTATGTCCACGGGTGCTCCGTCGAGTTTATGGATCCAGACTTGCCCTTTCTTGCCAAAGGGGTGATTGGAGACGGAGGTGATTCTTGACTGGTTTCCATTGTTTCATTCCTATGCTGTGAGTCCAGTGGTAAAAGAGCTGCTGTTTTGAGAAGAAATGAGACTGTCCTCCCAGCGGGTGGAGAAGATAATTTACTAGAGAAATGGGGCTGCATTTCCCCATGGTTGAGGGACTGAGATCAGTGGTCATAAACCTGATGTGAGTCCAGCTCACAAGTTTGTCGAAATTTTATCAAGCAACATTCCCCTGCTTGGGGGGCGTGGGGAGTGGGGAGGGGCAGGGCTTCTGGACAGTGGTATTTCTACAGGTGGGTGGGCCCCAAATTCAGGGGGGGCTAGGAAGTTAATGACATTTGCAAGAGAGTGATTACCATGCTAAGTGCAAAAATGAAGTTGGGGCAGTCAGGAGAGTCAAGTTATAGGAAAAAAGGAGGGGCATCTAGGTGTCTCAGTTGGTTAAGCATCCAACTCTTGGTTTTGACTCAGGTCATGATTTCATGGTTCATGAGTGGAAGCCCCACATTGTCAGCAGAGCCTGCTTGGGATTCTCATTCCCTCTCTCTCTCTCTCAAAATCAATAAACTAACAAAAGATATAGTAAAAATGAGGTAGAATCAATGCATTCCTCAGAGATCGCAATCGACAGTTATGTAGGTCAGCTGGAAAAGCCAGAGACAGGTGAATCAAAAGCAAATATTTGAGACCAAGATGTAAAGATAATACAGATACTGATCATGCAGAGATGCACAGAAGGATTATTGGGTACATTTGAGAAAGAAAGATAGAACAAAAGAGGTCCTGGACTGATGGTGATGTATTGGGTGGATCATCGTTGTGGGTGTTGTGGTTTCAAAGAATGACAAGGAAAAAAACCAACGGGGAGGCAGGAAGGGGAAACAGTGCACCTCATGCTAAAGTTAACACCAGGAAAGGAATATGGGGAGGTCATTAGGTAATTTCCACGAGGAGGGAAATGGCAAGCATGATTGAATGGAATATTCTCTCATTCATCTGGGCTTATGAAGGAGGAATGTGTCTTCAGGTAACTAAGTATTTACGGAAGAGGGTCCAGGAAACAAAAGATAAAGTATAATGTATACAATAGTTTCTAGTGTATACTTTCTAACATGCATAGATTAGCAATGTAAAATATCAGGTGGAATTCTGAGGAGGTCCATAACTCTGGAGAGAGAGGAGCAAGGAGAGGTCGTGATTGGTAAGGGATTTGAAAATGGAGTTTTGCAGCTATGGAAAGTGGTATCTAGTTTCAGAAACTATAATTAAAGTAATTATTATAAATGAGAAATTCAATAATTGTATTAATCTTAAGACTTAGACATATTAAAAAGCAACAGAAAATAATGACAAAGACATACATTCAAAATAAATCTCTACCATACAAGAATTAGTTAGGAATTCTATGGATGTATGCTATGGACAGATGCCTTAATTTTGCCTATAGATATCTGGCACATTAAGGGCTTATGTCCATGTGAAGTGTGTGTGTGTGTGTGTGTGTGTGTGTGTGTGTGTGTGTGTTTAATTACAGAATTTAGGTATGCTTTGGGTAATATTACACTTAAAACACGTTTGAAGCTCTGGAAACGTGTTTGTACTTACTGGCAAGTTCAATAATTAAAAAATACATAGGTATACAGAAAAAAGTAGAGCTATTTGCTATGAAATTAAATATTTCTTATATTTCACAAGCTCTTGTATTGAAGTTTGTAGTATTATAAAATCTAAACTCTTTCAATACAGACTTGTGTATTGAATAAGAATGCTAGTGGTCATAACTCTGAATATTTCACAGTAAAGCCCACTATGAATTTTGATAAATGTGTTCTTTACAAGATGGGTTTTCTGGATATAGACTTTACTAAAAGAAATCTGGACAGAGATGTAATCTTTAGAACTGAAACAATTGTTTGGAAATTTACATCTAATTCATTCAGTAAACTTACTGGTCTCATTTTATATATGCTTCTATTGTGATAGACATTTAATCTAGTTGATTTCTCCATGAATATTATTTTGATAAGTATAAAATTAGTGGCATCCAAACACAAACTCAATAGAAATATCATATTTATGTAATCTAATAGAATTATAATTTTGATACAGGTGGGCCACATATATTCATGATTGCGTGTGGTCATAAAATATATTAATTATTGCATGATTTTACTTTTGTTATATTTCATTGGTGAACATTTGGCTAAAGTAATTGAAATTAAAACACTGTGCTCATTCTTGGATGGCTCCTTGAGATGCAAAATTAGGAAACAAAAGTAGGTATATTCACTGAATCTATTATGATTAATATTTAACCTAGGCAACCAGATTAAGGAATATTAGTTGCTACTACATTAAAATTTGAATCCTCTTATTAGGTCACTGAGTATAAATGTTAATCTTAGAATATGTAGAATGTTAGGTCTTTGTGGATTTGGGTGATTTTTCCACCTTGAGAAGGAGATAGTGCAGTCTGAGTTTAGAAATCATGATCATCTAATTCCAAGAAGAGGGATTGCGATTGGATCTATTTCTCCAAACAATTTTTAATAAATGTATATTTTGGGTAATGAATCTGTTCATGTAGCATGATTAATATCACTATTCGAAGACTGACGTTTATCTATCCACCCACGTACCCAGTTCTGTTTCCATTTGTCCTGTGAAATCAGGACCGAGAGAAAGAAAACCCATAACAAATGTGGTGTTTCTTTTTTGATTAGTTATTTGATGGGGGCCAGTTCAGGTACATATTAATGCCAGAAGGGAACACCATATTTCATTTAGCAGGAAAGAATATGGGAAGAATTTGGGGGTAAATGGATTCTAAAATGACTTAGGAAGTCTCTCAGATATGATTGTTTCAAATATAATGAAAAGAAACTAGATTAATGACCACAATGGCTGAAATGTATTAATCAATTTCTAGTGAAACCAACAATATTAAACAGTTTATATGTATTATTTCACTTAATTTCTGCATCGACTTGAGACAATAAAGTCCTTTTTCAGTTTCCCTTTCCTTAGAAAATGCTAGTGTTGAATGATAGTAAGAAATTTCCTTGTAACTGAAGTTTAGAACCAGGATGCAAAACTGGGTTCATTTAATTCAAATGCTAGTATGTTCTATAGGCTTATTGGATGATTCATTAAAAAAATAAAAGTAAAAACTCCATGGGCATGAAAGCTTGGAAAACATGGAAAACCATATTTTATATAATACATATCTCTTTTTTTTTTAATTACATGAGTCCTCACCTTAGTTTTCCTTCCTTCCTTCCTTCCTTCCTTCCTTCCTTCCTTCCTTCTTTCTGTCTTTCTGTCTTTCTGTCTTTCTTTCTTCATTTAATTCAAGTTAGTTAACATATGGTGTAGTCTTTGTTTCCTTAGTAGAACCCAGTGATTTGTCTCTTAACTATTTCATATTTAGCACACTAGTCAAATCAAAAATTTCTTGCTTAGAATCATGGGATTTGAAATGTAAAACTTGACAAGAGGGACCCCTGAATGGACACAGGTGTCTGATAGACACAAAGGGCCCACATATTACAGTGCAGATGTGTGCACCCATGTGTGCATTTTGATGCAAGGCAAACAGATTATAAGCTTATTCATAAAAGAGTACTAGGTCATCCACAGTTTTTAAATCTACTATTTTAGTTAAGTTAGGCAATTGGATCAAAAATTTTAACTGGAGTAAAACCACTTGCAAGTAAAGCTTAATTTACCATGTTTTACACGAGGATAAAAATTTAGCATGAAAATATTTCTTATTCTACCAGACTAACAATGTCAGAAAGACTCTAATGCAATGCTCAACATAACTTTTCCCATTGCATCAGAGAATTTCAGGAAATGTAAGACGGTGTGATATCCATCTAAGGTTTGGTACACCCCTGTGGGTAGACAGCTTATATCTTTGAGTGGAAGTGAATAGCATCAAAACAAATGTTGGAATAAAATGTATAATTGATTCAAATACTACAAATAACATGTTTTTATTTCACACAACATCATGATAGACAGTTTAAAAATATGTCACCTCCCGTAGCCTTCATGCATAAATCATATCTGTCATGTTATTTTGGTTTGCAGTATATTTGTTCAAATATATCCTTGCTTGCTTAGTTTCAGGATCAAATGCATTTAATTGTTTATACACTAAATGTCACAATGATGGTGGCAATTTCTATTCTGGGTTCTATAGCTTCTTTTAATTGACACTGCAACACTGTTTAAACATTTTAAACATTAAACATTTTTAAAATAATAATTAACTGAAATGGATCATTCTGGATCATATAAATAATAAACTTATCTTTATATTAACATCAAACTTTTCCATCCAACTCAGTTCAGGAAAACCACATATGCAATTATGCACACTAGCAAAATGGGTCTTTACTAAATGCCCATCTATTAGGAGAGAAATCTGTAAGGTGGAAGGGGTGAACTTTACTGAGCCCCTCAAAGTAGATAGCCCAGTAAAAATTCTCATTGAATTTCACTGTCGTTAATGAATTTCACAGTATTTACTAGAAGAAGGCTAATGATTGATCTGAAAAAGAAAAGCTTTCTTTTGGCATTAAGTATCACATTAGCAAAGCTTCACCATTGTGGGTCCCCATGATCTCAGGAGAGTCTATGTATGAAGAGAGATGTGGGTATGAAAGATCATTAGTGAATGATCATTGAATAGATCACAGCACCAGAGATGCATCTAAAAGCCAGAAAAAGAGCAAGTAAGTAGTAGCAGGCGAGAATGAGTGACAAACTCTCTCAATAAATGAATCAGGCTGAAAGATCAAGGGGACAGGGAGAAGCAAAGAAGGACATTTACATTAGGAGTAACCTCCCATTTAGGAGGCACCGGACATTTACGTATATTATCCCGTCTTCCCATGAACCCTCGGAAGTATTAATAGGACATTTTATAGGAAACGTTCCTTGAGGCTGAGAGTGTTTATACAGGTTACCCAAGGTTCCCCTGCTAGTAAATAGTGAAACCAGAGTCCAAAGTCTAAACAAACTTACCATATAATCACTCCAATAATCCATGCTTTGTGCACTACATTCTTGCGACACAAAATGATCTGTGACACAGAACCGGCAGCGTCTACGTCTGGGAGCTTGTTGGGAGTGAAAACTCTCCTAACCCCACGCGGCGCCACAGAATCAGAATCCGAATTTAAACAAGATCTCCAGGTGATGCTTATCCACATTAAAGTCTAAGAAGCACTAAATAAACTAAAAATCTCTCCTGGAGGAACACCGGGAATAAATGGAAGCGAGGACCGGAATTCCAGATGTGGAATGAGCCAGACAGAATTGAAATACAATGAGGGTTAACTCCACAAATGCGAAGCACCTGCTGGGGTCTCTTCTGGAAAGGCCAGCTGCCTGCTCCCAGGCAGAGGTGGGGGATTAAATGACCCAGACATGGCCAGACTGTGACCAGTCTAAGAATGACCAAAAAAAAAAAAAAAAAATCACATTGAGACGTGCACTAAAAATAGCTTGGTGAATTACCTGCACACCCTCAATTAGCATCTCATCTTCTGATTTGGGCAAGGCTGGTGTGTTGAAAGCAGAATCGAGTCTCCTACTTCCAGCCCCCAAATCAGGGTTTCAGAAAAGAAAGAGCTACCTCCCCCCAAAATGAAAGAGTATGCCCTGGATTTTTTTCAGGATAATTCTGATTTCAAATATCAGGCTATTATTTGAGCAGATCTGATGTTAGAAATAATAGTCTAAAATCTTGACACAGATAGCATAGACATTTATTGTTAAGGCATGTCAGTGAAATAAGATACCTGCATATAAAAAGCTTAAGTTTGTAAAGTGTTGTTTGCAAGAAGTTTCAGTAACTTCTGATGCTCTATATACATTAATGCTCTAAAATATAGCATTATAATGTTATGCAAATTCTATATTATGACAAAGCAAGACTCTATTGACTTTTTGGTTAATGGTTTATGAGGGCCGTTAAAAGTGTTCAGTTGTGGTGTGTCACAGTTTTTTCATATTTATCAATAGTTTCGAATTTAAACATTTCACATTATCGTTAAACTGTAAAGTCATTCGCTCATTTAATGTTTATTGTTTATGAAATGTTAGATAGGATTGTGAATTGTCGAGTTGAAAAATGCCTTCGATTGGGTTGAGTAAACGGAGATATGCAGATAAGAAGTAGAAATGTGTGTTGTAAGCTGTATTTTAGAACCATAGGTGATTCAATGAACACAAGAAGAGAGAGGCTAATTCAGCGTGGGATGATGTAATGACCTTTAATGGAGATATGAAGCTCTAAGTGAATAATGTTAATTGTTACCCTGTGAAAAAGTTGGTTGCGAAAAGTCCAGGGGAATATGTCACGGGGAGCACGGGGGTCAGGAGACAGACACGGACACCTTCGGCAAAAATACAAGTAGTTGAGGATGACCGTCATGGAAGGTGTGAGCTGGATATTCTGAGAAGTAATCCTGCCTGTGTGGACAAGTCTGGCATACGGGAAGTTGAGCTTTGTTAGTTAGATGATAGGGAGCCTTGAAGGAGTGAATAAAATGATCACAGTGGTGATTTAGGAAGATCATTCTGGTATTGGTGTCTTGGGGACAGATTAGAGCAAAGGAACCAATTAACAGAATAAGATACTTGGTGAGAGAATTAAAAAAAAAGGCAATAAGATGACTTAATGTACTTTTCCTTTACAATATGTTTAGGTAATGGAGGAAAAAATTTTAAATAGGCATCAATATTTCTCCTTAGGAGAAAAACAAGTTTTAGAAAAACTTTAATAAGCTACTTGAATGGGAAGCCAGACCCTGAAGGCATGGATTTCAGAACACAATGGCTCTGCCTCAGAAAAGGTGAAAAAAATCTGGTCAGTGCAGAGGAGAGAGGGGTCCTGGGGAAATGAGTGCAGGTGCAGACAGACAGAAGATCTGGGTCTGTGGGACAGGAAGACTGTGGGATGAAGTAATGGGCAGCAAAGAGTGGAAGCCATATTGACCAGGTGCTAGAACTCCAGGCAATCAACGAGATCAAGTCAGAGGCAGATTAGAGGATCGGCAGAAATAAGGAACTAGCCAAGTATGAGACATGGGCAGGATGACACTCAAGAGGCTTAAAAACCTTCATGGCATGTACCCCAGCCTAAGGGAAAAGGACAACCTATATGTTCATGGAGGGGTTGTTGTCTGAATACAATTCCTGTTTAAATTATTGGCAAACATTTACTTAATTTGGTAGCTCACGGTAAGGGATTACTTAACTATTCTTTTAAGGAGTCACTTGAATTCTTCATGAAATCTGTGGACTTTTGTAACCGACATAGGGTAGGAATCCCACCAGGCCAGTTAAGTATTGAGTCTTCTGGGCTTGTGTTTCCAAACTGAGAAGTCATGTGTTTAGAACCCTGAATCTAGCAAGAATGAGAGCTGCAACATTGTCTTGAATCTATTTTCCAGGACCAGGATCTTAAATTTCTAGCTGAGACATCTAGACTAAAGTTTCCAGTAAAAATATGACCACAGGGTCATTATTAAAAGTAAATGAAAGGAAAGATCAATAGATGAAGAAAATTCCCACCAGATGTCCTGACATTTTGAAATGGCCACCGTGGGTGTTGTGACAATCCCAACACGTATGACTTTCAGGAACATGGACAAATCACACATGTGCCTTCATTGTAGACACGGTGTTTTTATTTGTTGGGCTCTGTTTTGTTTTTACTTGCTCACATCTGTGTTCTGCTTATTATTTATTTACTTTTCTATATGTGTGATACCGGGCAGTCACTATACCTCTCTGTTCTGGTTTCAACATCTATAAATAGGGATAAAAGTAAACCTTATGGAGTGGTTAGGGAATTAAATTGGTTAATACATGTAAAGCAATTTGAATCGTGTCTGACACACAATAAGCACTCAGCACAAGAGAACTCATTGTTTATTACTATTACTGTAAGCACTAGTGTTGTTACTATTTCATTCTTGGTTCTAGAACCATGTGTGACTTCCAGTTGGCCTTGCCTCATGTTTGTACAGATCTCTTTTATGATGTACCATATACATTCAGGTGGGGGGGGGAGGAGGGTGTATTACTTGTGTCCATCAAAGTTATGTGGAATAACTATCGCCCCAGGAGTTTCTGTCTTAGAGTCGATTTTCTTTTCATAGGAATGCACCTGTCTCAGTTATAAGCATTCTCCACAGTGTCTCCCTTGACCCTGACTTCTCTTGCAAGTTTACCCCAAAGGGCAGTATTGAGGAGCACCTGCAGTGCCTTTACAAGAGCAGTGGTCATCCTCCTTGCTCCCCTCCCCCACCGCATGGATGACTAGGAGGGAAGAAAGAAGTCCCACTGCAGAGATCATTACAACATGCATGAGAGCAACAGGAAAATCATTGTAACATGAACGGAAATAACAAAGGTCAGAAAAGATTTAGCAGCAGGCTAGCCACAGGATGCATAGCCTGAGAAGTCCTCTAAACGCAGGATTCAAGTTGTCTTCACTTAGGATTCATCTATGGTTTTCACTAGTGCATCATGGCCATAATTGACCCTGTTTCAAATATTATCACTACTTTTTCAATTGTTTTTGCCTTGATGATTATACGAATTCAAAATAAACATGTTGCATTTTTTTAAGTTTGTTTTGAGGGAAGGGGAGAGACAGAGAGAGAGAGAGAAAAGGAGAGAGAGCATGCACAAGCAGGGCAGGAGCAGAGAGAGAGAGAATTCCAAGTAGGCTCCACGCCATCAGCACAGAGCCCAACATGGGGCTCTAGCTAAGGAGCCCTGGAATCATGACCTGAGCTGAAATCAAGAGTTGGGGTGCTCAACCGACTGAGCCACCCAGGCACCCCAAACATATTTCATTTCAATTCAACACTTTCACAATCACACTTAGGTTATGATTCCAAATATTTTTAAAAAAAGAACATATTCTCCGAATTGAAGTAGTGATCAATGTATATGTGGCAAAGGGCATCAGTTTCATTGAGGAGACATTGATCTCTACAGTTCTTTGGCATCATACAGCCTGAATACTTAATTACTTTTCATGTGAAACTCATTACTTCCAAGGATGTTTGCGATGCTATTTGAAGTTGACCGGTTACATTCTGATGGTAAACAATATTTTCCCTGATTAGCAATTAAAGGAAAAGTTATTAATATGCAATTCAATTTTGGTTATTTCTAATTTTATTTACTGAATCAATTATTAAAGCCTAACAGAATCTAGGAAAGTGATTTTAAATTATAAGTGTTTTATTGAGGACCTTTCCTTATTCTCTGAAACATGACTCATTCAATGATTGTATTCACTGTGTCTCAGAAACTTAGGTAGTCAGTAAATCAATGGATCTTAACAGTTTGAATCAGTTGCCAAAGATGTACCTTTTGAAGGAAGTTGAATGACAAATTTACATATTTAGCAAAAAGCTTTAATCTATTATAGGGAGTAAAAATGACAAATAACAAATCTACCTCCCCCCAAAAAATGCATTACAAATATGCTCACAATCTTTAAAAAGCAAGAGAATAACAGCAGTAGAGAGTAAAATAATATGAATATAAATATATATCTTCAACTTAGCATTCTTCAATTGTTAACTCTTGGCCAAAAGTGCAGGCTGTTTTTGTGGTCTTCTCGAAAGGAGTTTATGTCAACCTGAAAAAAACAAACCCAAAAAAAAAAAACAACAACAAAAGGAAGAACTTGATTTGCATTTAGATTGCTTACCATTGTGATTACTAACTTTTTCTCACACATAGGCAATAACCTAAACACATTTAAAGTTATTACACATAGTGGTATCTAGAGAAAAGTACTCAAAACAGGCATACTCTTGGAAAAATCACTTTGTCCCTTAGCCTACCACACCTGTCCCTGCTCCCTTAGCATGCATAGCTGAGTATCGCCAGCAATATTTGACATCCTTGTTACACCATTTATAGCAATAAGCTAACATGAGAAGCGAACACAGTCATTAAAATTGCCTAATGGCCAAAATGTGTAAAAAATAATACTTCCAAACGGATGAAAATGATCAAGTTACGTTGCCCTCGCCATGTGTCTCCGTAAAAGGGGGGGTGCCTGCGTCCCAGGGTGCAGGGACGGACACCCTTCGCAGCAGATCGGAGGGCGACGTTTGTGCACAGCCAGGAAACACGCCCGCTGGCCCTCGGTAGCTAACCCAGAGACCTCTGGGTGCTGAGCTAGAAAAAATGAAGTCTGATTTTGACTTCATCGTGTAAACAGAATGTCACCCGCACATCAAATTCCACCCACAGTGAACCCGCGGCACGGGTAATGATTATAATCTTCACATTTAATCACGGGAACTCAGTGACAGGCAAACAAAGGTTAGCTAAACTGACAGCTCCGATGGTTACGGTTTCTACAGAGAAGAACTCCCCAAGTTTTATTTTTAAATGTGCACGTACAATTCAGAAGCACTTTCCCCGCAGTGCAGTGTCACTGGTACGAGGCTGACTTTACAGGGAGACAGGGCCCCCCGGCCCCATGTTTCCCGCGGTAGGAATTCTGTGGCTGTTTGTCACGGTTCTTTCCAGACCCTGTGTTTCCAATGCTGCTTTCCCGCCTGGAGTTGTGCGCTCTTAAATCTGAAAGCAAAAATCTGGAGGAAAAGCAGATTATGTTAACGGAAATTTTATTTTGACGTTCTCATCCTGTTCTCATCGTTCTTAAGATCTTTTGCATGAGTTTTTCTAAATAATCTCCTCTTAAAATGTTTTATTCCTTCACAGGATGTGAAAGCACATCGCCTGCAACCTAGTAAAATGAGGGAAAGAACTTGGGCGTGTTCTATAAATAGCATGGATTCAGAAATCCCAAATGACAATAATGCAGAGTTTTTGGAATTTTAGACACACAATGAAAATAAAAATTGCTTATTATATTTTAATGGGGTAATCATGATGATTGAGTGTAAACATATATAATCTGCAATGACTACTTTTTACCCCTTGGAAAATTCAAAGTGCACAGAGATCTAATTAATCTACATTTAATAAAAGTTTTACAAAATTCGTGTTACATACACAGTGGATGTAATAAAATGGATATGTTTTGCCTTTATAATTTTGGGACCTTTTCCACAATTATGTCTTTTCTTAAATTATAAGATATATTTAAAATGTATTAAAGATTTTGTGATGATTTAAAATTTACTTGGAATTTATTAACAAATCAAAATATAGAATATGTTGCTTCTCTTCAGAAAACATTAATAAGAGATAACTTTTAGTAAATACTTTGTAGTGTTTAGTCAATCAGGATACCGAAATAATTCTTTTTAATTTCTTTGCATTATTATTTTTCCAAAAAGTAAATTTGCTCTCCTTATTCAATATGCCAACATAACATTAGAATCTGAGTCTTAAGAAATCATAAGAATCTTAAAATTAAAAAAAAGAATATTAGAACTGTATAATTTTATCTGTGAAATTAAAAAACTCTATCTTGAAAATAACTACCAAAAAAAAGGAGAGACAGAGAGAGAGACAGTGAGAAATGGGCTGCCTGACTGGCTCAGTCAGTAGAGCATACAACTCTTGATCTTGAGGTTGTGAGTTCAAACCCTGTATTGGGGGTAGAGATTACTTAAAAAATGAAATNTCATAAAGGGCTGCATACTGTATGATTCCAACTATATGACATTCTGGAAAAGGCCTATATGTATATATACAGGGAGTTGGGGAATGAGGAGGAAATTCCCTTTATCTTAGGGAAGGTTGAGCCTTTTTGTTCTATTCAGATCTTCAACTGATTGGATGGGGTCTACCTACAATTAGGGAGGTCTATCTAGTTGACTCCATCTACTGATTCAAATGTTAATCTCATCTGCAACTCCCTCACAGACACATGAGAATAATATTTCACCAAATGTCTGAGCACTCCATGACCCAGTCAATTGATAGGTGAAATTGGAGATTGTAAGTCACTCCATCATGTTTTCTTTAATGACTCTGTAAGACCAAACTGGCTTATGAATTTCAAATCTACAATAGATAGAAAATTACTTCAGCATTAAGCGATCCTTATCCATACTTTTGTGAATTTGACAAAGAGCTGAAATAATAAATGACACAATAAATTGATCAAAAATCAAAAAAAAAAAAAAAAATGAAATCTCAAAAAAGGAGACCAGAGAGAGAGAGAGGGAAAGATAGAAAGAAAATAAAAAATAAATTCAGGTGTAAACAGAGTTCTGTAGGGTCTGCTTTATATATAATTTGAAGTTCCATTTTTTAAAACTGATGATACTAACTAATAAATAAAAACGTATGGGAAGAAGGGCTTCTAATGTCCAGCATAGTGATAATAGTTAACACTACTATACTGTATACTTGGAATTTGCTAAGAGGATATGTCTTAAATCTCAATACCTGCACAAACATACACACACACACACACACACACACACACACACACACACACACAGTAACTATGTGAGGTGATGCATATGTTATTTACTTTGATTGTGATGACCTTTTCACAATGTACACATATATCGAACATCGAGCTTTATATTCTAAATATATACAACTTTTATAAGTCAAAAGTGTCTCAATAAATTGTTAAAAATGAACACATTCAGGGCACCTGGGTGGCTCAGTCAGTTAAGCTATCTGACTTCCACTCAGGTCGTGATCTCCCAGTTCATGGGTTCGAGCCCCACGTTGGGCTCTGTGCTGACAGCCAGCTCAGAGCCTGGAGTCTGTTTCGGATTCTGTGTCTCCCTCTCTCTCTCTGACCCTCCCCTGTTCACCTGTTCATGCTCTCTCTCTCTGTCTCTTTCTCTCTCTCTTTCAGAAATAAATAAAACATTTTTAAAAAAGATGAACGGGGCACCTGGGTGGCTCAGTCGGTTGGGTATCCGACTTCGGCTCAGGTCATGATCTCACGGTTTGTGGATTCGAGCCCCGCATCGGGCTCTGTGCTAATAGTAGCTCAGAGCCTGGAGCCTGTTTCAGATTGTGTCTCCCTCTCTCTCTGACCCTCTCCTGCTCACGCTGTCTCTCTCTCTCAGAAATAAAAAAAAAAAAAAAAAAGAAGAACACATTCAATTTTTTAAAAAAGCTCAACAAATAATAAATGATGAAAAATACCTCAAAAGACAAATTCTACAGATTCTTATTAGCTGACTGCTTGAGAACTCTGTAACACTCCCCTAATATTTAGCTACATAGACTCTGAGCAGCTTTCTATGACAAAATATCATACAATAATTTCTGTAGAGATAAAACGATAAATTTATCTTTCTTTCAGCTTGACTACTCAAAATTTGCTTTATATTTTTGATTGTTTAGAGACGTTCCTTTCAACTGTAGGACTTTTTTCAAATTTGGGGAAATTTTGGTCAGATTCTTCTCCATCTGAGCTGTTCCAAATGTATCTATTTTTTTGTAGTGCTGCTGCAGGTTTTGCTGTGAAAATATAAAAATTCTGAAAAATTCCATTTTGCATGATACTCATTAGAGAAAAAATAAAATGTAAGATCAGTTTATAATTTTATACAATGCATTATGAAGACAGAAAGAACGTTCATCCGATAAGGATTCCATGCCCCCAGTAATAATAGTCTCCATATGATGCCTTGAGAATTCTACAGATTTAATTCTGGCTCCATACATTGTTGACTTTGATTTTCCTCCGTGACTTTGAAGGACACACCACTTTGAAGGTGTGTGTGTAGAACGCTTCATGTCACAATGTGAATATAGGTCCTGGGTGTTCCAGTTGAGAAACAGTGTGATGAGGGGCTCCTGGGGGGCTCAGTCGTTTTAGTGCCCGACTTCAGTTCAGGTCATGATCTCACTGTCCATGGGTTCAGGCTCCTACATCAGGTTCTGTGCTGGCAGCTCAGAGCCTGGAGCCTGCTTTGGATTCTGTGTTTCCCTCTCTCTCTGCCCTCCCCTGCTCATGCTTTGTCTTTCTCTGTCTCTCAAATATAAATAAATGTTAAAAATTTTAAAAAGAGAGAGAGAGAGAGATAGAAACAGTGAGGCAAAGTGGAAGAAGCAGGTGCATTCTTGGAAGCAATTTCCACCCCAGGACAGCTGGCAATAGTGAGCTATATGAGGAAGTGAGGTGAACCACACACTATATCCATTAACAGTGTCCTCACTCAGCTTCCACTTAGCAGCCACTAGTAGTTATTCCAGTCCCTGAAGAGAAAAGGCGATAGGAAAAAAATTGAATAGAAAGAAAGAGTGATCCTTGCTAAGCATCTCACTTTTGCAGATTTTACAAGCATATGTCAACACACAAACGATGTGAACATATCGCTTATCCGGGGCTTTGGGAAGGTCTGTGAGAGTGAGGGGTGGGGGGTAGGGTGAGGGGGGTGTCCCTGAAGCTTCTCTTCCTGTAGCTTCATGGAAAATTCCCTCTTGGGTACAGTATCAACAATGCAGTCTGATTTCGGTAAACATATTTGAGAATCTTTTTATATCAAAAACTTTTCCGCATTAGTCACGCTAAGAATGCAAATGTATTGAATCATATCACCATGGAATATATGGGTTGATTTTCATAAAATTTCCCCTTGCCCTCTCCCTCCCAGGGCATGTATGCTCATAAGGACTCAGGTCCAGGCACGTACATATCTCACATTTAAAACCTCAGAGGCAATAAATAGCTGTCACAGAGATTCTATATGACTCCAACAAATTTGCCCTTTAGTCATGTCCAGAAATTATTGAGAATTAAAGAATAAATCCAGGTCAGTCTAAATCCTCCACATTTTGTCATCTGATTAAACCAAGCAAGAATGAATTAAATCCAACTCATAATTCCCAACAACTAAAATACTAATAAGAAACCCTATATCATTTCCTAAAATCAAGAATAAACTGAAAAGCAGCAATGAGGGTAAAAAAAATCATTGAGGAGATACACATTTTATTTATGACAATTCAAATAATTCCAGTAGGGGAAAAAACCCTAAAAATTCTTTTTTTGTTATCAAATAAAAGTATTTACCTATTCTTTACATTTGTGAGAGAGAATTTAGAGTGTGGGTGTTATTAACTGAATGGATACACTTTAAAATCATAAAGAAGGCTGATTGCTACCTTGATAATCTATCTCATGCATGCATGGTTCATATACTTGTATTATAATTATGTAATAAAAACAACACAAAAACTAGCATAAACATGTATACTCTCAACAAATAAAAATACACTTATTTCATCATGTATAATTCATAATTGATCATTGGTAATTAAATCAGATTTTATGAAATGTACAATTTTTGCTCCCCAGGAAGTTTATTATCATGTGAGTTGTTTACGATTAAGGTAGTTTTACCTCACTTGATACATGTTTGAAATATTTGCAATAACAAAGATGCCCCCATCTAAGTGATCAAATACCCCATTTGTGAACAGGAATCTATTTAACTCTTTTGATAAATTATTTTGGCAAACGCCATTGTAACTCACCAGAATATTTTAAATAGAAGTGTGCATTCAAAGAAATGTTCAAATTTTTTTTACATAAAAATGAAGAACAGTAAAACCTGTCGAAGGATAAGTGACAGTGTTGCATGCAGATGAAGATTAGGAAAGACTAAGTGGCAAAAGATAGTTTTTAATCTATTTCTGAGGTTATGTAGCACATTGCTTGTACTGTCAAGATTTTATTAAAGAGGAAAAGAAAGAAGGGAAAAAATGATGTTACATTTCAAGCCTGAAATGATAGGACGAAAGCAACAAAAAAGATTAAAAGTGTTGTTTACTCTCCCCTCATCGATTCTGGCCTGTAGACATTTAAACTGAAGGAACAAACAAGCTGAGAATGAATGGGTAACTCATGTAACTTTTTCAATTTTATGGCCACAGAAGCAGGGCACAGCGACTTATAATCCCGGAACATCTGCTATCTGGGTAATGGGGAAGGGCGACATTGAGGAATGGACCGATCCCCTTTCTAGAACACGTAAGAACTAAAGATCTGTGAAGAATACTGAGACAGAGATGCAACGAACAAATAGAAGCCTGAAGCTGGAGGTCCACAATCAGCGTAGCTTCAAGCGGGTGTGAACCCCCAGTAACAACCACAGCACAACACTACTGTGTCGTGGTGCAAAGAAGTTAGAACCACAATCGAGCTAATATGAAATGCGAGTCCGAAGTGAGGGTCTTCAGGCAAGTCAGTTAGATCGAGCCCTTTAAAAAGAAGTTACAAATAGGGATGCTACCCCATGTAGGTCACATACAAATGCAATCGGATGATCTGTGCGGCAGTGCTTTTAAATTACCACGCACCGGATCAGTGGCGTTGTAGAAGCCCTGCAGAGAAGCATGACATAGCAAGAGGAGACTTTTGCTCTGCTCTGCTCCGCTCTGCTCTCGGGAAGGCTTCATCTCTGTCTGCCTCTCGCAGAGCCGTCGCCTCTGTTCACTGGTTATGTTATCTTGATGATATACATTTTCACTTCCCATGCTGATTTTAGAACCCAACCCCGTGGAAGAGATTCGGTGTCATGCGGATTTCATCTGAGAGTGGAAGTGAAGTGTGAGATAGAAAAGCTGTCCCAAGGGCGATCGGGGGAAGGTTTTCCCCACGGACTGCGATTCTCTGATGAGTAAGTCTCTTCTCAGGATATTGTCCAAGTGAACTCGGTGCCCAGAGAATAATGGTAAACAGCTCCCTGAGACCCCAGCGGATAAGCATCAGTTATCCCCAGCTCTATTGAGATCAAATACAAAATGGTTACTTTGTTTCCAAAAAATGTGGTGCGTGCACCTCCAATTTTCCCTCTCGTCGTGCAGTTACCAGAAATTCCATCCTGCTGCACTCAGGTCAAAGGGGAGTCAAATGTTTGTTTCACTGATTTTCCTTGAGTGCATGGAAGGGCATCAGAGGGGAAGAAAAGGCTACAGATAGTTGCATAAAGCGAGAATATCATTACTTTTGCCAAGCTATGTGCTATCATACGAAGGGTGGCTTTTCCTGTCAATCTTAATGTGCCTTGAAAATTCCCTTATAAGCACGGTCACAGAGGTAGCATTATTTGTCATAGCTTATCCCATGTGAGCTGTACACACAAACACCTTAGAGAGTTATAGCCTACAACCACAGCAAGGGAAGCTGAACAGAATCTAAAGCAAACATTAAAAGAGAAAAAAAAATCTGATAGAAGTTTAACTGAATGAAGCAGCTTAGCAAAGAGACATTTCCCCAAAGAAGAAAACAATATGAACCTCAGAAAAATTTCTTTGCTGCCTTATATTATTACTTCGCCAGTATTTATAGCTAGCAAACCATAAAAAGGTGTTTGTGAGTATCCTATATGGATTACATATAAATTCATCATTTTATGGGGTCCCAGGAGACAAAGCCATGATCTACCCTCTGAGATAGTTACCACTGAATTGCTGGGAATCATCGATTATTTTACTGAGATCCACCATCCTGGTACGACTCCATGCAGACAGACAGAATCCAAACCTCATCTTCTAAAATAGCAATTACAAAATGACAATTCATTACAACTCATGCTTAAAAATATGTCTTTCATAAAAAAGAGCTTCCATGAGCCACTGGATCATCGTAGGGTAAACATTGAAAAGATACTTAACTATCAACATCAGTAATAACATTCTGAAAGTCCTTAAAACTGAAATTCTCTAGTCCTGAGGTTTGGGACCAGAGGAATAGTATCTGAGAATCACCGGCTCATTTATATCCCAGTCCCTGAGCACAAGTCTACAAAGCAGCTACTTTGATCGGCCCCATTTCAGAGATGAGAAAACTGTGGGAAGGAAAAAATGCTTTGCAAATTTCTCAGTGTCAAGTGTCTGTAGGTGCTGGGTGGTCTGACTGTGGAGCCCATGCCTTAGATCACAGTGGTGGCTTCCCACCAGCCGGGCAACGAGGGAGACAGAGTGGAGCCCACAATGTTCGACTCTTCTTTCAAAATCTCCGTTTTCTTTCTCCACACCCATTTCAACCTTAAAAACCCACAAGATAAAGCAGGCTTACTATAAGGCTCTTCAGTTGTTCAGATATAAATATCGAAAGGGATCTAATGCATATATTCATTTTTTAACAAAGCCGGAAACGTTTGTGTCACATTTGAAAGTCTCTTATGTAAATTGTTATTCTACATCACAGTTATTTCTGTAATTGAAAATACATACATGTATACCACAAATGACCCTCCGCAGACGGATCCCACATCATGCCTTCATGCTGTGTGCGTTGAAGTAGCAAAAACGCGAGAATCTGCTTTCCAGAAGACATTACAAACTACATTTCTTTGCAGTGGATGTTCTTTCTTTTTGGTCAAGAATGTAACAGCTAAGCAAAAAAAAACAGAGCCTCTTATTCCCATTTTTTTTTCTTTTCTAATTAAGATAGTATTGTTTGTCTTACAGTTTCATAGGAATGTGTTTTCTTAAGGATAAACGTTTCCATTATTTTTATTGTGATTAGCCGGCTCAAATTTCAGGGCTTCTATTATTTCACTGGTTAAAATTATCTTGATTGATTTGAAGTATATATTCCATTTTCTGTATTTGAATGTTTTGTTTTCCACACAGACTGCCTTCCTATGAAAAAGTTAAGTCGTTGTTAATGGTTAAAGTCAAAGCAAGAAAAATGGGATAATATATAAATCATTACAATAATTCTCATTTTATGTAGCTTGTTTGATTTCAAAAGTTTTATTTTGAAACAGTCACACATGTGCAAAAACCTTGCAGGCATAAGATGCTAATTTAGTTTTTTCTGAATCACTTGAGACTAAATTGTCTTCCCGACGCCCCATCAACCTGCAACAATCGAATGTTAATTTCCACGAAAACAGCCTCCCGTGACCAATGCCACTAACAAAATCAACAAATTAACATTAATACACCACTATCATCTAGTCCTTAGACCTCATTCATGTCTCACCAAACATCTCAATAATATCTTTGTGACAAAAGGGTTTGGTTCAGAATCATTCCATTTGGTTTTACCCTTGCTCGGGAGTCTTACTTTGGAAAAGTCGCAGGTCTCTTACCTATCAGTCATGCCTTTAACATTTGTAATGATTCCAGGATCTTTATTTTGTAGCATCCTTGACTTAGAGTTTGGTTTGTTTATTATTGCCTTGTGTTTAGATTCAAGTTAAGCATCTTTGCTGGAAAGTGATGCTGTGTTTCTCTGATCGCCTTTTATTGGGTAGAGCACGATTTCAATTTGCCCACCGCCTGATGATGTTCGCGGTGACAGCTCAGTAACATACTTGTCAATCAAAGTATTTGTTTCCACTGCAAAATTACAATTTTCCTCTTTAGAATTAATAAGACGGATGGGAAGTACTTTAATACTATGTAAGTACTCCGATCCTTGTGAAAGTTTAAAGTTTTTGATTTATCTGTTTACCTATCAATGGACTCAGGTTTTATATTTCATTTAACTGGTTATAGTATCAGAATTACTAATTTTGATGGTCACATTCTCCGGAATTTGCCCCACAGAGAGTCCTTTAAAGTAGATGACCTTCTCTCCACTTGACCTGTCATTAAGATTCTCAGGGCAATTCCCTGATCTGTGTCACAATGGCGTATTCTAGACTCATCTGGTTCTTTCCTGGGCTCCTCTCTGGAAAAAGCGCCCTGATGTCTTTCATCTATAAGGCTGTGCAGTTTTCTTGGAAGGGCATATATGGAGTCAGGCTGATCACAGTAATTCATTCAGAAACAACGCTGCCTAGGGTTTGACCCTGACCATTCAGGGTTTCTCGGTGACAGTCTCGTGTATTCTGACAACGAGTCTTACCTCAGGCACCTCCAGTCATGTCTCACCAGGCTGCACGGACTTCCAGGCTGCTTTTCAAAGCCTTTCTGCTTGGGTTGGAAGCATGCTCCCTGCCCCACTATTGGTAGATATTTAAGGGGAGACCCGTGGGGTGTTTGAAGCCCACACATCTCTGCCAAAGCTCTGCTCCCCCCACCCCCCGCCTTCACCCCTGCCCAGCCAGCCTCTTGCTGTCATTCTTGGGATGTGACATCTGAAGCACACTCCCCCCTCACAGAGTCAGCTGGAGAGAATTTTCTGCGGGTCACTCAGGCGAACAAAATCCCCTAACCCCCAGATTCCTAGCTCCTCGGCCTCTATTAATTTCTACATCATTCTGCACCCTCCAAAAGACGATTTACCATTTCCCTCCATCTTTTCTAGTTGTTTCCTCAGTCTCAGTCGCTATCGCCAAGTACTCTTATCTACTTGGAATTAAAGGACCCCTAACTTCAAATTAATAGATTATTTCCTTGTTTATTTTCTCTTCCCAGCTTTATACAGGCATGATTTTCCTGGATTATATATAAAATATACACACAGATCCGTGTGTGTGTTTTTGGTGGGGGGGGGGGTGGTGGAGCAAGAAAGCAAGAAAGTCTTTCTGGAATTTTCTTTAACAGTCCAAAATGCAAAGGCTGCTTTTCTCCCCTTCTGCAGAGATAGGCGTACCCTACAAAAAATAGATTTTCCATGTGATTCCTTATTCTGCAGAGTCACTTTCGGACACGAAACAGAATTTGTATGGCTCTCTGCTAGCAGTTCGCTGATGCTTTGGGTTTTGCACCTAACCCTTGAAAACCGTATTTGGTCAGGTCCTTTTTGGATCATCTCTATCTGGGTCCTTTTTCACTGACACATTTCTTATGATTTTATGGTCTGTCTACATATCTTGGAAGTTCTTTCAATTGGTCCTTACGTGGAGGCTCTAATTTTCTCCTAGCTTTCTTTACAAATAAATGTTTCTTTTTGGTTGTAGTTCTTCTGTTGTTTTTAGGTAATTTCTAGGAACAGAAGCTTTACACATCTTCAAACTTAGAAAAAGTGAGTCTATTATCCATTATCACACTTTTAGTTCCTATATTTTAAGGGTCAAGTCTTCATTAAAAAGGGAATGGACATGTGAAATATTTTCCTAAATCCTGAAGCTCTTTTATAAAAAAGGGGACCACCTTGCTGCCCATGTTATATCTTCATTTGCATATTTAAGGTAGTGCCTTATTTACATAATAGCTCTAGATGAAAACATGTGAACCTGAATCAGAGCTATAGCAAAAAGAGATGGAATGATGATTCCCATGAACGGAAATGAAAATACACACACATGGGTTGGGGGGAACCCAGAGGAGATGCTATGACAATATGACACCAACCAGCATGTTTCTAAAAATCAGTGATCTAATGTGAAGCTTAGCCGATACTTAGAATGGACTCCAACAATCCACTTAGTTGAAATCTCCCATAGAACCTCAGTGATTTAGAAGAGGGAAGATGTTTCATTCAATTCAGTTGCTTCTCAGGACTAAATGTGAGTTATACTCAAGTGTTTAAGAGTGTCAAATTTCTGTTTCCAAATATTATAAGATCTTGGGATAGAGATGGACTGACCAAAGTTGATGCGTTGGAAAGTTAATTAAGGTCTGGGCCCCCAATTTCCTACATGTAGAGGCGCTTTCCCAAGCATCCATGCAGTTCTTGGGCACCAGGAGGGAGTCGCACAATGCAGCTCAGTTCTGATGCTATGTCCCATAGGGAGAGAAAAACAGATTCTAAGGTGGAGGGTGTATTCCTACCAGGCTGCTCTTCTCTTGACCCCACCACCAATAAGGGGCCAGTTACAAGCCCTGCTTATTATCACCTGTGCTTCTGACCCACCATCTGGAGATTGGGGGTCCCCAAAACCCTCTTTGGACTTTAAACCTCAGTCCAACCCAGGTACTTACCTGTGCTTCTAGCAAACTAGCCATACGTCAGAAGTTCCCACCAGCCCCTTCTTGGGTTCAATGAATTTGCTAGAGTGACCCACAAAACTCAGAGAAAGGTTCAACTTACTAGATAACAGCTTATTATAAAAGCAATATACCTCAGGAACAAATAGACAGAAAAGATATATAGGGCGAGGTATGCAAGAAGGCGTGGAGCTTCTATGCCCTTTCTAGGAACGCTCTTCTCCCACCACTTCCCACCAGCCCAGAAGCATTCCAAGCCCTGTTCTTTGAAAATTCTATGGAGGCTTCATTGCTTAGGCATAACTGATTAAATCATTGACCACTGGTGATGGATTCAACTTCCAGCCACTTTCCCTCCCTGGAGTTCAAGGTGCAGGACTGAAAGTTCTAACCGTGTAGCCACTTGGTTGACACCTCTGAGGACCAGCCTCATCCTCTGACACTTTCCAAGAGTCACTTTGCTGCCCTAATCACTTAGGAAATCCAAGAGTTTTAGGATCTGTGTCAGAAGTGGTGAGAAAGACCGAATACATATTTCTTAAATATAAATCACAGTGTCACAGAAGGTCATGAGAATCACTATACACTAGTCTCCAACTCTTTAACATCCACAAGCACTAACAACTAAAAGATGGAGAAATTCCAAAACATTCTTTCCTTTTGATCACTTTTTAGGCAGTCCAATCATTTTAAATCTTACAGTGCTTTCATCTACATTTGACAAAAAAAAAAAAACAAGAAAAACAACAACAACAACAACAAAAAACACCACCCTGAAAAATACTCTGTTACCTTCAGGAATGCCTAAAATCTCAAATAAATAAAAGTTTTAAAAATGATATTCTAAATGTGCATCTCACCCCAAGATGCTCAAGAGCTACTTAATGACCTTGTTTGTGGTATCATTACAATTTCCAGCAAGCTCTTTCTAGAGGAACTTTCAAAAATTAACAATAGTTAAAAAGCAGGAGGAGATAATTACCCTCATTAATGAGGCTGCTTACCAGACTCCACAACAGTCGCTGGCCCAGCAGGAAAGCCAGGCTATTTTTATGTCACATGTACTTACCCTTGACATTCCTTAATTACTTTTCTTAATTTTCCTTGACTCACCTTAACCGCCAGGCTGTTGTGTCCCCCAAATTGACCACCAATTGGAAATAGATGAGATGACAGCAACCCATTGTTGGACTTGATAGAACGTTGATCCTGAAAAGGGTAAGTTTTTTTTTTTTTTTTTAAGAAATCAGAATCACAAACTCTATATTAAATCTCAACACTGAGGCTTATTTTGAAGACCATGAACGAAAAATTTAAGACAGGATGAGAAGATTGTCATTCAAGGATACAATTGTAAGAAGTCAACCTTATAAAGTCTCCTAGGAGCAGTGATATGCATCGAGGGTGAGAGAGGGAATAATAAAGTTGTGAGTACTGTGATGATTTCTATGTGTTAGGCTGTTTTAATTTTATTGTTTTATGAAGTTTATACAGCACTCTGATGCGGTGAAAAATGAATCTGTTGATTATCCCCATTATTGATGGTCTAAGACAGCATAAGTAGCTTGAGTAAATGCTAGATCCTGGATGAAATCTCATAAAATTGACGAATTATTTTAATGGAATGGCATGTTTTGGGGAAGCGAAATAAATCCCCTGACAGTCTCATCTGCTCTTTTGTAATTTAAAAAAATGGTAATAATATTCAAAAATATAACAGTAATAATAAAAGCAGTCCGGTGGTTCGATATAAACTTTGCCTAATAAAGGGGTTTCTTTCTGTTTATTTGTTTCTAAGTGGGAAATCCTTAATGTTTGTCAGTATAGATTAGTAATAGTGTAATGAAGTGGGGTCCTATAAAAAATAAAATCAAGAAAAACATAAGTGATGCTGCAGAAATAATTAATGACATTTAAAGTTGTAAAGCAAATTATAAAAGACTTTTAAGGGGTTCAAAGTAATGGCAAAGGGTAAAGAGCTGAAAAGTGAAAGCCAAATGCAGAAATATCTAACCCGAATATAATCAGGATCATTTTCATGGTCCTTGCTTGATGCAATTGAGCTCAGATGTGCCATTTTATATACATTATCTTCAATCTCTAGGGAATCATTTACAAACTTTTAAGGCATTTGCTCTAAATTTCTTCTTACCACTAGGAAAGGCTTGACATACTTGTTATCACTATTAGCATAATACCTTGTAACAGGAAAATTAAGATGTTTAAATGAACAAAAATGTGTATGCCTTGAAAACCAGTTAAATAAAACTGTGACCAGGGGTGACAGAACTATTCACACAGATCTTGCGGCCACTGGTGCATTTTTGAGACACATTTATGCCAAATGCCAGTGCCAATGACAATGCAATAGTAACTTTGTTCCTGTAAAATGTATTGGATGATATGAGACATTGTTGTCATTGTCTGTCTTATTATCCTGGCTCTAACTAATGTGTTTTATGAAAATGCATCAGTCTTGAACTTTGTCCACATGACACCAAGTCCTTCAGGTAAAACCTCCAGGGCAAAGAGGAAATCAACAATTTAGCATGTCAGCTTCTTCCCACCATAGATTTTTCCATTTTAAGTTTTTAATACATACTTACTTACCTGACAGGAGAGACACCATGATCAGGAAGTGTTTAATTCATATAGCTTATACTATAAAGGTTTTTGTTTTTGGTTTTGGTTTTGGTCTTTTTGGCCTTCCATGTTTTGATATGTTTTCTCCTGTATGTAAATGTCACTCAATCTATTATAATGGAAAAGAATACGGAAATCGTACTCATGAAGAACTGGATTTGCCTCCTGATTTTCACAAGTTAACTATTTTACATCCTAATCATATATGAGCCATAGTTTCCTCATTTTGAGTCTCTATCTGTGCTCAGCACTACGTTTAGACTATCTGAGCCTCATCCACATCACTAGTGTTTTTGTCTCTCAGTAAATCAGAGCATTTAATTATGCTTTCAAACCCCATGTAACCTGTTGGCAAGGTGTATAGTTTTTGTTCTTCCTTGATCTCCATGGATTCCTTAAATAATTTCTCTACCATTTGGTTTTATACCCACCCTCTCCTACAAAATAAAGCTCATCTGTTTAGGATTGTATATGTAAATTTTCCAAACTACAATCTATCTTCCCTGTTTCTGGAACATAGGACTTACAAGTCATACCCTGATTTTCAGTTATTTGACTGCCATATTACATCTTCATAATTTTGTATTTACATTTTAAATAACACCCTCTTTAATAAAATTGAGAAATGAAGTGGTATTTTTATTATTTTTCATGTTTCTTGGAGCAGAGTTTCTAGTTTTAATTGAATTATATGAATTTAATTTTCTTATTTTCTTTCTTGTTCTTTGCATTGATCCTTTGGTAGACTTTAGCACGTTCTCACAGATTACCTCCTCCTCCCCCCTTTTCAGCCATTGGATAAAACCCCTGCTACACACATTGCTTATTGCTTTCCAAAGTCTTCTGTGGAAGCTTTCTGTACACGACAACGAGCTCCTGAAAGCAATGACTCTACCTCTAGGTTTGTCTTTGTTAAGCCACCAGACCCGAAACTGTATTCCGTTCTCTACCCGAGTGGGTTTCTCTCAATCTCCACAGATGCTTGGAATCATTCTTTCAATGGTTGGGGATTCTCTATAAACTCTATATTATTTTATTTCCACTTACGTCTGGTGTTGTCCATCAATTTGCTGTAATGATGTTTCTCCCTCCATCCAGTCTCCTCCTCTTCTGTCGCCTCCCTCCTCTTCCCTCTCTCTTTTCTCTTCTTTCTTTCTTTCTTTCTTTCTTTCTTTCTTTCTTTCTTTCTTTCTTTCTTTCTTTCTTTCATGCTTTGTCATTTTCTTCAGAGCCTGGGAATAGAGTGCTCAGGCATGTGATCCAACCTCAAAATATCAAATTTTCTTCAACTAAACAGGTTTACGGATCCCTAAAACTTTACAAATCTATCTTTGCATGAAGCACTAAGTGCGGTGTGAAATATAACTGAATATAAGAAAGTTGGCAAATATTTTTAGATGTCTGTAATTGATTATTCTAAATAAGCCCACATTTATGAAGAAAAGTGCTATTCTAGATTATTATTTTTTGATAGAGAGCTGTCTTTGGGACCCCTGAGTAGCTCAGTCGATTGAGCATCCAACTCTTGATTTCAGCTCAGATCATGACCTCACGGGGTAATGGGATTAAACCCGCTGTATGTTCAGTGATGAGCATGGAGCCGGCTTGAGATTCTCTCTGTCTCTCTCTCTTTCTCTCTCTCTCTCTCTCTTTCTCTCTCTCCCTCCCTCTGCCCCTTCACTTGCTTGTGTGTTCTCTCTCTAAAATAAAATTTAAGAAGCTGTCTTCAATCTTTTGTCATAATAGGGAACAATTTTAAGAAATGTAACTTCTTCTGGCCAGTTTAGATAATTATTAACTTCTTTAAATTAGCATCTTATTCATTATGAAACAGGTGGTAGGATAATATTAATCTCTTAGGGAGCTTTTCCCCCTTTGCTTTATAACAGTAAAAGACTTGTCTAAAATATAGTTCCAGAAGTTATAAGAAAGAGGCAGATTACATGATTGGTATTCATGGTCACACTCACCAATATTTGGCTTGGCTCTGAATCTCTATTCAGAAAACTCAGAAGAAAAGAGTCCCGTGATCTTTACTTGCATAATATTACAAAGCCTTATTTTTTTGTGGACTGGTGTGTAGCATTCATATAAATAAACATTTTCCCTCTTTCCTCTGCTCACCCCTGCCCTGTCATTTATGAGTCAGTAATTATAAAAATGATTTTCATCCTTAAGGAATGAAAATAACTATGAATATCAATGCCATTTATTGAGCGATATACATCTCGCCCTGAGTTATAAAAAAATAACAAGTATTTTAAATACAAACAGCCCTTGTGCTGCAGGAATTTCAGAGTCAGTCAATGAGACAGATCTGCATTAAGGATACAGACAGAAATAAACAGTGCCAAGAGTAATATGGGCATTGAAAATTTGAGAGTGATGTGAAAGGGAAGAACATTTCCTGGAACTTAGGGGAATAAAAGAAAGGTTAAGAAGTAAAATCCTAAAAGGCAACTTAGCTCTCAGTCAGGCCCTCACCGCAAGCTACTTGGAGTGCTGTTACAATGAATAAGATGGGGGGGGGGGGTCCCTACCCTGACTCCAGCAGGTGCTGGGGATGTGTCATTCAAGGACCCCCTGGAGTTAAAACCCACCAGAATTTTCTCAGAACAAATGGAAAGGTAAACCTCATTAGGGCCAAAATAGGGTACATTTTCTTGGCAGCAACACAGACCCATGGAAGCTACCAAGTAGTTGATATTACTCGATAGTAAAATAGGAAATTGGAAACTCTATTGTAGGAGCCCTGTGGTTGGATATCTTGGGTCTGCAGCTATCTAGGCTATCTTGGCACTAGCCTACTTAACTTTCTAAAATGCAATTACTCTGAATCTCCATTTATCTAAATTTCAGTCAGCTTCAACATCATAGCTAGACTTTGTCATTATCAGTGATGGCCACCACCCAATCTAAATGTCACACACCTCTCTCTGGTCACTCCCTGCTTCCTTTCCAGCTTTCTCAGTCTGGTACCATCATTTATAAACTTTTCAACTCCAGCAGGACCTCCAGCTCATGGAGTCTACCAAATTTTTAATGCCCATTGTTTTTGTGATGCCTATGCTCTCCTCCTTACCCTACTTAAATCCATGTTTTTATAACCACTCCCTCCCCTTACAGCCATAACTTATTTATTTACTTCCTCTCTCTTTCTCTTTCTGTCTCTGTCTCTGTTTCTCTTCCCCCACCCCCATTTGGCAGATACAAAACCTTGATTAAATCCAAACTTCTGTCTACTCCACAGTACACATATGCAGCTGGGAAAGAGGCATAAGCATGGGTGACTGGCCTTCCTTTCAATCGGTAACAACGCACCTCAAGTGTGCTCTCAATCTTGCCAGCCAATCACACTCCTTCTGAGATTCCTAAACATTTGTTCTCCCCCATTGGAAGGTAGCACTTCAATCTCTCTGCTTCTTTCAAGCTATAATGCCTTCTTTTCCAACGTCATGTTTAGCTGGTTACCTAGACTAAAGAGCCATGCACATCTACCCAATGAGTAGCATCTGCACTCTGATTCTGTGGTCCTGCCTCTTACGAGAAATGAGCCTTTGTAAGCGCAAATACAGGGACCCTCTCTACTTCGGCTCAACTCCTGTTTTTCCCCCTTATTATAGGACATAATTTTAGTGATTGTCCACTATCCCCATACCATCTATTCTTTGCAAATTAATGGACCATCCCATTGGCATCTCAAGAAGCCATTACTTTGCTCCTCCTCTGTTTTTATTTTATTTTTTTAATGTTTATTTGTTTTTGAGAGACAGAGCATGAGCAGGGGAGGGACAGAGAGAAAGGGAGACACAGATTCCAAAGCAGGATCCAGGCTCTGAGCTGTCAGCCCAGAACCTGATACGCGGCTCCAACCCACAAACCAGGAGATCATGACCTGAGCTGAAGTCAAACGCTTAACCAACTGAGTCACCCAGGTGCCCCTGCCCCTTTTGAAACTACTAACAGTGGTTGTCTGCATTGCTGTTTCCAATTTCTTTCCATCCATTTTCAAAATTCTCCAATACACATTGGTTTCTACCATCCCAACAAGACTTAACATCGCTAATGACTATATCATTGAATCTAGTGGTGAATTTCAGGCATGTGATACAATTGATTATTCCTTCAAGAAAAAACATTTTTTAAAATTTCCTTCCAAAGATGTCTTTTGCCTCTTGTTTCCACTTTCCTCATTCAGTACACATCTGTCTTCTTTACTGGTGATTCTCTTTGTGATGGAGACATTCCCTTGCCTACCTACTCTTACTTCCCTGGTGATCTCCCCTAGCCCATGGCTTGAAATTTTATTTATATAGCAATGACTTCTAAATTTATTTTTCTATCCCAGATTTCCCTGAAAACTTTAGATTAACATGTACACTGGCAAATACATCTCCCCCAGGATGTCTAACCTTAATCTCAACACGTCCAAGATGAATGTCTGATTTTCTCCAAACCTGCTTTACCCACAAGTGTCCCCAATTATGTTGATGGCCTCTATTCTAACATTTCCATGGGTCAAGCGCATTGAGTTAACCTCAACTGCTCATTTATCTCACAACTGACATTCACTCTGACAAAGAAATCCAGGTAATTCTTCCTTCCCAATGTATCAGAATCTGATCCATCTCACAGCCATGACGTCTTCTCCCATAGTCTGAACAATATTGTTTCTACCCTATATTATGTTAACAGTCTTTGAACAGGTGCCCTCGACTCTATCCTTACTCTGCACAATCTCTTCTAGGCCAGAACAATCCTTTAAAAACTTAAATCAGGTCATGTCACACTTTTGTGCAGAAACTTCCTTCCATGGTCTTCCCCTCTACTTTTCCCCACCTTACTCAGTAAAAGCCCTGGTTTCTTCTGCTGGGAATACTTTTCCCAAATATCTGCTTTGCTATGTCCATTAGACTCAACACTTCCCTTGCTCAAATATCCCCTTTTGCAATGAAGCTCACATTCACTCGCTATGTAATCCTGCTTTCTGATCTCTGCTCCATCCAGATCAACCCAATCCCTGTTCCCCTGCTATATGTCCTTGGTTGTCCAAGCCCCATTGTGCTTATCCTTCCCAACAGCCCGTATAATTTATTTGTGAATTAATTTATTAGTTTCATTGTTTATTGTCTATCTCTCCCAGGTAGAAAATACACTCCAACAGAGTAAGAGGATCTTTATACATTTTGTTCAATGACACATAGTTGTTGCTCAATGCATGGACCTTAATGAAATAAATAAATAAATAAATCTTTGAAATATTGCTATTAAGAGTACCATGCAATAGGCTTGTTACAAAGACCAAATGGAAGATTTAATATAATTTGGCTACCCGAGTGGCTGGTAAAATTAGGCCATCAATAAGTATTACTATATTATCATTTTTATCAGCTTTAATTGTCTTATTGCTTAGTCAGTGCTGAAAACGTACTAATCCAATAGCTTTTATTGTTATTATTATTATTAATTATTATTATTTGAGAGAGAGAAAGATAATAAGCAGAGGAGAAGGGCAGAGGGAGAAGGAGAGAGAATCTTAAGCAGGCTTCACACTCAGTGCAAAGCCCCACATGAGGCCTAACCCCACGACTCTGGAATCATGACCTGAGTCAAAATCAAGAGTCAGTCATTCAATAAACTAAGCCACACAGGTGCCCCACACATAGATTTTAAACTTATGGCAATTAAAATATTGGGGAAAAGTATATGCAGAAATTGCCATTTGCATACTAATTTTAAACAGCACTGATACAAAATTGATATTTATGCTTTATTTAGAATAGCAGTAATTTTAAAGTGTCCTAAAAACACATTTTGAAAGTTTGGCATATCAGTTTTATACATATGTGTGCACATTTATAAAATGTTTACATATATTACTGCATGTATGTATATATGCAGACATATATTGATTATATTAAATATATGTATGATATTAACAAAACTAATGATATTTTCTAGCTTGCCAGAGTTTATTACTAAATAAAACAAAAAGGAAATGATATTTGAGAAAATTGACATTGCTTCTCTATTAGATTTCTCAACAAATTCTGGAGTGAAGAAAATTCAGAGAAGAATGATATAGTGTCAAGGACTTTGCTTTATATGTATATGTATATGCATCACAATCCCATCTAGAATCTCAAGGGCAGAGAGCTCCATCCGTGTTTCTATCCTTGATGTCTTTGGGTAAAATTTAAAATCTTTCTTTCTTTTTCTTTTGTTGTTCTATTCTATTCTTTCAATCTTTGACATTGACTAAAACATTACAGCTAATATTCTTACAAACATTTTTATAAAATTGCTTTTAGCTTTTACTGCTTCTTCATTTCATCAGAGAATTTCCTCTCCCTCATTGACTTAATTATCTCCCCTGAGAATACTACTTCTACCCCAACCTCTTTGAGTTAAATCTGCTCATTTTCTAATATTAGCTATATTTCCAGAGAGGGTGTAGCAAGCTTGTTTTCAAAGCTTTTTAATGCAGACTTTTAAATTTCTCATGTATCCTGCAAAATCTCTCTTTGACATCCATTTTTCTTAACTGACTTAATCTTGAAGCTTATTTGCCACTGACTTCTACAAAATCCCAAATCTCCGTAGACCTTATTTAATTTTCTCATACTCTCAGCCAATATCTGAGTTATAATTAGTAGACTGAGAGCATCATACCTGGCCTTATAGATTTTTAATCTACTCTACCTCAGTGACTGTCTGTTACTTCTCTGCCTGACTTTACAATCCGCCTTGATGTTTCATTGCTTCCATTCTTTCTACAACCATTTTAAGAGCATTTTTAATTTCTATTCTCCCACTGTATGTACCTAGGTAGACCAAACGCATGAATGTACACAAACACCTATACTCTCTGCTCTTATATTTGGAGTCTGAGAAATTTTAAATGATATTGACCAGGGGTCCCATGAAGAATCGTGTCACTTTGCAGAAAAGGCTGAAGTGGACCCTGAAAGAATTTCCTGGTGGAATCTGTAAGCTAACCCTCTCTTTGCACCTGGGCAGTGATTCTTCCCTGGGGAGAAGGTGAGCATATGTCTGTGTCTGCCACAATCGTTGAGGTGGAAGTAAAAGATACTTAGAACAGCTCAGGTGAGAGGCTGTCAGGACGTACCTTGACTTCAGGGCGCCTGGGTGGCTTAGTTGGTTAAGCGTCAGACTTTCGCTTAGGTCGTGATCTCGTGGTTCGTGGGTTCGAGCCCCGCGTCGGGCTCTGTGCTGACTGCCAGCTCAGAGCCTGGAGCCTATTTCAGAGTCTGTATCTCCCTCTCTCTCTGACCCTCCCCTGCTCATGCTCTCTCTCTCTCTCTCTCTCTCCCCTAGAAATAAATAAAAATATTAAAAAAAAAATAAAAAGGACAAACCTAGACTTCTGTGTTGCCCTAGGGATAGCCAGAACCAAAACGTGGGTCCAGAGTATATGACAAAATAAGAAAGTGGTGACTTAATTGACTTTTTCATTGTCTGTTAGTGGACATTTGATACTTTATTTTCCAATATTTTTTCCTCATTTATCTCATGACCCAACTTTGATTTCGAAGGTGGTTGTAGTATAAGTCAATTAGTATATCCCCATATCCCAGCCAAAGGGATTAGTCTAGGGAGATGCAGTGAATCCCATTTGGGCCAGTGGGATTCAGTCTCAGCACTGTATACTCACGGAATAGTATCTCTTCCTTTTCTATTAGATCTGGGGATGAGGACGGAATCTTGGGACTCTAGAATCTGCTATGTAGTTGTTACTATTTCAGGGATAATGCTTACATAGAAGTCAATAGAGCTGAGGTGGAAAATGTCAGTTTCTGGTGACATGTTGAGTCCCTGGATTATATCACTTCGAGTATTCCCTGGAATATTATTTCCCATGACGTAATGAACTCCTTCACCCTTATGCAAGCTTGAGTCGGGTTTGTTGTAACTTGAAACATAATCCCTCCTGATTTGGTAGCCAGTTTAAAGGTAAGAAAAATCACATGCTGAGAAGTGGTTTGTTTGAGATCATGTAGCATAGGACAGAGTCCGAGACATAGATGGAACTTGTACTTGAATTCAGATGCCTTCCATTGGATTGTATACTTTTAACACTCTCTTACTCAGTGGTTATATTGAGTAATTTCTTAAATAGTTTGTCTCATTTCAGTTGCCAATTTTCTCTCAATTTAAATATTCTGGCATTTCCACAACAGAGTTTTCTTTCTGAAACATGCATATGATCATGCTTTTCCTTCCACCCAAACTACTATTGCTCTCTAACCTCCGAGACAGATTCCTAATGCAGTGGTTGGCATAGAAACGATCATTCAGTCACACCAACAGTACCCTGCTCTCTTGTTTCCCATTTCAGGAAGATCTTTCCCCCTGGAGTAGGTCTCTGCTCCCAATTCTTCCCCAGACCAAGAAATACTCATATTCTCTGGACTCATACATCTCACAGATGCTGTATAATTCTGTAGTTATTGTTTATACATATCTTCCTACAAGTGATGTGTGCTCCCTGAGGGCAGGGACTACGTTGTGTCCCAATCCTGTTCTGTTTTAAGAGAATAGTCCATAGTACTTGATAGGCACTCAACTGATTTCGAATGAATTAACTAATTGTTTGAATGGCTATCACTTCTGTTGGTGAGACTTTCCAGGCTGAAAAACAAAGTTTCTACAGGTTTGGCAGTATTAGCTGAATCAAGCAGATACCAAAAAAATCATCATCTTGTCATCAATAAAGTATTTCCATCAGGAAGTATATAATCAGTGATAAAATACCCTTTCCAAAACAAATAATTCAAATTTTACTCTTACCCCAAGTATCTACCAATTTACAGAGGACAGAGAACATGAAATATGATACCATTAGAGGAAAGCAGAAATATATAGGCCATGGAGAGTTGTATGGGATTGTTACTCAGTATCATTTACCAATGCATTGCACAAGGAAAAAGTGAACAACATGGAAAAAAATACAGATTAAAACAGACTCATGATGTATTAACCACTTACAGCATGTCACATCTGAAATCCTGATTCGAACAAACAAACTGTGAAACAAAATCATTTATGGGACAAGTTCGGCAATTTGAATACTGACCAGATAATTAGTGCTTTCAAGGGATTTTTGAAAAGAATAATAACGCTATGCTGGTTATGTTTTTGATAAAAAACTTCATCTCTTCGAAACAGATACTGTAATTGTTTAAAATAGAATGAAAATGATACTTGGATTTGTTCTGAATGTATATGGATTCTCCTCAGGTGGATGGAAGTGTCAATGAATGATACTGGATAGCATAAAGTCTTTGATGCAGGTTGATGAGTATATCTAGGTTCATTATATAGTCTTTCTATTATATCTATGTTTCTATTTTAACATACATGTTGGCTTTTCCATATTAAAACATTTTCAAACATATTTATTGTATAGTGATTGAATATAGTCTGTTTATATTTGAGTGTAGAAGATCTAGGAATCTATTAAAAATGAAGTCCTCCTTTCTGACCCCATGGACATATTGCCAGCATTTTTGTACAGCAGTGACTTTTCCTTAACCATGGTGAAATGCAAATACAGTATTTCAGCATAATCATTATCCAAAGAAAAATAAGTTAATACAGTTCAAGATTCCTTTCTCCCACCCCTCATCCCTTTAAAATAAAGTGAAGGTGTTGTTTTTATTTCTATAGAAGAAAGTTTCCTGGCTGCTGTTTCTTAGGAAATCTCACGGCTACACTTTGGCATCCAATGATACATAGGTAAAATTCCAAGCCAAAAGAAAGTTGAATCCTTCTATTTGACGGGCATTTAAGCATGGGTATCAGATCAACAGTGAAAAGTAACACAAGAAAATCATTTGTAAACAGCTTGCACAGAAAGTGTTTATTCCCATTCTTATAAAAAAAAGAAAACAACAACAGATATTTCTTGAGATAATTGCCACATTCTACACTGGATTTAGTTCTAAAATTAATTGTATCCCATCTATCAACAAATGAAGGATTTGGCTTGTGTCTATTTATCAGATGGATATCAGATTACCTCCAAGTTATAGTTTTTGCTGGTGTTTGTTTAGAAGTAATTCAACTCCATTTCCCTTTAGAGAGGGCTTACTGAAGTAAAACTGAAAAAAAAAAAGTAAGGCATTTTATGCTCCTTAACATTTATGAATCAACATCCTAGATGCTGCTCCCATGCCTTGAAGAACGGTGGCTAAATTAAACAAAAACAACATGGCATTAGATCACGGGCACCGCATTCCTTTGGGATTCCACTTAATGCCAATTCCACTTTTGGAGTTGAAAGGAAATTAGAGAAGTTTAGTGTGGATAAAGTGTTTCAATTCAGGCATTTAAAAGAAACTGGATAAACTATTGAACATCTGCTCAGTGTAATCACGTTGGGGAATACACCATCTTGAAATGAAGCTACAAAAACATAAAACAGCTCCTTCCCCCAATGCCTAGCACCCAGTTTAAGTCATATTATTTTTGAATGACTTCCATCGCTAAGTAATTTTTCAGAAACTTTTGAAACAACTCCAAGGCTCTACCCTATTAAAACTTTAGGTAATGCGTAGGTGCATAGGCAATCCATGGCTCAACCAATCTGAGTTTCTGGTGCTTTTGTCCTACATAAACATGCCTCTATCTGCAAATGTTCTATATCTATCTCACTTCTTCCTGATGGCTGAGGGAATAATGGCGTGGTGACTTAGTGGTCTAAAACACATAGTGCACCATTTTTTTTTCCTGCTAATTCTTAGTCTGGCTCCTAGAAGGGAAAATCAGTGTATGGGCATGCTCTTTCTATAGCCAGACTTGAATGGGACGATGAATGGCCAGGAGACAGCATCAGCCAGCTATCCACCAGTCTTTGAAGCTGCACTTGGTTTAGATGTAAATCATACGCAACGAAGGCACAGAACATTAAAGGCAGAAATTAGGTAAAACCAGTTGAGCTGATTAGTACTAAATTCCCGATGTTCCATCTGCTAGGGTGGCAATAATTTTTTTTAACTGCCTGACTGAAAGGCTGCATTTCACGATGCGTCCATGGTCAATAGTCCCATAGCTGCATGTGCTAAAGAACGAGATGGTGACAGACACGCAATCACTTTTTGAGGGTTTAATGCCACTATTAAGAAAATTAGCAATTCATCAAGAAGGCATTAAGGAAATATGTTTCCAATACTGTGAAAACATATATGTTACCATCAGAATGTTGAATGGAAAGTTAGGATCTGTGCCTCCAGATTTTCATACAGGTGCATAAAGATATGAGCAGGTAGCTGGGGATTTGTGGCACATCATAATATCTTATATCGGTGCAAACGTTAAGGTCGATAGCCAACCATGAGCCATCCAGAGAAGAGAGAAGCAATCAACATTGAGTGTTCCATTCCTCCTGAGGTCATTTGATATTAAAGATTATGGCCTCTTAGTTTAATGCAAATAAGGATTTGATGTACCTAAATTATTGTGTAATAATTCCATGCTTTGCAAACAGTTCCTCATCTTCTCTGGTAGATTTGCCTCTAACAGCAATATCTGCACATCTCAAGGACTTGGAGGGTTTGGGGGTTTTTGTTTGTTTGTTTGTTTTTTGCCTCTTGGCAGACACACTTCTCTGAAAATGATCCACAATTTTGAGAGAATGTTCTAGTAATGCGATATTTATCATTGTAAATTAAAATGCTGGAAATCTAGTTTTGTATATTATTTACAGATTATTCACATGAGAGATGAATCTATAATCAGTACACTGACAATTCGGTTGCTAGCCTGCAACTATTTTGAAGGTAACAGAAAATGTAAATTAGACAATTTTTCATAGAATGGTTATTAGTAGACAAGAAGTTGCTCCGAGAACTTTATATGTCATACAGCTTCGGCTTAGTAAAACACGAACAAAACAACCCTAAAACCTCAGTAGCTCACACCTCCAAAGTTAGTTGCCCACGTGTATATGTCCTTTGGTGTGGGCCCATTTCTCTCCTCTGTGTTGTCTTCATGCAAGGACCCAGCCCGGAGGAACAATCTGTAATATCATGGGTCTCAGGGCAGAGGGAAAGAGAGAGAAGGCAGAAAACATGGTGGTCATAGAGATTTTTCCTCACAACTGACACACAGGACTTCCAGTCATAGCCCATTGATCAAAGCAAGGCTCACGGCCAACCTGATATCAATTTGGAAGAGATGCATTATCACTTCTGGGAAAATTATAAACAGTATTGCTGTAGTCAGAACAGGTCCAGTTGTATATAACCAACATTCCAAAAGGCCATACTGCAAGCATGTTTGGAAAAAGACATGGATGAACCACCCCACAACCCAACAATGACTGAACAAACCTAGCTTTTGATTGACATGCATGACCCTTGCCTTCTTTACCAGTTGGCCATCTTAGCCTTGAGTTTATCTTCCTTCCTCCTAAAGTGTTTAAAATACACAATGTCTGAGTTTCCTTCGCTTCTAGAAAATATTCAATTCGGAACTAGCCCACAGTCCTTTTGAGATGATGCCACAATCCCTTTGGGATGCACTTGTCCTTACTGTAGCAAGCTAAATTAGCCTAACTTTTGCATGGCAGATATATCCCCAGTGGCCTTTGGTCAGTGACCTTTAGTACTGGGTAGGGAGAGTGGCCATTTTCAACAATAATGCCGGTGACCACACTTAATGATTATCTATGATTGTAGCCTCACACCAGCAACAGTAACACGTGCTCTTAGCACTCTTTTCACCTACCATCATACCGCATCGCTAATTGAACACTGCTATGAAAATGCACCTACTCCAAATGGTTTTAAATCCACCTCCATGTTTACATTTTATGAATCATTCCTTCATATCATTTACTTTTTCAAGTCCACTTATGTGAGTAAATTTATTTCTTTCTCAAAGCTGAGCATAGAAAATGAAGAGCAAGTGCTCATCTCCTATGTTGTCTCATGGTGAAATAACTTAATTAAAGGTAATATATACAAATTACCTTACTAATAGCTAACATTAAGAAATTACTTCATGGGGGTTTAAGGCAATATCAATCAATTCTTTAGGAATAAGAATTTCTCTAGTGGCCTAGATGAAGACTTGTTAATCACAGTCTTCCATAAAAAAAAGACATAAAGAATTATTTATTGTTAGATTAAACCTCAGTCAATATATGAAATAATACATTTTTATATCTCTGATAAGAGTAATTTTCCTTCTTTCATCCCCTGATGAAAACAAAAAGCCAAATCTTTATGTTTCTTTGCCTAGAATGGATTAATTTTGTAGCACAATGTATGCTGTCATCAAAACAAAGAAATAGAAGGAAGAAAAAAAAGAATGGCTATTTTGCGGTGGAAAGCACCTGCTCATGAAAGAACTTAGGGCAAGATAGAGCATCGAACATTTAAAAAACTGGTACATGTTCAGCCTAGCATAAGGATGGAGGGGTGGTGGGGTAAGAGTAAGGAAGGCAAGCAAGAGCTAGTCCATAATGTTTTCAGTAAATATCCTCAGGAATTTAAATTTCACCCTAAGAACAAAAGGAGGCATTCAAGAATGTTTATCAATGGAAAACATTGTGGCATCACTCATATGATAGAAACACAATTCTGGATGCAACATGGAGAATAGTTTGGCAGATGTCAAACTGAAGATCAGAAGGCAATGAAGAGGCTGTGGCAGCAAACCATATGCCAAAATGAGAATAACGTGAAGTAGAAAAATGGTGGTCGGTTTGGAGGAAAGAGAGTGCATGGGGTTCTGTTGAAGAGGTAGTATCTGCAAGGCTTGGTGAGCAATTAGATTGTGTAATGAAAGCCAAAGAAGAATCTAAAACACACTTATTTGTGAATGACAGAAATATTTATTACATGAAAGGGGGTAGGCAGGAAGTAGAGATACTTTGGGTGATGAAATGAGTTTAACTGTGTATATATTAGGATTGAAATGCCTGAAGCATCTTCATTGGTGTATCCAGAGGTGAGTTACATACATGCATCTGATAGTTAGAAATAAAAGCTTCCAATGAAAAGATTGATTCTATGCTCATCTTGGCTTTCATGGTACTAGAAATATGGGAGTGCATACAATTGTCTGAAGTGCCTGAAATGGGGGTTTAAGTCTAGCTAAAGCAGAACCCCAAAGGACATCAACTTTCATGATACAAATTTAAATAGAGAGGCCCACGGGCGCCTGGGTGGCTCATTCGCTTAAGTATCCGACTTTGGCTCAGGTCATCATCTCATGATTCGTGGGTTCTAGTACAGCTTCGGGCTCTGTGCTGACAGCTCAGAACCTGGAGCCTGTTTCAGATTCTGTATCTCCCTCTCTCTCTAACCCTCCCCTGTTCATACTGTCTCTCTCTCTCTCAGAAATAAAAACAAACAAACAAACAAATGCTAAATAGAGAGGCCCACAAGTGAATCAGAAGAGAAGCAGCATGAGAGACAAAACTGAGTGCTCTGTTGGAAGCTGAGGTAGAAAGTTTTTAAATCAAGTTGGTGTCTGGGCACCTGGGGGACTCAGTTGGTTAAGCATCAGACTTCATCTCAGGTCATAATCTCGTGGCTCATAAGTTCGAGTCCTGAATTGGGCTCTGTGCTGACAGCTCAGAGCCTGGAGCCTGTTTCAGATTCTGTGTCTCCCTCTCTCTCTCTCTGTCCCTCCCCTGATCATCCTCTGTCTCTCTCTGTCTCTCTCCCTCAAAGTCAAATAAACATTTCAGAAAAATTTAAATCAAGCCAGTATTACTAATGTTGTCAATTTCCCCTGAGTAAAAAAAGGAAGGAAAAAAAAAAAAGCCTAAGTGCTGATAGGAAGGACCCTATTAACATCAGAGTCTAGTTTCAATGTAATATGGTACAGAAAATCCCCCAGAATTCTGTAAATGAGTGTTGTAACTGTATTTATGTGAACTGATGTCAGTGAGACAAACTTGGTTCAAATATCTTCATTAAACCAAAAGATGATTCAGCCCATTAAATAACCTGCAAGCATGGCCAGTCTTCGGGAATGACTGAAATCAGCATCTTGGATGTCAGGAATATGCTCTCTGCACTGAATCTCCGACCACCGTGTGCATATACGTGATATTCTCCGTAATGTTATTTCTCTAATCTTAAATGGCAGTCAGGGAAGGTTGACCAAAACTTTTCCAAATTACTACCAAGAGATTGAGTCTTTTACTAAATTAAAATTTGATTGAAAAAGCATCGGAAAGAACCGTGACCTACTTTGGTCTGAGTAGATATCTTGCCACGCTCTGTAGCTTGAGTCAAGTGTCTGTTCCTAAATGATAAACTTTGTCTAGTGGGGGGTGGGGTATTAAATTGCATTATTGTTCCAAAAGATTCAACCCTTTCCCCGTAGGTCCCTGAGAGGGTCTTGACCATGAGACCATGTTGGGTGGGTGTGGTGCTTTCCCTTGACCTTGGTGTCAGCCATAACACTTGCTTTGGCCAATGGATCTCAGTGGTCCTGGCACTAGAAGTACCTTGAAATATGCTTGTTTTGTCACCTCACAACCTCCCACCTCCACAGTCAGGACCGAAGTGGTTTCTTCTGAGTAATCTTTGGGCCTTCACCTTCAGGCATAGAATGAACATGAGTAGAGCAAACCTCAACACTCGTGAAGCAGAAGCCGAACCCGGGGCGATGTGTGGCTTAAAGCCAATCTTCCACTTTCAGCTCCGACTGAAGCAGCAACATGCAGCCAACCCATGGTCACAGGGACAAACGGTTGTTGATTAAAATTCCTGAGGGGCACCTGGGTGGCTCAGCACGTTAAGCATCCAACTTCGGCTCAGGTCATGATCTCACGGTTGTGGGCTGGAGCCCCATATTGGGCTCTGTGCTGACAGCTCAGGGCCTGGAGCCTGCTTCAGATTCTGTCTCCCTGTCTTTCTGCCCCTCCTCAGCTCACACTTTGTCTCTCTCTCTCAAAAATTAATAAACATTAAATTTTTTTTTTTTTAATTCCTGAGTTCTGGAGTCATTTGTCATATTACTTTATATGAAGTCACAACTAAGGGATGCCAGTGGGACACTATACTTTTCATTCTCTTCTAGAACCTCATGCTATTAATTCAGGAAAATGTTATCCAGAATAAAGGAGAGGTGCTAGGAAACCAAATGGCCAAGACCCACCCCTGGGAGGAGCAAGTACAAGTACGGTGTGGAGAATAGAGATGGAAGTGTTAGTAAGAAGGGTGGGTGTGGAGGTGGGAACGATCTCGGGTGGGAAGCAGAGGGTTTGTGTAGTTGAGGTTTTAATTTGTGTGTGTGTGTGTGTGTGTGTTGTTTTTAATGTGGAAGAACTTATTAAGATGTAAAAGCTAAGTGAATGGAGTGAACAAAACATGAGTCTGAAAATACAGAGATGGAGGGCATGTTAGGAATATAGGATCCTTGAGAAGCCAAAGACCATGTGGTCCAGAGGAGAAGGAGGTGCATGCGACAGAGAACAGACGTTTCCTAAACACGAAGGCAAGAGGGAAAGGATGTGCTTGGAGAGGACCATTGTGGAGGTTTCATGATGGAAAATAGAGGCATTCAGGGGTTACTTTGATTTTTCTTTTTAGTTATTTCTGTGGTGTAAATCCTAAGAGAACCTTCTAAAAGAAGTCAGGAAGTACATGCAAGCTTAGAGATAAGAAGAGATGGGGGAGAGGATTGAAATAATTGTGGTGTAGACGGGGTGGCTATGGCAAAGCAGAAACGATGTAGGCGCATACCAACATTCACACCAGAACTCAGAATAAAAGCACCCACAGAACACAGGACAAATTCTCACTTAAGATTTTGATGTAACCATTGAGCAATAAAACGAGAGCCCCGTGTTGTTCTGAGTTGCTAGAGCCGCAGTCACTCCACCATGAAGACAGAGGGCAAAGAACACATGGCCACTGTTTGTCCCCAAACTGAGAGTCATAATAGCTTCCCTTCCACCACAGGCAAAAATCAAGCAAAACCCAGAAAATAAAGAAAAATCACCAGCCCACACTCCTCTGTGCTTCTTCAGTGATGCTGACTCAGCCTCTCTGCACCTCTCTCCCTACAGTTCACTCAACCTCTCCACACCTCTCACCCTGCAGTCAGTCCTGGACTGCACCATCGCACACGGCAGTAGAGGAAGCCACACATTCAGAAGTGTGAAGTCATCAGTAGGCTCAAACATAGCCGAAAACTAAAGGCATCGCTTCCAAGAAGAATTGCAAACCGAGGGAACTCTCCTTTGATACACAAATCAATTAAAGATACTAAACCCAAGTGAATACTGCTTTGAAGAGACATGCCTAACACGAAATGTAGCAAGAGACTTTTAAACCAAGGTGGACAATGAGGTGGTCAAAGAACACGGAAGCAGTGCACATGTGGCGGCCAATTAATTGTAGACAAAGAAGGATGTAAAAGGAAGTCTTTGATTAAGACAAATTGGGTTAGTTCAAATTGACAAAATGTCCAAACCACCATGCGTAATCACTCATTCATGTTTATGTAATAAATAGGATGGCAACAAAATGTATCTAATAGAACTCTGTTAGAATAACAAGGATATACTAAGAAACATAATTGTTCTGGGGCGCCTGGGTGGCTCAGTCGGTTAAGTGTCCCATGTCAGCTCAGGTCATGATCTCCTGGTTCCTGAGTTCATGCCCTGTGTCAGGCTCTGTGCTGACAGCTCAAAGCCAGGACCCTGCTTTGGATTCTGTGTCTCCCTCTCTCTCTCTGCCCCTCCCTCACTTCCACTCTCTCTCTCTCAAAATAAATAAACATTTAAAAATTTATAATAATTGTTCTGTGACTTGGACAAGTCGCTTGCTGGTTCCATTGGTCACATAGACCCCAAGATAAATTAACAGGTGACTTAAAATAATAAAATTAAGGTAAAAATCAAATATATATAGAAAACATTACTTAAACAATGAAATACTGTCTAATTATTAAATCAGTATCAAAAAGGAAGATATTATTAAGATACAGTAAAAACATTTCATTCTGCAATAAAAATATGTTAATAGATAAAAAGAAATTTTTTGCAACAAATATGAAAATAAATAACTATTAACCATGTAAAAAACACTTATGTTTCAATGAACAAGTAAAAATCGAGTTCCCTGTTTAAAATGCTTAAAAATGCATCATGAATCCTCGATTTCCATCAATAAAAATGATAGCAAGATAAAATGTTTAGTGAAACTGGTAATCAAATAAATGTACATTAAATTAAACACCATTTAGAAACATAATCTGACGTGATAACTTTCATTGCCAGTAAGCGCATGGTAAGAAAGAATATTTTTTTGCAGATAGCATGTATTGCTAGTCAAAACGTGGTAGGAAATGTTAGACCCAACTATGCTACAATGTGTAAGAGGCGGCCATAAGTCAATAAGGTATCAGGAAATATAAAACTCATTTTTAATGAGTCCTCAGAAATGTTTACACTACAAATGAGTTAAAAGGCCACAAACCACAAACGCAAAATGAATAGATTCTTGACAAACATTAGCCTAAACAGAGATCAGTAATATTAGGACAATGACTTTTTTAAAAACTTTTTTACTGTTTATTTATTTTTGAGAGAGAGAGAGAGAGAGACACAGCACGATCAGGGGAGGGGCAGAGAGAGAGGGAGACATAGAATCTGAAGCAGGCTACCAGCTCTGAGCTGTCAGCACAGAGTCCGACGTGGGGCTCAAACTCATGAGCCATGTGACCATGACCTGAGTCAAAGTCGGACGCTCACCCAACTGACTGAGCCACCCAGATGCCCCAGGACAATGACTTTCAACAGTAGTTGCAAGGATGAGCCTCCTATGTATTCTTTTTATATTTTCTAAAGATATTACAAAATGTTATTTCTTTTACATAAAAAGTAAATGAGACAACGTACAGAGGAGACAATTGAACCCAACCTGTTTGTATCTCCATTGTCAAGTCTTTGGTCTCATTAAGGGGACCCCATAATGTTTTTCAGTAAGTAAATATGGCCTGAACTAACCAGTTTCTCATGTCCTGCACATGTGATCTTTATAGACTTCTTCACTGCAGCTCTGTTCTCCGCTCCACTTTCTCTGGCTATTCTGGCTCTTGAGTAAGAGGATGGAGGTTGGCAGTGTTTCTCAGAAACCTGGGTTGAGATTTGCTTTGCTTTATTACCTGTTTCCAATGTTGCAACTGTGCCCACCCCACCCCCCCCTTTTTTTTTTAACTTCAGTTGTATGTAACTATAAGACTAAGTCAAAAGTGGTAGTCCTTGGGGCACCTGGGTGGCTGAGCCAGTTAAGCATCCAACTTGATTTGGGCTCAGGTCATGATCTCATGGTTGGTGAGTTTGAGCTCAGTCTGTGTTGAGCTTTGAGCTGAAAGTGTGGAGCCTGCTTGGGATTCTCTTTATCTCCCTCTCTGTGCCCCCCAACTTGTTCTCTGTTCTCTGTCCTTCTCTCTCTCTCTCTCTCTCTCTCAAAAATAAATAAACATTTTTATGTGGTATTTCTGGCAGTACTAATTGTGTTTCAAGAGTATCCAGTTTGGATCAAACAACTAGAATGGATAAATGGTACAATAAGTAAAAATGACTCTAATCAATGTGAATTGCTTTGTGGTGCCCATTCAGAAACAAATTATAAAGAAAATTAATTAGAAAAGTGCTCAAAGCTAAATGGCATGAATGCAGCAAGCAATATAAATTGGAAAGTTCTATCCAAAGTTTTGCAAGTACGGTGACTTGAATACTGAGGGACATTGATAAGAAAGGCATATACAGCATATTGAGCCGGTCTGGATGAAGCGACATTCTGTAAGAAGTCCTGCTTATCTGTTTTAATTTTTCCTTACCCCCAAATCAAAACAAGTTAGGCAGGAAGAATTCAGTGTATAAATCTACCCATAAAATTGTTTAAAGTGTGCTTCTAAAAATGACATGGGTGCCATTTGAGCAGGACTAAATATCCATTTTGTGACCTATTATTCTAAAGCGTACTCATAATGAGTTTGATATTAAATTAAATATTAAAGTAGTTTCTGAAAATATATTAAATTAGTTACTGAATAAGTATTTACTCATGAATCTCTACAAATATGTTCTTCATGTCCAGTCCAATTTACTAATTTCGTTCTTTCTGAGTCTTACTCAATTTGACTTGCTTTCCATTTACTTTTCCAACTTTTTCACAGCAGGGGAACATCCCCTTTTTCTTTCCTTTTGGGTTTGTTTGTTTCTTTTGCTTTTCATTCTGGAGGGGATTTTTTTTTTTTACCTGCACACTTGCCCTCAGTCTCCATTCAGATCCTTGCTCAAATTTCATTTTAAATGCATCGTCTTAAAGAATTGCATGGCATTTGATATTTAACCAATACGTTTTGCAAACTACGTGACTAGTTATTAATTTGTGGACTGCTATCACTTCATTTGAATTTTCTGGTAAATGAATCATATACATTTGTTGTCATATTAAAATCCGATCACCTGAGTCTGGGTGTCTGAGGTCTTCTGCCTTAACCTTCTGTCCAGGTGACATATATGTTCATTCATTCCCTTTAATTCCTTAAATCAGCAAATACTTTTGAAACATCCATTCTGTGCAATGTCATCTGTGAAACGCTAAAAACCTGAAATGATTTATACACAAACAAGACCGTGTAGGAAAGCCAGAGAATGCTGCTGAACGTCATATTGCGAGTTTAACGTGTGATATGATCTCCCTCGAAGTATTCTTCTTGAAGTTTAGACGTTCCTATATTTAAAGTTATGTTGCCGCGTCCTTTGTTAGGAAATGACATGTGCTTCCGAGTGCCACCACATTTCAGACCACATTTCATTGACTGTCAGGCCTTTTTCCCCTCGGGCACTGACACCTTATCGCAATTGCCACCTTTCAGGATTTTCAATTATCACTTTACTGATTGACACTCTTCAACATTTGTCAACATGTTCACTTTCCTTCAGATGGCATAGGGACGTTCTCAAGCAAACATTCAGCCAATCCAATAATTGTGGACCGTTAGAAAACATCATCATTGACAGCCAACAATGGGGCACACGGGCAAGCAAATGAAAAGCCATGTGTCAGTGCCTCGTATTTAGCAAATGCACGGCTTAGACGAGGAGGTGAAACCTCCATGAGCGTTTCAGCAAAGGAGCTGACAAGTGAAAACAAAGCAACAGTGTAAGATGTATGACAAGCCGTGTGCACAGATCAGCGCTGTATTTGTGCGTCCCTGTGCATGTGCAGAATGCATATGGATCCTTGTAGTCGTGCAGTATCCGGACCCGTACTTCTCATATTGGTGGTAACACTGAGATCAAAAGAGAGTATAAGACCTTACTAAGGCCACAAGGATGGTTAAGATCAGAATCGGAACTCAAGTGTCATCATTTCCCGTGTCTCACCAGTGTCTCTTATGCGCTAAGATTTGCTGATCAACGTGTATGTTGAAACACTTCTGCCATCGCACTTATGTTACCTGTACTGTATTGCAGTCCACAACACCAGCTTCGTATACTGCACCTTCACACCTTTATTTTCCAAATTTTGAGGGTGAACTTGGTATCCCGTGACATTTACAAATGAAATACTTAAATAAAAGTGTTTAAGGCCTAAATAGGCAAATTATAAACTACAATCTTTTTTTTATTTTTTTTTTTTGTACTTTATTTTTAGACAGAGAGAGACAGAGCATGAGCAGGGGAGGGTCAGAGAGGGAGGGAGATACAGAATGTGAAGCAGGCTCCAGGCTCTGGGATGTCAGCACAGAGCCGGACGCGGGGCTCGAACCCACAAACTGTGAGATCATACCCTGAGCTGAAGCCAGACACAATCAACCGAGCCACCCAGGCGCCCCTATAAACTACAATCTTTGATCTTAGACATCAAAATAACTTCGTTTTTCGATGAGTTGCCAAGTAAAGTCCTATTGGATTTGAGATTAGCTAATGGCTTATCAATAGACAGATAGATGAAACATGGATGAATGGAGAGGTACATTGACAGATAGATATATAGATCATTTTTACTTGCATTTGTAAATGCTATATAATGTTCCAGAAAAAAAGGCATCATGAGTGAAATATTTAAAAATAAAAGGTATTGTTTTTGCAATAATGAACTCTCCTGCATTTTCCAGAGTAAAATTTAGTATTTGTTCAAATCCCTAATGATAAACATTTGAGAAAGCATTTATTTGCCATAATCATTTTGGGGCCTGATTTAATCATCCTTGGGCTCCTTTTTATCGGAGTCAAGATTCCACACTTTGTCAGTTCTTCCCCAGGTTTGATGCTCAAATATATTTGAATGCTTGGGAACATAAATGCAGACATCTGGATATTATGATACATCAAGAATTCCCAGGACAGAAAGGGAGAAGTCTGTTTAGGATATATTAAAATGTTTGAGCTAGTGGATTTCCAGGTTGCCCAAACACAGCACAAAAATCTACATGAAAGAAAAAAATTAATTACCTTAGTAGAATCAGTAAAGTGGAACTACGTTTTGTTATGATGAGAAGCTGCTTTTAAATTGAATTAGTTTTGAATCAACCCTATGACACATCACTATTCAACTGTGATATTGAATTTAGGAAGTTTAATGATGTGAAAATGCTTTTACAGGAATATCTTGGTGACAACAGAACACTGGAAACATTCATATTTAGAAAATATTAATTACACACATTAAATCATTGAAGGAATGTTTCTCGTAAACCATCTGTCATTTAAAAGAGAAAATTATTTTTAATTATTTTACAATTATTTTTAATTAATATATGATTAATAGAGTTAAGCAATGCAGAACTCAGAATATCATGGCAAAAAGAAGGCTAAAGAACACTTGAAATTCTCTGGCAAAACTTTTTCATGATCTGAAAAGAGAAGACATGTTTTCAGAAAAGACAGTAAATAATTTCAGCATGGCTGCTTTTAAATATATTCTGGAAAGAAATGGACATTTTTTTGGAGCGCATTGCCCAAACACCTTTCCTCCTAAATTTTAACAACAAAAAAAAAAAACACTTGAATTTATACTTTTATTTTATTTTATTTACTTCTAGGAGAGAGAGAGAGAGAGACAGAGAGAGACAGAGAGAGACAGCGTGAGCAGGGGAGGGTCAGAGAGAGAGGGAGTCACAGACTGAAACAGGCTCCAGGCTCCGAGCTGGCAGTCAGCACAGAGCCCGACGCGGGGCTCGAACCCACGAACCGCGAGATCATGACCTAAGCGAAAGTCGGATGCTTAACCGACTAAGCCACCCAGGCGCCCCGAATTTATACTTTTGATAATAAACCGTATACTTTATATTTTATTTTTAAAATTCATTTATTTAAGTTCAAGTTAGTCACATGCAATGTAATGTTGGTTCCAGGAGTAGAGCCCAGTGATTCATCACCTACATATGACACCACCCAGCGCTCATCCCAAGTGCCCTACTTACTCCCATCCCCCGTTTAGCCCATCCCCCACTCAACACCCCACCAGCAACCCTCAGTTTGTTCTCTGTATTTAAGAGTCTCTTATCATTTGCCTCCTCTGTTTTTGTCTTATTTTTCCTTCCCTTCCCTATGTTAATCTGTTTGCTCCTTAAACTCCACATATGGGTGACATAATATTTGTCTCTCTCTCACGGACTTATTTCACTTATTAGCATAATACACTCTAGCTCCATCCACGTTGTTGCAAATGACAAGATTTCATTCTTTTTTATCCCCAAATAATATTCCATTGTATGTATATGATTTAATTTTTGAGTGCCTTTTTTAAATGTAATGACAAAAGACAGGAAAACTGTTGAAAACATGCCCTTACTAAATAAATATGGTAAACTTTCACACAACCAGTACAAGGAGAATATTACTTGTATCACCAGATACTGGGCAAGTTTTAAACCTACACTTTTGTGCAGAACAAAAGAGAAACATAAGTAAATTTTATTTTAAAAGAAGAAGAAATCATGAAGGAAAATAAAATTTTATACCTTGGTCCATTATAAAAAATAATAGTCTCTAATAAGATTTTATAAACTCTGCATTTTCATTATGATTGAACTGAGTATCACTCGTCTTAATGCAGTTGAGCTAGTGAAGAAAATTATATCATCATGATGTAACTCACTTATTTTGTACTACAAATATATATCATGTGTAGTAAATCTGTATCATTTTAAACCCGTTTGCTTATTGATATGTACAGTGGGAAAACATTTAACTATGTTTTTCATACTTAAAATAAATTTTTTTATGGTTAAATCTTAACAAGCCATAAGCACTGACTCCAATACAGTTTTATCAGGTTATAACATTTTATTGTAAGTTTGAAATTAATACTTTGAGAAAATGAAAAAGAAATATTACTTAGAATGCAAATTGAACTGAATCTTAGCGCACTCTGCCTAATGAATAAATATCCATGAAAGAAGAACTATTTCGGAATGTATTAATTGCCAAGGCAGTGACCTGGAAATAATATCTCATTTATTATCACACTCTTAACTATCACACTTATTTATAAAAGTAATACTGAAAAAAATTCTCATGCATGCATCATTTTGATAGATGTGAAGGGTACTATACACTGGCTGTAACTCTGTACTCTCCAACGACTATTCTTTTATCATTGGAATAATGACGGAAGTCTTCTCTCCCGATTAAAGTAGAGAAACTTCTTCCATGAAATAGCTCATTAAACCTCTGCTACAGAAAGGATACAGAAAGGATCTATATTAGATCAGAAATGATCTGATCTAATAGGAATCTAACAGGCGTCTGATGACTTTACTGATGGTGTTACTTTGGGGGCCTTATACACTCTTTGCTATAAATCAGCTTAAATAGTGAGCTCTACACTAAGTCCAAACAAAAGCAAAAAGGTCGTGGTAAAAAAGTCTTTGTGCTACCCTTGATCAAGTTCCTATAATTAAAACCACCATTATGGAAGGTGGAAGTACTTAACACAGTAAGCAGTCATTAATAAAAGCTCAAGATACTATGTTACTTAGTGGTTTCCGGTTTCCTATTCCTTAATCTTTGAGGTCTGTCTTTCCATCCCAATGACAAAACTGCCTTTTTCTATTTCAAACGAATATTTTTTCCATATTAATGTTTCAATCTTTAAAATAACAAACATACATTAATACTGGAATATTTCCTTTCTAAGTCATTTCAGAGAAAATTCCATCTGAGAATTGTCTCAAGGTTACTACCTAGCATTTACTCGGGCTGAGTGTTTTACATGTTTTATCTCATTCACGATCTTAATTCTTCCTTTGAGATAGCTTTAGTTTACTCCATTTTACAGGCACGAAATCCAAGTTCAGAGATAACCTGACCAAGTTCATTCAACTACTAAATGAGGAACTATTACAATCCAGGTCCATTTGCCTCAAATAATATACTCTAAGTCACTACCCTACACTTTCTAAAACATTGACTCCATTAAGTAGTTCTTAGATTATATCCCACAGGGGTGGCACATCACATGACAGTCCTTAACCTCAAGCCAATGAGAAACATCACTAATCAAGTCTCACCAATTTCCAGAAACCTTCTTTGCAGAGGTTAGTATTCTCTTAGGTAAGCATGTAGCATGTAAGCAATCAATCTGCATTTTTTTTTATGTTGACTACCAATCAAAAAAGCAAAGTTATTGTTTTGTGTGTGTTTATTTAGATTCCTATAGTAGCTCCCTCTTCTTTTTTTTTTTTTTTGAGGAAAAAACCTACTTTACATTATATAATGGATGATATTAAAAGAAAAGCAAAGTACCTTGCAATACAATTTTAAATCATCTAATACGATTAGTGTTCAAGAAACTAAATAAAAGAAAAACCTCCAGGATTAGTCTTATATAAGACTTTAACATATTCATCTCATATTAAAATTACAGTAAAATGAATGTATAATATGACCTCTCTTCTCCCAGGGCTCCCAAACTCCTATCACTAGTTTGCAAATTATTTATGTAGATGTTTCTGAAATCTTCCTTTAGGAGGATCTGACATATTTTGTTCATCCTGAAGGTAGAAGATAGTTGACTCTCCTCTTCTTCTATATAGTAGAATATTACTAAGTGATTATGGAATTACTCCTTATGTTGATTTAATTACATTCTTTTTTTTTGAAGTTTATGTATTTATTTTGAGAGACAGAGAGAAGGAGAGCACAAGCAGATGAGGGGCAGAGAGAGAGGGAGAGAGAGAGAGAGAGAGAGAATCTCAAGCAGGCTCCACACTGTCAACACAGAGACTGATGTGGGGCTCAGACCCATGAACCGTGAGATCATGACCTGAGTCGAAACCAAGAATCAGACGCTTAATCAAGAGCCCCCCAGGTACCTTAATTATATTCTTTAAATACATATATTTAGATGGAAATAAATACATGAATACATTAGTGAATGTCACCCTGAAACAGAGAATATGGAAGAACATGACTTTAAGTTCTATGTAGAGATTATGAAATTGCAGTTAGATCTTTACGTTATCTCTTGTGAGCTAGTGAAAGCTGCTTCCAATAATCTAGTACTCCAGACTAACCATCTGTCTGAACCCTTCTAGAAAACTGCAAGTGGAAACTATCCTGCAGAGCTTAGTCAACCCACGGATTTAGATGAGAAAATGACATATTTCTTGTTGTTCTTAACCACTAAACTCTAGATTTCGTTATGTACCACTAAAAAAATGGAAGAGATTTAAGAAAACATTCATCAGTTATGATATAGAGAATGCATGTGAACCCCTGTCATAAGACAGTTTGGAAACAAACATTGGGTTTTATGTATATTAAATAATTATTGGTAACTTTCAAGACATGATAATGGCAACCTGGGGAGTAGCTAATGGAGATTTATTACATTTTCCTTCTGCTTAGTTTCCCCATGTATTAAGCATAAGTATAAATATGGGGAATTAGGGGCGACTGGGTGGCTTAGTCGGTTGAGCGTCCGACTTTCGCTTAGGTCGTGATCTCGCGGTTCGTGGGTTCGAGCCCCGCGTCGGGCTCTGTGCTGACTGCCAGCTCAGAGCCTGGAGCCTGTTTCAGTCTGTGACTCCCTCTCTCTCTGACCCTCCCCTGCTCACACTGTCTCTCTCTCTCTCCTAGAAATAAATAAAACATTAAAAACTAAATAAATAAATAAATAAATATGGGGAATTAAATTGAAAACAATGTACATAAATAGCACAATAACTGGGTCATATTAGTTTCTTGATGAGTTTTGGTCCCCTCATACTGTAATACCTTAATCAAATATTTATATAAAACAATATCCAATAACCTCAAGAATGAGAAAAAATATGAAAGAAACATAATTAGGAAGAGCCATCTGAAAACAGGAGACAATTCTGATGTTGGCTTAAAAGGCAACAGCCTAGCCTTTGTTGAGTATTCAACAAAAACCATCCCAAAGGTGGACAATTAAGTTTTCATATTTCACCTTATTTGAAGCTAACAGCCAACCATGAGGAAAGCATGGATGGAGCAAGAAGAATGTGTAGAACATGCTGATTGTGAATAAGTTGCCACTGCAAATTGTATGACTAAGGTTAGCAAGTGACAGCCATGTTGTGATGGGGAAGAGAGAAGTGTTATTGAATTTGAACACTGAGTAGGAAGATTGAATGGTAAGGTGATAACTGTTCTCTGGGTCAAAAGAAATTCCTGAAAGCCTGTGTTGATAAGAGATCAATGGCTTCCATATTATTGTAAGACTGCTTTTGAAAGAGATTGGGAAAGAAGCAATATAAATGTACTCTTGTTGAAAAGCATTTTCTTTCCTATTTGAATATACTTAAATATATTTAAATGTAAATAGCAGACATTTATAATATTTTCCTGTTAATCTTTAAATGTGTTTATTACTGCCTAATTCCCAAAAAGAACAGTTGAGGTGGCTTCCAAAGCAAAACATACATAATATGATGAACACTTTGAAACTGAAAACCGGGTCCAAGGGAAAAAAAAATTGAAAAGCAACATAAAACAGCCAATTTCACATGGCGGTTATACACAATAAATATGATCCAAGTTCAATGAAGGATATTTATGGGCTGATATGGAGTAGATGGTGGTAGACTAGTTCTCCTTCCTCAGCAACTAGAAAACATAATAACAGTTGAAAAATGTCAGGGTGACAGGGATGGCTCAGTCGGTTAAGCATCTGACTCTTGATCTTCGCTCAGGTCATGATCTCATAATTTATGAGATGGAGTCCCAGACTGGTCTCTGTACTGACAGCACAGAGTCTGCCTGGGATTCTCTCTCTCTCTCTCTCTCTCTCTCTTTCTCTCTGCCCATCCCCCGCTTGTACACACATGCTATCTCTTTCAAAATAAATAAATAAATACTTTTTAAAAGGTGAAAAAAGAAAGCTTTAAGGACACCATGGGAGTTTCTGAGGCCAAGAGAAAACAAAGCTCTTGAGAAGGAAGAACCTCTTAGAAGTGAGCTAACCTCCTGTCAAGGATTATACTTTGGAATAATTTCCCAATTCTGGTGATTCCCAAAAATGGACTCTCCTGCCTACGTGCCCTTGAAGGACACCCGCGAAGAGGAAAATTGAACTGGCAAATGTTTTTGCAGAGATATGAGAGCCGTAAACACATAGCCAGTTTCTCCCTAAGTACATTTGCTAAATTCTAGGATTCTGTAGGTCTCACGCTAAACACCTAAATTGAAAACTAACATTTTGTTAGTTTTCTGAGATAAGGGTAAGATTTTTTTTTAGGAAATCTTTTAAAGAACTTTAGGAATTTCTTTAGGAAATAGATCTTCTTTAGGAAGAAAGTCCCCAGAGAACCCAAAGTGACCTTGGGAGCTGAAGGGCGAGGGACGTCATAGATGGAATGGACTTTCCACAGACAACAACACACCTGTGACTTAGCAGGTCCTTGATTCCATTAAGATGATCAGAAACCACTTGATCTACTAAGAGCAGGGAGCTTACTTTCTTCTGTAGAGTTTCCAGATAGTAAATATTTTTGACTTAGCAAGCATATTTTCTCTTCCAGCATCTTCTCAGCTATACCATTGTATTATGAACATAGAGACAAGGTGTAATATATAAGTGTGAATGTTTTCTAATAAAACTTTATTTACAAAATCAGGAAATTTGTCAGATTTGACCCATGCACTGTAAAATTTACTAACCACTGGCCTAGAGAATGATAATATTGCCTATTTTTACATGCAATGTCATTATTAAGCATTCAGTCAAAACTTGCTAGTAATACCAAATAATATGACTAAAATGCAAAGACTTTCACAAGTTATTTGGAATCCATGAAGAAAAATGTAAGGAGAAGCTGAAGCTGTATAAAAGAACACCTGAAATAAAGAACGATTTAGACCATCTGACAGAAGATCAGACATGGAAAAAAGGGACAAGAAAGTTAATAGAAAGTATGCAAATAGAAGGAAAAAGGTTAAAAATAATGATAAAAAAGACAATTTTTCCACATCGACAAGCATTAAGATTGACAGCTAATTTCTTAATAGAAATCACAAAAATTAGCAGACAATGAATTGAGTTCTTTATAGTGCTGATAGAAAACACCAAGAATCTGGAACCCAGGAAAAATACCTTTTAAAAAGGAAGGATTGCTTTGAAACCACTTTGGTAATATTCTTATTGATCTTGGTGTTGGTAAGCTGACAATTCATCTAATTGTGCATGTACATCGTGTGCCTTTAAGTATACCTGTGTACAGAATAAAAGATAATGGTAACATTATGATAAAGTCAACCAAAAACAAAAAGTAAAGGATATTCTGTTAAGGGTTAAGTTAATATAGTTGAAGTGGTACAATTTCTGACACCCAGATGGATTCACAGACAGAACTCAGAGGATGTGGAGGAGTAAATATATACTCTATCACGTAGATTATATTATTTCTCTCAACCAGATTTGCGAAGATGCCAACTCAGGATTTTTTTCCAATAGGGTCTCTGAGATACTGACAACTTATTTTGCTCATAAAGGGATCTACTTGGTCTAGGATTCAGACAAGGACACAGTAGGGGACATTTCTTATGAGACACTGAGACTTATCCATGATCTCATGCTGGGAATGGTCCAGAATTAAATTCAGTTGTTAGCTAAAGCCACTCAGTACAAACAAGAAAAAGCAAAACTGTGGCTTCAAGGTAAATAGCATCTGGAAGACTAAAAATATTTTTTAATGCAAGCTGCTTTTTTAAAATTTTTTACCACATGAAATACATTTAAGAATATTTTATATATGCATGTATTTGCACAAGCCCAGTGCCTGCTGGGCATTATGAATTGATGTCCATTCTTCCTTCGGTAAAGGGAACTTGGGTTTCCTTCCAAGGGTGCTGGAGGACTGGGGATTGAAGGAGGTGGGATGTGTTTGGTAAAGTGACACTTACTACATGACTTCCAGGGAACTAGAAAGATTCTCTAGCTAAATCAATTTAAAGGGGAAATTAGAAAACATATGAGTGTTGTCTTCTGTTACACTCAGTGACTATTAGATTTATGTAAACAAGAAAATCAGGCAGCTTAGTTCTTTGCAGCCCTAGGGGAAAAGCATAGCGTGCAAATTTATCTTATGGAAGTTTTCATTTCTTTTAAACTTAACATTTCTTCCAAAATAATGTAAACTAAATGAGCACAGGCCTTTTTTTTTCCTTCTGTCTTGTTCGCATTGCTTCTATAATCAATATGGAGGGCAATAAGTATTTGTTTAGAAGCAAAGAAGGGAAGGAGGGAGCCACGGACGGTTGGGAGGGGAGAGGAAGAGGAGGGGCAGACAGGTACAAAGACAGAAGGATATAGGAAAGAAATTTTGGCAAAAAGATTACTAAGAAAAGTAATTATTTCCCTGATATGTTTCTGTCTTTGCATTTTTAATGAAGTAACGGGTAATCAAACATTTAATATTTAATGATTTAATAAAAAATAATAAAGACAACAACAAAGAGAGTAAGAATGACCTGATTAAATATAATTTAGGGCATGAGATAAGAAATCAGTTTTATATTCTACCTTGAGTGGTTTGCTCATTTTGCAAATACAGTATCTACATCTACTACATAACTGAAAAACCAAAACATGCTGAGGGCTCCGGATATAAATGAAATATCGTTTCTGCCTTGTGGATTATAAACTGATATTGATTGCTAGATAAGATAAACACAAGACAATGGAGATACTTCCAGGGGAAAGGGAGGGGGGGTGGTGAGTGTCAACTTGATAAATACAGCAAACCAAAGGTTATTTTTACAAGAAAATAATGGTCTCGAAGACTTGCCTACTGCTCACTATCCACACAACTCTTCTCGTTAATCTAACTCATTGTTAGGGCTACAACCTCATCTTAGCCAGATAACTTCTACAAACTCTTATAAATGTGATCCCTCCTCTGTGCTGTATTTTAGGTGGCCAGAGGGTGAGTGGTCTCTAAAATCTGCACATTGATACTCTACTCCTTGGCTCTTCTGATCATATTATGGTCTGTATTTGTGCCACAATTTCCAATGCCCTAATCATTTCTCAGTAAACATTTGCTTTGTCTTAGATTAGAATGTTGGGCAAAAATCTTGTTTTACTTTTCTATTTTTATATGAGCCTGTTCCATCCTGATAAGCTCACTTGCCCCTGAAATTCAAGCAGATGAAATTCCACTGGTGTTTTCTGGCTTTGTCAATAGTCATGAGTGTTTTGCTGTTTCTCCTGTTTAACTTTATCTCTACTGTTGCCCAGCAATGTTTCCCTGAATCATTCATTCCAGAGTAAGTGTCTGCTTCTGATATTTTCCCTCAAAACATTTTCCTTTTTTTTTTTTTTTTTTTTTGCTGATAGCAAACTCTGACGTTAATTTTTGGAAATAAAGACATAATTTCCATAAATGATTCTGAAACAAATATTATGGTGTGTGTAGTTTGCTTTTACCTAATCCAGGGTTTCTGTTAAAATTTGGCCTGAGTTTTTAAAAATAATTTTTATGTAAGTTATTTTCTTTGAAGCCAAAAAAATGCTATTTTAATAGGAAACAGAGTTAATGTGTACTTTGAAAATTGAGCTTTATATTATTATTGCACTATTCTAGTTGTTTTCCAGTCTAAATATCTATCTATATCTCTCTCTATATATGTATATACATATATACATATATATACATATACATATATATATGATTCCATATTAATAGTAAAGGAATTATAATTTTCTTGTTTGAGATTTCCCGAACATCAGGATAAGATAATGTTATATGCAATTTCAATGCAGATTTTGAAATTTTTTGGTGGAACGTTTTTTGTTGTTTTTAAAATAGAATTTCACCATGGCTAGTCAAAACAATGCAGAATTTTCAACAATTCTTTAGGAAACTCTGTTATTTAAATTGCTTTCATTTGGCATATTAACTGCAGGGTATGTGTCTAATTTTTTACTTCAGTCAATTTAAACATCAAAGAAAAAAGTTGGGTATTAAACTATCTTACTAAGTATTTCCTTAGCTGGTAAAAAGACTCTGTTCAGCTGTGAAGCTGGAAATGAGTGCCCAGCAAAACACCTTTTTGAATGGTTGAATAAATGCCAACGTGTAAGTAGGTTTTGCTTAGCTATAAAATAACAAAAGGGAATAATGTTTTTACTTTGATGTGATCACTCCCAAGCTTTTGTTGTCTGTCACAATCTCTAAGAAACAAAGAGAATCATAAACCAAGACATTTCACTGTGTGATTTAAAAAAAAATGCTCTGAGAAGACAGGAAAAGACACAGAATCTACAGGAATCTTGTGTTGAATTCCCACAGACATTCACTGCTGCAGAAGTTTTGTTGCACTCCTTGGAAAGGCGCTAAACCTATCTGGAGTCTGACTTCAGACTCTTCAGACTGTTTGAAGTCAATGGAGCAGTCAGACAATTAGACACCGTTTTCCATTTGGCTTAAATGAGTTATCACCTCGTTTCTGTGATACTGTTTCTTTACATCTACCTTGCTTCCAAATCATTTTATACCTTGCTTCCAAAAGAAAAAAAAAATCCTCAACCCAAAGCAGTCATTGTATGCTTGTGTTGATTTGGAGGTGACTGACCGTCAGTGGTGGGCGTCATTATTTCCTTAACAGAAAAGCAAGTAAATGATGTTAATAAGTCTGTTTTCTTCTGAAATGTGTTTCTTTGCTCATTGGTGCCTGTATTTTGTTTGCAAATGAAAAGGAGTTCTTTTTGGGGAGTTAAGATAGTTCTATATTTATTTGCCTGCTAGATAGAAGAGTTATGACATCAAGGAACATTCATTGAAATTGGGAACATGCCCCAGTGGCCTCCCAAAAATTCTCTATCTGCTTATGTTTTCTTGCCTAAAACAGTAGGGGAACCTAATTTCTGATTTGCACAGTAACTTCCAATCACTATTCTTAAGTCACTTGCATAAATAAAATCTCACATAAACTGTCATACGTTCATACAGTGATGAATGAATCACATAGTTATCAACATAGATTTATTTAATATATCTTTCTCTTTTTTGTTATTTATTTTTTGAGAGAGAGACAGAGCATGAGTGGGAGAGGGGCAGAGAGAGAGGGAGACACAGAATCTGAAACAGGCTCCAGGCTCTGAGCTGTCAGCACAGAGCCTGACGTGGGGCTGGAGCTCAGTGAACCGCAAGATAACAACCTGAGCCGAAGTTGGACGCTCAACCAATTGAGACACCTTTTGTTTACAAATTGATTTAAATATTTTGTTGCTTTTTTAATTCATTGTTAACCTTAATCCATGGAATATATTTAAGTTAATTTACCAGTTTATTAGTTTCCCCAAGTTATAAAGAGTCAGCACTAGGCATCTGGATATACAAGCCATGACACCTGATTCCATCTCTGGAATTTAATTTGTCTTCCCATGTTTTTAGAGAACCAGATGGGTCTACCAGGTAGAGTTCATACCATTTAAATCACCACTGGTAAAAATAGAAGGCTTTTGAGACTTATTAGGTACATGTACTAGAGCTGATCAAATCCAAAGAAATGTAAAACCTTGCTAAAAGATAAAATGTGTTATATTTCAAAAACAGGATTTTTAAAAATTAAGCATCTTATGAGTCTTTGAAATATGGAAAATTCAGTGTAGGTATATTCCACAAAGAGACTGAGAAAATAAATAACATGATTAGTTATTTTAATATAAAATATGGTTTCTGACAACTGGAAAATAATATTCATGAAGTGGGCATGATATTTCAGAAGGGGAAGTGACTTTGCACATGATCTCTGTATAGGAAAGGTGTTATCAGTGATAAAGCTTAGGACCTTACAATGGTAGTCAAAATGCAGATGAATTCATGCTAGAGAAAATTTTCCTAGATTCAATGGAGAAAAGTCTGAAACTTTGATTACCCATTGAATAGAGGTAGAAGTATGATTACATGGGCCGAGGGACTCGCAAGGTAGATACCAAGGCATTATATACACCCTCTTTTTCGTTTCTCCTGTTGAGTCTATCTTTGCTTACAGCAAGAGTAGTGAAAGTCAGTCTTGCCTAGTTCTTATCATGGCCGTATACATGGAAGGGGAGCCAAGAACTCAGCCAATTAAATGTCAAAGGGACACAGGAAGATCAGAGAGGAAGGTGGAGCAAAAGAGCCCTCCATACTCTTTTCAATAAAAAATGATTAAAATAGATACAAAACATTATTTTGTAATCCTGAGGCATTTCCAGTTTTTATTTGGAATTTGACACCTTAATATCTGTTGCATTTTAGTTTATGGTTATCAATTTTCTTTTTCAATAGCAAGTATGTAACAATTGTGTCTAACAATGGTGAGCTTTCCATATTCTTGGTGAAGAGTCTAATTTAGCTTGTTTTATTCTTACAGGATTGATGGCTGGTTTTGGTGACTTATGACTGACTTCCTTTGCGTGATGAGTTTTATCCATTCTAGAATCCTGTAGGATGGCCTAGTTCTAATTGATGCTCTTAATTTTCATGGTAACTTACACAGCTTGGTGACTTTTCTTTCCTTAATTCATTCACTCATTCATTCATTCGTTCATCTCTCATTCATTCATTCATTCATGCATTCAATGGCACTCAATGGTCCAGCTGAGATTGTATATTGAAATGTCTCCAGCTCCAGGAAATATCTTAGTATTACTTTTTGGTTAATATTCTTCCCTTCATTTATTTGTTCCTTTGCCTAGATCTGATACTAATGCATCAAATGTCTGATGTCTCATATTTATTCTCTTTATCTTGTTCTCTCAACATTTTTCATTTTTTCCCCTAGGTTGTATGAAAATATATTTAATATACCTTTCATACTTTGTGGTTACTTTTTAAAGCTTAAGAAGTCTTTCTTGTTTTCTGATTTTTTCATTTTGATTGTACATATTGTTCCAACCTTCCCATTAGATGCAATGTGGTCTATACACACCAGGGAAACAAATTAGAGCTTCTTGTTCTCGTTAAAGATTTCATCTAGGGGCACCTGGGTGACTCAGTCGGTTGAGCCTCTCACTTCAGCTCAGGTCATGATCTCTCAGTTTGTGAGTTTGAGCCCCACATCAGGCTCACTGCTATCAGACTGTCAGTGCAGAATCCATTTCAGATCTTCTGTTTCCCTCTCTGTGCTCTTCCATCACTGGCACTCTCCTCAAAATACATAAATATAAAAATAGTTCATCTACCTCTGAATAACCTCAATATATTTCTAAGATGAGCTGTTGTACTTGTTTGCTTGCATTTTTTTCACTTTTTTAAAAAAATTTCAGGATAGCTTTACACTTACAAAAAAATTGCAAAAATAGTGCAAAGGGTTCCCATATACCCCACACCAAGTTCTCACTATTATTAACATCTCTTATTGGAATGATACATTTGCAACAATTAACAGACCAATACTGACATATTATTATTAAATAAAAGGCTATACATCTCAGTTTCCTTAATTTTTAAAGATTTTTTCTATTGTAGGATTCCACCCAGGATACCATATCACAATTCAGTTCCTTTTGTCTGATATCCTTTGTTTTTCAGCCATTTCTTTTTGTTATTTTATTTTTTTTAATTTTTTAATGTTTTCTTTATTTCTGAGAGAGAGAGAGAGAGAGCGACAGTGTGAACAGGGGAGGGGCAGAGAGAGAGGGAGACACAGATTCTGAAGCACGCTCCAGGCTCTGAGCTGTCAGCACAGAGCCTGACGTGGGGCTCAAACCCACAAACTGTGAGATCATGACCTGAGCCAAAGTCGGACGCTTAACCGACTGAGCCACCCAGGCGCCCCTTGTTATTTTATTTTTAATTTCTTTTTCAAGTTTTTATTTAAATTCTTGTTAGTAGTTACTAATTACACGTAGTGTAATATTGATTTCAGGCATAGAATTTAGTGACTTATCACTTACCTGCAACACCCAGTGCTCACAAGTGCCCATCACCCATTTAACCCAACTCACCACCCACCACCCCTCTAGCAGCCCTCAGTTCGTTCTCTATAGTTAAGAGTCTCTTAGGGTTTGTCTCTCCCTTTTCCTTCCCTTCCCCTATGTTAATCTGTTTTGTTTCTTAAATTCTACATATGAGTGAAATCATATTGTATTTGTCTTTCTCCTACTGACTTATTTCATTTAGCATAATATGTTCTAACTCCATCCATGTCATTGCAAATGACAAGATTTCATTACTTTTGATGGCTAAGTAAATATTCCTCTCTGTGTGTGTGTGTGTGTATGTGTGTGTGTGTGTGTGTGTAGATGGACACCAAAACTTCTTTATTCATTGATTGATGGATATTTGGGCTCTGTCCATAGTTGGGCTATTACTGGTAATGCTGCTATGAACATCAGGGTGCATGTGCCCCTTCAAATCAGTATTTTTGTATCCTTAGGTAAATACCCAGTAGTGAAATTTCTGGGTAGTAGGATAGTTCTCTTTTTAATTTTTTGAGGAGCTTCCATACTGTTTTCAGAGTGGCTGTACCAGTATGCATTCCCACCAGCAGGGTAAGAGGGTTCTCCTTGCTCCACAACCTCGCCAACATCTGTTGTTCCAGTGTTAATTTTAGCCATTCTGACAGATGTGAGGTGGTATCTTGTTTTGGTTCTGATTTGTATTTCCCTGATGATGAGTGATGTTGAGCATCTTTTTATGTGTCTGTTAGTCATCTGGATATCTTCTTTGGAAAAGTGTTTATTCATGTCTTCTGCCCATTTTGTAACTGGATTATTTGGCTTTGGGATGCTCATTTTGATAACTTCTTTATAGATTTTGGATGATAACCCTTTATAAGATATGCCATTTGCAAATATCTTCTCCCATTCCATAGATTGCCTTTTAGTTTTATTGATTGTTTCTTTTACTGTGCAGCTGCTTTTTATTTTGATGAAGTCTCAATAGTTCACTTTTGCTTCTGTTTCCTTTGTCTCTGGAGATGTGTCTAGTAAGAAGTTTCTCCAGACAAGGTCAAAGAGGTTGCTACCTGCATTCTCTAGGACTTTCATGGTTTCCTGTCTCACAGTTAGATCTTTCTTCCATTTTGAATTTTGTGAATACTGTAAGGAAGTGTTGCAGTTTCATTTTTCTGCATGTTGCTGTCCAGTTTTCTCAGTTCCATTTGTTGAAGAGACTGTCTTTTGTTTGATTGGATATTCATTTCTTCTTTGTTGAAGAATGTTGACCGTATAATTGTAGGTCCATTTCTGGGTTTCCTATTCGCTTGCACTGATGTATGTGTCCATGGTTGTGCCACTACCATACTGTCTTCGTGACTACAGTTTTGTGATATTGCTTGATGTCTGGAATTGTGATGTCTCCAGCTTTGCCTTTCCCCCTCATGATTGCTTTGGCTATGAAGGGTCTTTTGTGGTTCTATAGAAGTTTTAGGATTGTTCATACTGGCTGTTTTTCAGTAATTCCTATTAAACTTTAGCTATCTTGACAAATCTTTTGAATATCCATTATCCATTTGTATTTTAGAATGTACATTTAATGGCGTATGGCAAGTAATTCTCTTTTTGTTTTTTCTGAGGTTAATATCTAGGTTTATCTTCTCCCTCCCTCACATAAAAGATTGTCTGATAGTTATACTGATTTGGGAAGAATTTGTTGTCCGGAAGGCATCAGTGGAGCTTTCCCAAATGGAGGAAGAATAATCACGTTGTTCTAGATCTGGACTTTCAGAGGGAATTTTAAGTGTCAGAATGATTGGGTTTTTCTTATAAGGCCATGCCTACCTTAACTCTCCATTTACATTTCTTTCAATAACTTTTGAGAAGAAGGCATTGAGTTTTTGTCTTTTAGCCTGGGGATAAATGAAGCACTATCTGACCTTAGTCTGTATGAAAGATGGATGAATGATCAAGAAAACTGTTACTGTGGCTCCGTAGCCAGATGTTTAATTAACTACTCCCTCACTGGGTACATCTGCTTTCAGTCATCACAACCAACTTTGAAAGTAGATGCTTCTTAACAATTCCTGTTCTACATATTCTGGAAGACGACACATCATATTCATTCTGCTTCTCCCTTTGAGGAATTCGTTGAAATATTTTTTTCCTCTCTGTTGGGCCCATTTCAGCCTCTCTGACATTTGACTTTATTCTTTTTTAAAATGCCTTTCCTTGAAAGTTAATGGAGCTTGGGAATGATAAAGACAAAGTCATTTTCTTAATTTTCAAACTTTTAACATGAATGTTCTTATAATTCTTTTTAATCTTCGATGATCTAACAAGAGAAATGGTATATGCTGCACACATTTCTTTGACTGAGTTTGATCCTTTTTATAAATCTTTATCTGATTTCTGATTCTTTTCTCTGTGTGTGTGTCTTAATGTGTCTTGCTGCATTGGTAATACTGTGAGATTTTCTTTTTGACTTCTACCATGTTTTAATCTAATTTATACTTGTGTTATTAGCAAATACACTTCCATGACTTACAAATATTTACCACAATATTTATATAAGTTTTTGATTTTATATAAGCAATAAGGATTATGTGTTTATCAAAATTACCTACTTTTTCTCATTCTATGCTGATATTTTATGCTTTTCCCATATGTATATTATTGATTCTGGTTCTTTTAAAGTGAAATAGCTCCTTAAGACTAAGAATTCATCATTTATAAAATGGGTAAATAATGCCATCAATAAGATAGTGTTTGGGAAGATTAAAGTACATAGCAAAGTATTAGTGCTTTATCAAAATTGCCTATGTTATATTGTGAATAGTGTAGTAGTAGTAGTAGTAGTAGTAGTAGTGGTAGTAGGAAGTTTATTTTCACATGCGTTCTTCTCTGTCCTTAAGTTTTAAACTTTATGAAGTATTGGTGCATTTGACTTTATCTCTGAAAACGTACTTCAAAGAATTTTTGGTGGATGGGTGCAAAGATTTTGCACAAGAGCATTGATCATAGCATTATTTCTAATATATATTATTGGGAGCAATATAATTACCAACAATATGGCATCAGACAAAGACATCCATATATAGAATCTATTCAGAAATTTACATAAAACATTTGAATGTTTCCTTACAATACACCTTTTAAAGAAAAAATTCTGTTACAAATCTTATAAGAAACATTTTATTCCATTCTTAAAGTTATTGTGCAGGGCGCCTGGGTGGCTTAGTCGGTTAAGCGTCCGACTTTCGCTTAGGTCATGATCTCGCGGTTCGTGGGTTCGAGCCCCGCGTCGGGCTCTGTGCTGACTGCCAGCTCAGAGCCTGGAGCCTATTTCAGAGTCTGTATCTCCCTCTCTCTCTGACCCTCCCCTGCTCACACTCTCTCTCTCCTAGAAATAAATAAAAAATATTAAAAAAAAAAGTTATTGTGCATTTGTCTTTGACCAGATAACAGACACAGCTCAGTGTAACAAATTGCAACAAGTGGTATTACTTTATTCGTTGACTAAGTGTGATTTTTACTTTCCATGTAAGTGTTACTCAGTTTGTAGGAGGATTCGCACAGAGTCCTGACAGCGAGGCGTTTCCTTCCAGGAAGCCATGCTGGCATGGCTCATTTGGGTTTGTAGCCAAAGAACTGAGTCCCGAAGACTACATGGTATAGTTTTTTATCATTTTTCTACTTCTTTGTCTCCCATATATGGTAACACACAAATATGCAGTCTGATTCAATGGTCTCATGCTACAAACTCATGAGGGAAGCCACGGACGCGTATAGTTAGGTTGCGTTGAGGGTTTTTCTTCCCCCTTTCCTTAGTGAAGGGACCCTACCACAGTTTAAAGGTATATGTATTATAGATGTTATCAGACATATATAAACGCTATGAAAATAGAAACTTATGTTAAATAAGTGGGCCAGAGTTTAAGGGGTAAGGGTAGTATGGAAATATTAACAAGCATATGTGTCTAATGAGAAAGGTATCCTATAAGAAGTATTGAGATGTGACTGGTGAGAAAGAGAACAGCCGGACAATTACTACATAGTACCTTAGAGAGAGAAAAAAAGGGGAATATGTAAATTAGATATAATGTGTGAAAAGCCATGTGATTATCATTGGTCATCTAAGATACCACCAGGAACAAGAGAAGGGGGTTGGGTGGACAAGAAGAGAGCGTTAGTGACAGGCTGAAGAAGAGAAGGAAAGGAGAAAATTATGGTTTTGATGACTTACCGATGTTCTAGACCTAGGTGCAAAAACAGTCCTCGAGCAGATGGCTCAAAAAGTATAGAAAAATGAAGTATTCTCCTCATATTGTGAGCCCTTTATATATCACGATTACTTTTTTGTGGAATAGAATAAAAGATTTTGCAAATGGGTATACCCTAGACACGTTTTTTTTTCTTTTTTTAAGTGTATTTATTTATTTATTTTCAGAGTGAAAGAGCGTGAGCACGTGGGGCTTGCACGTGCTAGTTGGAGGAGGGGTAGAGAGAGAAAGAAAGAGAGAACTCCAGCAGCTTCATGTTGCCAGCATAGAGTTTGACCAGGTTCCATCCAAGGAACCTTGAGATTGTGACCTGAGCTAAAATCAAAAGGCGGTCATGGTCTCTTAACCTACTGAGCCATCCAGGCACTCCCATATGTTATTTTTTTCCACTGGGTTTTTTATAGACTGAATAATACAGCTCAAGATGTATGTGCTAAGCATTCCTATGCAATTCTTTGAAGTCTGAGAAGGTAGTAAGCTGGGGAAGTGATTTGCTACTGGTGGAAAGATCAGACTAAATGCCAATTTTGTGTTCTCTGTTTGCTCCTTATCAGTCTTCATCAGGTGGGATTTTATGACCTAGTCATTAGTTGGTTCCCGTTCTACAAACAAGACTATGAATTCATTAGTTATAGTCCTAAACTGTAGCATAGAGTTCAGTATAAATTTTAATGAGTAGATGTATGGATGGAATACTCATAAGCAAGATCCTAAAGAATAGCAAGATTGATGAGTGATATCTGTAAGGATAAGAATTTATAAGTAAAATATAATCGCATTGCATCGTTAACTTCAGAAGAAGGAAAATACCATCGGAAAAAAGAACCATCCCTGAATGAACACCAAAATTTAGTTGAGTGAAAGATGTAGAAAAAATCTTCATTTTGAAATCATTTATTTAAATAATATTTCAAATGCATTTTATTTGATGATAGTGGAAAATTAAGTTTCTGTGTATATTGATAGGTAATAATGATGTATTTTGAGATAATACATCATAAATGGCTTACTATGTCTTCATTTGAAAATTTATCCATCAACCTGAAAGTTAAATTATAGGTATTGGTGCCTCTATTGCCTTAAAATGAATACACTCAAAAACTAAATATCCTTACGCAGAGTATGCTTAATCTATTTAGTACTCTTTCAATGATTTTTAAATGTAGATAACACACATCACTTACATGGGTCAGATTGATGTGATTTTTTTTCAAGAAATCCACTCGTTTCACAGACCTAGAACAAAATTGTGGGACTTCTAGTAGCCCTGACTGATTTGAGAAATAGCAGAAATAAGTAAACTGAAATGTAAAAGTGGTGAAATATTAAAGCAGACCTCAGATAGATGCAAAATATGTTTTTCCTAGAATACAAATTAAAAATTAACAACACCTTCTATAAAATGATTTTTGACACATTTGCTAATTCATAAGTAAATGTTAACATGAATGAACAATGTTTTAAGAAGCCATTTCAAATATCTACTCTGTTTCGGTTATATAAATTACTAAGTAATTCACCTCCTCTCACTAAAGTATGATGACACCATAGACTTTGGATAATATTGATCTGTTCCAAACCATACCTGAGGACATTATTTATGAGTGTAGAAATGAGATTATTTCATTAAAACCTTAGAAAATAAATGAGTTCTCACCTTTAAAAAATTAATAAGAAAATCAAAGAAATAGAATTTTCTCTAAGTACTCTGTTAATGAGTCTTGGCACTGAATAATATTAGACTCCTCACAATTGATCTATCTTCCATATAATTTTCAATAGATTTATAAAGTTTCTGAAACTTGAGTCGCATAATTAACCAGCTGACACACGCGTCTCACACTTATGATAACTCCTCCTCACTTCAAGAGAAAACCTAAGCATCCCAATGGAACACTCCATGACCCTCCCAATAGGCTGCCTTTCTAAGCTTCCAGACTCCTCTGTTAACATTGTGCCCATTGTCTGACTTACTGGCCGTAGCTGGTGTCTGAACATATGCTACTCTCATGTCTATTTCTGACTGTGCCACTCTGTTTGCTGGGAATGTAACTTACAGACAACGTAAGTAACATATGTTCTTGAAGCCCTCTCTGTTTCACTCAACTACATAGTGATCTTGTCTCTTCCACAGCACTAACTATGGCTTGCCTAAGCCAACACAGTCATATGTATCAAAGTACGTATGTAATATATATGTATATATCTCTATATGTTTGTATTTCACCATGTTCGCATCTCTCAAAACTTAGAAATGCCTTCTGCATCGCAATATGTCCTCGGCAAATGATTGTAAGAGAATAAAATCATAAAGAAGAAAACTCAGGACTTATTAAGGAAACCGAAGGTCTAATGCTGGATTTTTCCCCCTAATAATTACGTTTTCATTTTGACATAACTAAGGCAGTGATGGGGATAAGACAAATCTGAGCCTAAAAGCACTTTTCAAAATTGGAATCAGCTGCAGCATTTTGAATGTGCTACGTTGGCTATGTTATTCAACCTTGCCTGTATCTAATCTCTTGTTTGAAAAACAGGGAGAGGTAGGGATATTCTACTGTTAATTGTGTGGCTCAGTGGTGAATTGATGTACACAAGTACTTAGAAAATATTTGAAAGACAATGCTCATTCTCATGTTTCATCCTTACATTAAAACAAACAAACAAAAACATAGGTACCCAGGTGGCTCAATCGGTTGGTGTCCCACTGTGGCTCAGGTCATGATCTGCACTGAAAATGCAGAGCTTGCTTGGGATTCTCTCTGTCCTTCTCTCTGCAATAAACTTTAACATAAAGTTGCTTAACTTTTTAATGGCCCAGTTCATTCATTTTAAAGGAAGATTTTGAAATGATTTATACATTTTTATTTGTCAGCAATATTCTAATCCAATAATGATTTCACAGCATTCAGTAACATTCAGAAGCATTAGTTTGTATATGTGAAACTCCTCTCCTAGATCTGAAGCTGTGCTATGTAGTATATAGTCACATAAATTAATATTTTGTGTGTGCCATAGCTTTGAAACTGTTGATTTGATGACAGCATGTAACTTTCTGTTTCCTCTACTTATTTTTTTTTAGGTAAATTTGGAGTAAAAATTTTTTCCCTGCCTAACTTACTAAGTTGCTGTGGGATCAAATGAGAATACATATGTGAACAGTCTTAAAATAGAATAATGTGTTAAATAAGCATGAAGTGTTTTTATATCTTACATTGATGAATTGCCCTTTGCTTTCATTATCTAGATACTTACAAAAGCCCCGATAAGTGCCTATATACGTTTATAGCAAATCCCTTCGTAATTGAGGAACCTGACGTTTATAGCACAAGTGGCTTTTCAAAGGTCTCTTGGTCAATAGCAGAATTCTGATTCACACCCAAATTTTCTCCCTCCTGATTCAGTTCTCTTTCTCTTACACTAAAATATTTTTTTAAAATGATTCTTTGCATGAATACTACTATAAGGCTGTATAAAATAAAGTAACATAGTTATATGTAGTGTTCTGATCTATGAATAAATTAGCTACAACTAAAATACCAAAAGAACTCTATCAGTTCTGAAATCAGCAGATAAATTATTAGTAATAAAACGGTGTGGAGATGAATTTACACACCCAACTTCTTATATATAACAACTCTATCACTGTAAGTTAAATATTTTAACTGGGCCAACATAGCTTACCAACCACATGAAAAAAATCATTCCTACAAAGATTGTCTTCTCTCAGACTGTATAGGTAAGTATACATTCAGAAGTCCCATCATGGGCATATCATGTATCATCATAATCATCATACATAATTTGTCGTTAAACCAGCAAAAGTTTAGAAGTGAATGAAGGCTCCGTACATATATAATTACTTCAAGATATATGGTCACACTTAACTAATTACTTCCTTTATTTTTCTTTATTATAACTTTTAATCAAAGAATGTAAGAATAAGGTGGAAAAGGGTTGAAATATTGAGCTTAACTGAAAACCTGAAATATTAGAATCTGAATGTAGGTCTCGGACCAAACGATGCTATTAAAGAATCTTTGCCACAAATGGTTAGAATAAAGGAAAAACATTTTTAAATGCTTTTCACTCATGAATTCAGCCATTCCCATTTTCACTTAATTAAAAATGATATTTTAACATCAAGAAGGTCCTTTCTAAATGTACAAAATTTCACTTAGAAGATGAATAAGTCCTGGGTATCTAATGAACAGCATTGTGAATATAGTTAACAATAACGTATTATCTATTTGAAAGTTGCTAAGAAAGTAGATCTTAAATGTGTTCACCTCAAAAAAGAAAGAGATAGAGGTATTAGCTAATCATATCATAATGTATGAGTTTCTCAAATCAACACGCGGTAGGCGTTACTCTTCTTATACTATGTCAATTACATCTCAATAAAAGTGAAAGGAACAAAAAGAAGTCTGTGTCTTCATCCATCACTGTTCCTTTAATTTACATGTCTTTATAGCAAAAATGCCTCCCATGAACCTTTGGGCATTATTATCTTTTAATCTCTCTTTTCCTATTATTTCTTAAATGCATCCAGTTGGTCTTTTTCTCCCTCGTTACCCCATTGAGATTGCTCTTTCCAAAGTCAGCACCGACTTGCCAAATCCAAGACTCAGTTCTCAATTTTCATCTCACAGGACATGGTGCAGCTGGTGAAGTTGCTTCTGTCTTTTCAAAATTGTAGTCTCAGGGCGCCTGCGTGGCTTAGTCATTTGAGTGTTCGACTTCAACTCAGGTCATGATCTCTCAGTCTGTGAGTTCGAGCCCCATGTCAGGCTCTGTGCTGACAGCTCAGAGCCTGGAGCTGCTTCTGATTCTGTGTGTCTCTCTCTCTGACCCTTTCCTGCTTCTGCTCTGTCTCTCTCTCCCTCTCTCAAAAATAAATAAACATTAAAAAGTTAAAGAAAAAAATGACTTTGCATTCTTTTTGCTTCTAGATCACTATATTATCCTCTTGATTTTCTTCCTATAACACTGCCTATTCTCCCCAAATTGATTGGCTGAATCTCACTTCCAATTCCCAACATTGACTTTAGAGTACACTTATGTTCTCAATTTTCAAGGCTCCTAGCCTTCCAATTCATGTAGTAACACCTTCCCGGAGACATCATTATCCCCCAGAATCCATAGTGTACATCCACGTTCACTCATGGGTTGTCCGTTCTGTGGGTTTGGACAAATGTGCAACGACATGATCCATCATTATCATACAGAGGATTTTCACGGCCCTAAAAATCCCCTCCACTCTGGCTATCCACCTTTTCTCTCACTAGCAAGCACTGGTCTTTTCACTAGCTCTGTAGTTTTGCCTGGAACAATAGCAGTTTTACACTGTGAAAATCTGGTACACATCACTTTAACCAAATGTTCAAGGTAAATACCACAAATAATAAACCATGTTGACACCATTCACTAAAGATGGCATATTACCCCTGATGTTATTCTTGTCCCAAATGAATGAGCAGAATTTAATCTTAACAAAAACAAATCAGACATATCTGAATTGTGACATTCCTCGTAATACATAAGTGTCTAATCCTCAACAGTATTAAACTCATGGGAGATAAGGAAAAGTCTAAAATGCCATCACAAATAGGAAGAAATGAGGAGATGTCTATTTTTAAGAAAAAAGATATAAATGGGAAACTCACCAAATTATTTCAAGGTGCACCCAGGTTTGGGAACCAGTAATACAACCCAAATTCTTATTTTATGAATAAGACAAACATCACATAGGTGACTTGCTCAGTTAATAGAGTTTGCACATATCAGAACTGAGATTTGAACCCATGTCTCTTGATTCTTGCAAGTAATTTGTGGGGGTTTTTTTGTTTTTGTTTTTGTTTTGTTTTTTTGTCCTTTGCCAACTCCCATAGAATTCATTTAAACTAAAGTACATTCTTAGTACATATGATTGCATGGTAATTTTCTTTAGAATAGCTTCTACTCCATGCCATCCAAACAAATCAGAAGATGGACTTGAATACCTTTTAAGCTTTTTAAGAACATATAGTTTAGATTTTGTTGTTCTCAATTATCTATTTTTATAACAGAAGAAAATATTCTATGTCAACGCCCAAATGATTTGATTTTCATTTGTATGTAACTTTAAAATCACTTCCTCATTACTTACTATTCACTTAGGAGTGAACTGAATAATTAGTACCTCTTAATTACACATAAGATAATTCAATCACAAAATATTGAGCATTTGAAAATGTAATACTTTAGAAAACATGAATAAATCCCTCACATATTTTTAATATATTTTAAACATAAATGACTGGCTGAGTTATTTAGTGTGTAATGCTTCAATACTCTTTTCGATATTTATTATCAACCTCAGTTAACATTACTGAATGCACCTCCATTTTTTAGCTGGGGCATCCTAAGAACTGTACACTTCAATTAAGCCTTGAAATTAAGGAGTTAACCACCTTGAAGTTTCAAAGATTTCAAAGCCATTTTGGCGGTAAATATTCCACTTAGTAGAAGAATAGTTTTCCATTCTATTCATTCTTTCATCCATTCATTCAATAAATATATTAATGAGTATCTACCATGTGCCAAATTTAGTCTTCTAAGATTGTCTGCTATTATACTACAAACACTTTAGACAAAATACATGCTCACTTGGGATTTGTCACAATTATTTGCCTATGATACTATAAAAGAGGCTTTAAGGTGCTTGGGTGGCTCAGTAGGTTACGCATCTGCCTTCAGATCAGTTCATCATCTTGTGGTTCATGGGTTCAAGTCCCACATCATGCTCTGTGCTGACAGCTCAGAGCCTCAGGGCTGCTTCAGATTCTGTGCCTTCCTCTCTCTCTGCCCCTCTCCTGCTCATGCTCTCTCTCTCTCTCAAAAATAAATAAATATTAGAATATTTTTAAAGAGGCTTCAATATCATTTGTTCTGTTTTTTAATTGGAGTGTTATCTTCTTTTTTCCATAAGAAGCATCGTTATGTGAACTTTTAACCTTATCTGTTGTTAAAATTTGAAGACTAACAATAATACATGAATAACTCAAGCCAAAAATGTCATCATTATTGATTTTGATCTTAAAATATGCAAAGGACTTCAGATATTTCATTGATTTATTGTCTGGCTGTGTTTTACCTAAAAAAACTCAGTTGATCTTTATGTCTTTGGTTTGTTTAGGGTCCAAATGTTAAAATGGGTGTTGCAGAAAGAGATAAAGATGTCAATGTAAAGAAGAGAGTATTGATGAAGGTCAACCTCCTCTGGGATAATTCTAGAATAATACTTTGTCATTTTGAAAGTCAGCGGGGTAAGTCCAGAGCTGGAAACTGTTTTATCAGGTACACAGCAATCATCTGTTTAATTGAGAAATGCTTCCTGTCACCTCAGAACTAAACATTTACTATTTCCATTATTTTTGTTTTCATGACTGCATGTGCTTGTTTATGTATCTTTGGTAGATGCTGGAGTATTAGTGTCAGAATCACTCCAAGAATTTAAAACATTTGCCAAGTCAACATTCTCTAAATTATTACTTTCTGGGAAAATGAGAGGAAAGGGGATATTTCCTTCCTGGGACTGAGCAACCACAAAAAATGGAATATGAATGTCACTGAATGTTGAGATAGTCCTAGGCATAATTCCTTACATCTGCACCCTTTTTTTCCATGCTCAACGCTAAACCTAGAACCAGATATTTTCAGAAAGTTTTGTAAAAAGTAATTCCCAGGCGCTCCGCCAGTCTAGATAACATTAATATGATCGTGAGTTATTCCCTTAACCATATACCAGGATTCCCTGAAATCCTGGAAGGATTATTTAAAGGGAACAGTCAAGTGGAAAATTAGTGGCATAGTCAGTGAAATATTGACAGAGTCTCATAAAATGTTGTAAAGCTTACTTTGGATAATAGTAACTCGATGATTCATATTTTAGGGTACCAGAGAGAAGCTCAAGGAACAAAAGTGACTGTAATAAGTATCATATGTATAAGGGAAAATGTCATCCATACTATTAAGTAGTATACAAGGTACTCTTAGCTGTCATTGTAATGTTAAAGTTAAACGAGATGATTTATTCAACATGAATTCATCCACTTGTCACCCTTCCTTCCTATAGAGGTTGCAGAGGTAGAATTCAATTCCAGGGACAAGGCTATAGTGTGACAGAGGCCCAAGAAACTCACCCATCACAGTGCACCTGAAAGGAAGGAGCTATTAAGAGATCTAATTCATGTAATGTTTGGAGCAGCTGCACAGAGCAACATTCACAGAAATGTGAATATGAGTTTATGATAGGTTACAGCTCTTCATCTCAGACCCTATTACAGTAATAAACTAGGAAATCAAGTCTATTGGTAAGTCTATTCTGTGTAATAACTCTGTTAATAACAAAAAGGTACACAATCAAAGGCAAGCTGATTTTTTTTTTTTTTAGTATTTAAAGTGTGTCTATATTTCTCATATACAGTCTTTCCAAGTGGTAATGAAGATAATTTTTTCATGAATACCTTTAGTGGCAATACGCAATCTCATTTCAACATCAAGAAACTAGCTCTTAATTATTTGAAAACTGAAACCAAAAAATCCTTTTTAAAGTATAGCTTTGTATGTTTTTAAATTAAATAGTCTAATGGAATTTTAGACATCTTTGAATAAAAATGTGTGTACCTAGAGTTGTTAATATATGATACTCCATGGACTTAAAATGTAATAAAAAGAAAATATCAGAATTATATGCTCAGAAGAAAACTATTTAAGTAAAATTACAAACATTTTTGGGTGTATAAAAAGAAAAGAAAGGGGAGAAAGGAATTAACATTTGGATTCACTTAATGTTAAACTGTAAAAATGTAACTGGCCAAATCATATGTGAAGGGTATGTGCGTCTATGTGTGTGTCTGTGTGTGTACGTGCACGCGCACAGATATGAAGACCTTGGCCAATTATGTTTCATGTATTATGTATATTATATAATATAGATAGGGTAAAATAATATATTTATAATTTTCATGTTAGAAGAAGAAGCATTATTTTCTGACAAGACATGGAAAGGAGTATCTTTGGTGTCTTTGAAAACCAAATGGAGATTTACTTTATTTTAATTCAGTAAGTTTTTTAGTCCATGGACTTTTTTTTTTTATTTTTTACTTCCATGAGAAAAGAACAGTTTTGTTATCAAATGACTAGGAGCCAATGCACAATTCCATCAGAAAGAGGAGGTAAATAGAGATCTTCTATAGCATAACTTTAGAACACAACCAAATCTTGTGGACAGAAAGGTACTCAATGTGTGCATTCTTTTATTATAGTGAGTTAGGTAACACACATTTTAGTTATTTTACTAACAATACAAAACACTGAAAGAAAATGTAATATACATGAAATCCACTTAAATTGTATAAATATTAATCCTAAGTTTTCATTGCATTATAATTGTTAAACTTAATACAATTTCATCCAAATATACAAAAGGATGTTAGCACTTCTTTATATTTAACATGAAAAGAAAGGATTGAATGCTTCAAAGTCTCCTAGGAGCTATTGCATCCTATCGTCATTGATTTAAGTAATAAACTAAAAGGTCATACATTGAAGGTATTGTGTTTTAAGGCAAATTACTTCTTTTTATTTTCAAAGCAGAGTAATTTTTTCCCTCTCTGAGTTCACTAAACCGTATCACTGAACTTACTTGTTAAATAAAAGAATAGTAAAAACATAAAAATTACAGATGGGAAGTTAAAGCTAGAGTATTTTCTAGATAGTTTTAGTCCAACAAATACGAACTTTCTTTTAAACACTAGCAGGTAAATAGGGTTTGTAACAGAAGACACTTTACTAAACAGGAACTCAAACAGCTAAGATGCACCCATAATATCTTCAAGTTGACAATTTGTCTTACATAGCAAAACAAGTTAACGTTGGACGAAGAGATGGGGAAAAGGTGAGATATTTGAGCTACGAGGACTGAAAAACTAGAGACCTACCTGTAAGGAAAGAGTTACATTATTCCTTTTCATTATTTCTGGATCTTGAAACTTTTCTATGACACAGCCAGTAAAGCCAAAAGTTGTCTGTTTTTTAATGTGTAACTACTTTATTATATGCAAATAATAATGTCTAAGTCAGATTCTATTAATATAAACATCATGCTAATAATAAAATTAAAGGAAGTCACTAAAATCCACTTGAATCAAATATGTCATGTTTGAATACATAAAGAGAATCACTATGGTTTGGATGCCAGTGAATAAAGCTTTTGAATGTTTGTTTTTGTCATTTTTGTTTTTCTGCAAAATTGAGAGCTGAAGTTTGGACAAAACTAGGATCGATCTTCTATTTTCTCTTTCCGGCCCTAAAGAGAGAACTGTTTTATTCTCTAATCTATTAGTTCTTATAAGAGATTTGGGGGAGAAGACAGAAGCATAAAGGGATGCGGAGGACTCTTAGCAAAGGTTTCCTTTCTTTCCTGGAGTTCATCCAGGCGACTTCCCACTCTGGGAGCATCAAAGACATAAATCAGCAAGAAAGCACTGACCACAAGGACTGGCATAGAAACATAACTCTGCATTTTTCATTCATTCTTTCATTGATCCATTCAAAATTCCCATAATACTTAGGAAGACAGCATCTTTTCCTTAAGTTTTAATAAAACCATGCCATAAAATTTGAACAATAGAATTCTAAAAAAATTCCCCTTGAGGTACATACCTTTGAAGATTAATGGTTGCTAGATACTATGGTTTATGAAATCATTATTGATCATTACAAATCTGATGATACAGTAAGGAATTTTCCGAGTTTATGATCCTGTGTGAATACAATCTTATCTCACTGGAGTTGACAGAGGATCAAATAAGACAATTTGCGTAGAGAACATTTTGTAAAATATAAAATCTAATGCAAATATTTGTTTGACTTATTTCTTCCTTAATCATTTAGTGAGAGAGTCATAGAACTCCACTGGGAACCATGAAGTACCAGAGCAATGAGCACAGAACCTTAGATGCTCTCTTGGTCTTTGTCCAAGACTTTCTGCATTTTTAGGTGCAGACTGAGCATTTGGGCAAAGAGCAGGTGTCGCCATTTTGGAGGCTGCTCATCAGGGGTACGTGGACACCAAGAACAAGAGGGAAGGTGTTCCCCATCAGCTCCCAAAAGGCAAAAGAGGTATAGTTACATTCTTGGACTCTGTATCAACACAGCTAACACCGTGAGTGTTCATTTCCAACTTTTTTTTAACTTTTTCTTTATAAGTTTATCTATGTGTGTGTGTGTGTGTGTGTGTGTGCGGGAGAGAGAGAGAGAGAGAGAGAGACAGCTCAAGTGTGAGAGAGAGCAGGGGAAGAGAGTTTGTTTTTCTGAGGTCTTTCTCCATGCCTGTGAGATGTCCACCTTCTTACCCTGTCCTCACATGGTTTTTCCTCTGTGTGTGCATCCCTGATGTCTCTCTGTCCAAATTTCTTCTGTAATAAAGACACCAGTCAGACTGGACTAGAGCCCACCCTGACAGCCTCATTTTAACTTAATTACCTCTTTAAAGCCCCCATCTTCAAAGACAGTCACATTTTGAGGTAGTAAGGGTTAAGGCTGAATTGGGGGAGATATAATTCCATCCATGAAAGTTTGTAAGAAAAATATATATATATATTTCATGCCTAGCTTGAAAATCAACTCATCTAAGAAACAACTTGTCTTGGAAAATGAAGTATGGAAATGACAAAAAACATCATCTTGAAAAATAAATTGCAATATCCTTATTACCACAGCCAAATGGAAAGCTCTCACAGTCTGGCAAAACAAGCTTTCCTTGAATCGGAGGTAAAAAGGCAGCACCACATTATGTATTTCAGACTTTGAAAACAATGGTCATCATCATACTGTTCTGCCATTTTATATAAATCCAGTGAAAACCCTCAAAACTGCCTAAGGATGAGTGGACTTATTGTGTAATAATAAGTAATTGTGTAATATTGAGTCCCTCCGTGTGAAAGGGACTCTCCAGGTTGTGAAACACAATCACTTACTTTCCTTGAGTCTGGCTGTGTCCCTGATAAATTATGCAGTTCCATATGGTCTAGAATGGCTCCTATTACTTTACTCGTCTTTCCAAAATGAGGCCACTTTGGGAAAGCAATAAACAGTGGGCATTATGAGCAATATAATTTGTTCTTGACATATATATGCCAATATATATATACATATACAAACACAAATGCGTATATATATATAAATATATATATA
>NW_027528362.1:7235660-7323441 GCF_008692635.1 Crocuta crocuta | reverse complement strand
TATAGTGTTATTTGTTTTCTTCTTTCCTATTTCTATTATTTCAAGAAACATCATAAGCCAAGAAATTATTCATCTATTTCTAAACAATCATAAATTTTTTACAAAAGCAAATGAGCTGAATTCCTTGCCAAGCATACAAAAACTGTAATTTGAGGAAACGCTAGCATGTAGAATGGGTCTTAGATAAACATATTCTTTAATACAAATACATAAATGATTATTAACCTCCAAATGCTACTATGCCTTTTGGTTGAGAAGTTTGTTTTCCAAAATCAAATGAAGAAGAGTTGGTTTGGTTAGGCTTATCCAGAAGGCCCTCACAGCATGTTTATTGAGAATATACTTGGGAGCAGGGTGACTGGGTGGCTCAGTTGGTTACGTTTCAGACTCTTGATTTCAGCCCAGGTCATGATCTCACAGTCATGAAATAGAGCCCTGTGTTAGGCTCTGCACTGGCAGCATCCAGAAGCCTGCTTGGGATTCTCTCCCTTTCTCTCTGCCCTTCCTACACTCATGCTCTTTCTCTCTCTCTTAAAATAAATAAAAATAATATTTAAATTTTTTTAAAAATATATACTTGTGAGAATGTGTGAATCATTCAGAGTTGTGGCCTGCACAGTGACCCACCTAGTCATGAGTCTGATTCCCAAGATTCAGCTTCTACTGGAAGTGGCTGGAATCTATGAGACTCTAACATTATCTGAGAATTATCTGATCAGAAACATAGTCTGAAAATTCTCATCGGTAATTCTGTTTAAAAATTTTGTTTAATGTTTTTATTTATTTTTGAGAGAGATAGAAAGACAGAGACAGAGCATGAAGGGTAGGGGCAGAGAGAGAGAGACACACACACAGAACCTGAAGCAGGCTCTAGGCTCTGAGCTGTCAGCACAGAGCCTGACATGGGGTTTAAACTGTGAACTGTGAGATCATGACCTGAGCCAAAGTTGGACGCTAAACTGAGTGACTCACCCAGACACCCTGGTAATTCTGTTTTAGTCTTTAAGTGATTCTATCCCCTTAATACTAATCCTAGTCAACAATATATTCATGCTCGATATTCCTGCCATGCTTTTACTGAGATATAAGTCAGATAAGTGATCTCGAGTGACACTAATAGAAGGCTCTCTTTTATGACCCCTTTCTTCAGTTTCACTTATTGTATTATCTACTTTTTTCATCTCTTCCTTTTAAAAACTGAGAACAAAAGTGTAAATTTAGGAAGATCAATGGATACAATCTGTTTCTTACATAAAGAAAATCAAAACCCTTGCCCCTCAAATATAAAATCTTGGTTAATTCTTAGAACCCTAGTATTACATAAAAGAAGAGTTATCTCTCTCACTCAAAATGAAGACCTTGAAACAAACTCAACCCAGTGACAAATGGACTACTTTGTTTTAAAACTAGGTAAGTCAGGAAACCACAAAACTTACTGAGAGGTATGATGATATCTGTCTAGAATATTCCAAGAAAAAGTCTAGGAAAAAACAGCAGCAACTAGTCTTTTGAGCAATTAAATATAGCTGGAGAGAGGTGAGGATTATTGTCTTGTGCATTATCCAGAGTAACATTTTCCTGATCAGATTGTTTTTTGCATCTATGTTTATTAAATTACATACAGAAAATAGTACATGTTACATCTGTGCATTTTGATGAATGCTTACAAAGTGAGTTCCCCTGTGTAACCGTCTCCAGAAGACCAAGAACAAGAATAGGTCCAATACTCAGATGCTTCTTTTGTGCTCTCTTCCATCACTGTCTCTCCTCCTCTCCTCCTGGTTTACGTAAATGTATGTAAGCAAATCAAATCATACAATAGTTGTCCTTTTCTCTGTGGCTTCATTCATCTTGGTGCAGAGAGCTGCGGATTGCACGTCCCCGGCTACAGCATGAATTCCATTTTATAAATACACCATTACATGGTGATGGACACTCGTTCCATTTGTAGCTTGTCAGTGTCACAGGAAGTGTCATTGTGAACATTCTAGAAAGTATCTTTGGTACACATATGTATGCGTTTCTCTGGGTCTCTATCCAGGAGCGGAATTGCTAGAAGATGCCACAAGCTTTAGCAGACATCGGCAGAGTTTCCCAAAGTGGTTCAAAGGGGTTTTTACCAATTAATATTTCTGACAGCAGTGCCAGAGGCTTTCAGTTGGTCCATAGTCTTACTAACATTTTGTGTGATTCTTTTATATTTTTTTGGTTTTGTTTGTTCTTGCTTCCTTTTTAAGAGCCATTTGATAGAACATGGTATAAGTATATTCTGGTTCTAGTTAATGCTTCCCTGATGAGTAATAGTGACTAATCCCTCCTTGTTTTATCTTCCCTCCCGCCCCTGACAACTACCAGTCTGTCCTCTGCTTCTTGGAGTTCAGGCTATTTAAGTTCCTCAGGTAAGTAGCATGATATAGTATCTATCTTTCTGTGTCTGCCTTATTTCACCTTGCAAAATGTTCTCTAGGTGCATCCATGTTGTTGTCAATGGCAGGCTTCCCTCCTTTTTTAAAGGCTAAGAATTGCCTCATTGTATGTTTCACCACAAGCTCATGTATATGTTTGTGAAATAGATTGTGATGATGGTTTCATGGATGTACACTTAGCTCCAAACTCATCAAGTTGTATACCTTAAATATGTACAGCTTTTTGTATGCCAATCACACTTCAGTAAAATGGTTTTAAAAACCAAGAATCCATTTTCATATATTTATTAATCATATGCCTATCTTGTACAACATGTCTGCTTAAGTTTTTGATAATTTTCTATAGGGTTGTCTGCCCATACTAATTTGTAGAATTTTACTATATATTCTGGGCATGTAGATTCGTTGAATAAATGCATTGGAAATGTTTTCTTTCACTGTGGGTTGCTTTTTCAAACTCCCGTTGGTGATTTCTAATGGATAGAAAATTTGAATTTTAATATAATCCAGTTCATCATATTTTCCTTTACAGTAAGTGATTTTGAGTTTTATTGAAAAAATCGTTGCCAACTTTGAGATTGGAGGATGTTTCGCATTTTTGTCTTTTTGGCTTTACCTTTTACATTGCTATGTGCATGCCATATGGAAGTGATCTTTGGTATGATTGAGGTATATCTGACTGACTCAGTACCATTTATATAAAAGATGGTATTATTTCTGCTGTACTGAAGTGTTAAACCTATATAAAATCCAGGAAAATGTTTATAAATATTATATATTAATAAACTTGGGTCTGATCTCTCTATTTTATGTCATAGTCATTTATCTACTCATGTTACAATACACATTGTGTTTACAATTACAAATTTATAATAATTTTTAATATCTGGAAATGCACTTATTATAGCTTTGTGTTCCCCTCAATATTTCCGTGGCTATTTTTGGCTCTTTGCATTTGTGTATGAATTTTAGATTCAAACTATTGTACTGCCTTATTTGAAATAGATTTAAATTTGATTTATTTTCATGTCACTTATTATCTATTCACTAAATTATGCATGCTAATTTAGTGATNACGTTTATATATATTCTTTTTTTGTATGGTTTTATATATATATAGTATGTTTATATATATACACTGTATACATACACATTTTATATAATATATATACACACACTTTTATTCCTTTAAATAGTTAATTCTTATTGCATGACATCATATTTTTGAAAAGCTCAAAGACTTTATATGTGGATTTTTCGCCCTCCATAGAAAAATGAATAAAAGGAAATTTCCACAGCCTGATAAAAGGCATCGATGGTAAACTCACATGGTTAATGATGAACTCCCTAATGGTCAAAATCTTAAAACTTTTCCACTGAGATCAAGAACAAGACAAGAAAGTCCACACTCAACACTTTTATTCAACATTGTACTGGAGGTTCTAACCAAGGAAATTGAGCAAGAATAAAAAATCATCCAGATTAGGGGGAAAAAGGAAGTAAAACTACCTGTATTCATGCAAGAAATAATCCTGCATAAAGATAATCATAAGGAATCCACTAAGAAACTATTAGATCTTAATAGATACGTTCAGGGTGGTTGCAGGATTCAAGATAAACATTTTTAAAAAGGAGGTGTATTTCTACACACTGCATACAAACTATTTGAAAGTAAAATTAAGAAGACCAATTTGTTTACTACAACATCAAAAAGAATAAAATACTTAGGGTCAAATTTAATTAAAAAGTATAAGATACCTACACTGGAATCCACATAATATTCTTGAAAAATATTCAATACCTTTATACATGGAAAGATGTTTCATGTTTATGGATAGGAAACCTTACTATTGTCTAGATGACAATACTCCCCTAAATTCATCTATAGATTAAACACAATTCCTTTCAAAATCCCAGCTTGTTCTTTTGCAAAAATTGACTAGTTACTTTTAAGAAACACAAAGAACTACATACAAGTGACCCAAATAGTTAAATGATTTGCAAAATAATGAATTTGTAGAACTTTTATTTCCTGGTTTTAAATTTAATACATAACTACAATAATCAAAACTTGTGATTGCACTCTAATGTTAAGCATATAGATCGATGGGATGGAATTGAAAGTACTGTAATAAAACACTGTGTGTATGGTCAATTGATTTTTACTAGGACGCTAAGAAAATTGAAGGAATATACTTTTTTAAAAATGATACTGAACACCTGGATATCCACATGTAAAAGAATGAAATTTGACTCCGGTTATATAGTAAACATGTTCAACTCAAAACTGATTAAAAACGTAGATGTATAAACTGAAACTCAAGAACTTTTGGAGAAAACATAGAAATAAATATTCATGACTTTGGTTAGGCAATATTTTCTTAGGTATTATGCCAAAAAACACAAGCATCCAAAGATGAAATTGAAAAATAAGATTTCATCAAAGTTAAAATCCTCTGTATTATAAATTTAAACATCGAGAGCATGAAAAGACATCCGTTTATCATAGAAAAATATTTTCAAATCATGTATCTGATAAGGGACTTACATCCCTTATCAGATATAAAAAGTTATAAAAATGTTTAGAACTACATCATCATCATCATCATCAACATCATCACAATGATAAATAACCCAATTTAAATAGAGGTAAAACGTTTGAATAGATATTTCTCCAAAGTTGAGCTACAAATGGCTGCTAGGCACATGAAAATACACTTGACCTCATTAGATAATACAGAAATGTAAATCAAAACCACAATGGAGATTTCACTTTCTATCCAACAAGATGGCTAAAATTAAAAAGACAGACAAGAACAGGTGTTGAGTAAGATGTGGAGAAATTAAAAACCTCATGCAGTGCTGTTGAGAATGTAGAATGTTGAAGCTACTTTACAAAGCAAGTAGAAGTTTCTCAGAACCATAGGCATTGTTAAAATGGAAGCCAACAGTTACACTCCTTGATATCTATCTATGAAAATGAATGCTCACACAAAATTGTATGTAAGAATGCTCACCATTGCATTATTCAAAATAATCCCAAAGTGGAAACCACTCAGATATTTATTAACTGACAAGTGGATAAACAATATGTGACATATCCGCACCGTAGTATATCATTCAACAACACAAAGGAGTGATGCACAGATGCACACGACCGAATGCATGAACCTTGAGAACACCTTGCAAAGGTAAATAATGCAATCTCAAAGACCATGTACTGTATGATTCATTTTTAGAAAATGTCAGAATATGAAGAGCTGTGGAGACAGTAGATTATTAGCTACAGATCTGGGGATCAGGGGAAAGGGAAGTGGAAGGAGTGCTCATATTTGTAGACTTTCTTTCACAGTGATGAAAACGTACTAAAATGAGATTGTGCTGGGGCACCTGGGTGGCTCAGTTGGTTAAGTGTCTGACTTCAGCTAAGGTCACGATCTCACAGTTCTTGGGTTTGAGCCCCACATCGGGCTGTGTGCTGACAGCTCAGAGCCTGGAGCCTGCTTCGGGTTCTGTGTCTCCCTCTCTCTCTGCCCTTCCCTACTCATGCTCCATCTTTCCCTGTCTCTCAAAAATAAATAAACATAAAAAATTTTTCAATAAATAAAAAATAAAATGAGATTGTGCTAATAGTTGTAGAACTCTGTGAATCAACTAAACACAGCAATTTACACTTTAAATGGGTGAATTTTATGGTATGTGATTATATTGTAATAAAGCTGTTGAAAGACATGAAGTAAAAACTGAGAACGCTGGATGGAGAAGTAGAAAAATTGCCAATTATTCTTAAAGATTTTAATATTACCTCTCAATAATTGGTAGGAGAAGTGGACAACAAATCATTAGCCACAGAAAAGTCTGAAAATACTCTCAACTAATCTAACTTAATAGGCATTTATAGAGAAAGTCACAGTAGCACTTCAGATTACACATTTTCAAGCTAATACTCTATATATACTAAGATAAGTTATATAGTAAGATATAAAACTAGTTTCAATATATTTAAAAGTATCTACGTCATATTTAGTATCCTTTGTTTGTTTTGTAAAAGGCAAAAGATTTATGCGATCTGAAGAGAAACCAGAGTATGCTTTGTTTATTTTGGACTTTATCAAAATTAAGTATCTCTGCTCCTTGAAAGGCAGTTTAAAAGGCTGAGTAAACTAGCTATTTACTGGGGTAAAATATTTGCAACTTACACACTCAGAGTATATAAAGAACTAGGAGCCCAATAATAAAACAAGATATTCAATTAAACATAATCAAAGGAGGGGCATGTGGGTGACTCAGTTGGTTAGGCATCCAGCTCTTGGTCAGCTCATGTCATGATCTCACGGTTTTGTGAGTTCAGACCCACGTCAGGCTCTGTGCAGGTGGCGTGGAGCCTACTTGAGATTCTCTCTCTCTCCCTCTGTCTCTCAGCCCCTACCCCACTCACGCTGTCTCTGTCTCTATCAAAAATAAAAATGTAAAAAAATAAATAAACTAAAAACTTAAAGGAACCAGCAGATATTTAACCAAAGAAGAATAAGCATATGAGAAGACACCCAAGATAACTAGTCTGTAATGACTTGCAAATATATTCAAACCACAATGAGATACCTATTGGACTGTCTTTTTATTAAAAAGACTGGACACATTATGTTCTTGTCCTGCTTTTGAGTAACTGGAACATTTGCACACAAGTGATGAGAGCATAAATTGGTCAAACCACTATGGAATATAGTTTCATAGTTTTTAGGTATCTTTTTTTTTTAAAAGAATTAAACATCGTTCTGCCACATGATGCAACCATTTCACTTCAAGGGATTTACCTAAGATCAATGAAAACATATGTTGATATAAAGACTTGTTCATCAATGCTACCAGCAGCTGTAATTAGTATCATCTCCAAACTGGAAATATTCCTAATGTCTGTGATCAGGTGAATTGGAAAACATGTGGTAGGATTGAATACTACTCAGCAATAAAAGATGAACTATTGATACACATAACATGGACAAATCTCAGAATGATTATGCTGAGTGAAAGAAATCAAAAATAATGATTCCATTTATGTAAATCTCTAGAAAATACAAAAATCTACATGAAGGTATGAAGATCAATGACTAGGGATGGGTGGGTGGCCAGGCATTTGCAGAATTACTAAAGGGTATGAGAAAGCTGTTGGACATGATGGATACAGTCATTCAAAAAAATGGATGCATGCATTTGCAGCTTTCTGTGAGACCCCATTAATGAGCTTTAATACATTCATAGTAAATTACCAATCTACTGTTCAGGGGGTACATACTAATCATTCCATTTTTATAGTCAGGCATATGGCATGGTGAATGCTGATGTCACTCTGTCAGTGCAAATTGATTATTATTTGGGTATGATGGTCTTTTTGGTTCTTTCCATTCGAAACAAAAAGAAAAATAGTATTGTGTAAATGCCTTAGAGAATAAATACTTGAGAATTTATTGTGTGTCTAATGTTACCAGGCAAATGAAGATCATTGTTTTAGATAGATTTTTGTAATTTTTTAGAAGTTGATTTTATAACCCAGTTATAAGGCCAAATCATAATGTTATTGTTTGTTTGTATTTTTAATACATAAGTGACATTGAACTTCTATATCTGGATACATTTGTGTGTTAAATTATGGGGAAATGATAAACTCAAGTGGAAGGATCAATTCAAATATTCTTTGCATAATTCCCATTTTTAGGCATTTAATGGAGACTCATATTGATTAGTAAAATCACCCACGTTTACATAGCCCATAAGGAATTATTCATAACATGCAGGCTAACAATAAAATTACTTGTCAGTTGGTATTAGATGTATTCTGGCTGAAAGTGTAATTTCCTTAAGTAAAAGATATCTTGGCTCAGAAAACTTCATTCTTGATGCTGAACCAAAAGGGAGAGTTTATTACTTTTCAAATAATAAGAGAATGAGAACTAAGTACCAAAACTATTGGTAGCATTAATTTGATATCATAGGGGAACAAAATCGACAGGAGAAATTGAACAATTTCTTTTCTCAAATCCTATCTATAAAATATTATGTTTAGTGTTGCCCAGGAATTAACTTTGATATTTTTCTGAGTTCAAAGGAGAAATTATTCACTCTTTGCTATTTTCTGATATGCAGAAATATATACTGTTTCTATAATCTTTTCTTTCATGTATCACGTGCACACACACACACACACACACACACACACACATCTACCAACAACTCTTTACAAATGTAGAGATTATAGACAAAACCCTAGGCACCTAGGAAAGCTAGGTTGGTAATTTGGATCTCCTAATGAAATATTGGAAATCTGTTTTACCTAGCTCCTATCACAATGAAAATGCAAGCAGAAAAACAAAACCACATACAGAAACAAAATCTTGCTTATTTTTCAAACTGAAAAGAATCTTAAGAGTGGTTGGGCTAAAGATTTAAATTTGAAATCAGCGTTACCTACAACCAGTCCAGACTCTTCTTCCTTTATGGATCTTTGCCCTTCTTATAGGTGCTTCCTCTGGTATTCAGTTGAATTTTTCATAATAGTACTTAGGTAGCAATGCTTTGATTCAATAATTATAGACAAGAGCTTTTTTTTTTTTTAATGTCTTATTTATTTCCGAGAGAGAGAGAGACAGTGTGAGCAGGTAAGGGTCAGAGAGAGAGGGAGACACAGAATCCGAAGCAGCTCCAGGCTCTGAGCTGTCAGCACAGAGCCCAATGCAGAGCTAGAACCCACACACCGTGAGATCATGACCTGAGCCGAAATCGGACACTTAACAAACTGAGCCACCCACGCTCCCCGATAGACAAGAGCTTTTAACTACCTGTTCTGGTGGCTGGGGGCCCACTGTCTTCCACATCCACCACACGATGCCTAGATTAACCTATTGTAAAGAAACCAAAACTTTGTATAAAAAGCAAATACTTCTGTCTTGACTACTTGAATATTTTCACTGCTGATTCAAATGGATGATGATGATGATGATGATGATGTTTCTTTTCACAAGCGTTTCCACATTTAATGATCCATTCATGTGTTTCCATTTGACTGGTATTCTATGCATCTGATTCAAAAAAAAATTTTACTGCTTATATATTTTTGAAAAAAAGGGAGACAGAGTGCGATGAGGTGGGGAGGGGCAGAGAGACAGGGAGATACAGCATCAGGAGAAGGCTCCAGGCTCTGAGCTGTCAGCACAAGGCTTGACACAGGGTTTGACTTAGGGTTCGACCTCAGGAACCGTGAGATATTGACCTGAGCCAAAGTCTGATGCTTAACTGACTGAGCCACCCAGGTGCCCCTTTTGTGTCCCTGATTTTTGTTCTTTCCCTCCAAATCTAAAATACACCAACGGATCTGTCAAAACTCTGGGCTATTTTTCCCAAGCAATTAAACATTCTAGAGAATACATGACAACACTATAGTTACATTTAAAATTTACTTTCTTTTTAAACTGGTTATCTGAGATATCTTTCCAAAATATCTGAAATCTAGTTCTTTCTTGTTCTTATTAACTGATTCACATTAAGATGTCCTTTCTTTTTGCAGGAGGCAGAGTTGCAATGAACATCCTTGTACAGTATTAATCACTCATACTATGTTTTCTGTAGGACTGACTTTACAAGTGAGATAAATGAGTCAGAAAATGTTCATAGTTATTAACTGAACCGACCAAATTTGAGAATCAACCATGCACTAGTTAGTCACTCTTTGGGATGATTCGAGGATGCTCTAGAAGACATGGTAGACATGTTTGCTTTATGATGACACTATATTTGCAGGTAGAGATTTTTATGGCTCTCCTCAAAGTTGGTAAGGTGAACAATCTCACCCACAGTTGATGATACTGCTAAATCTATTATACCATCGCCATTAGTGGTGATCTTTTGAAATTTCTTATTTAATTTTGCAAATCTGTTGGGTAAAGAGAGAAACATTGTTATTATTTTGTTTCTATTTGTCTTGATCACAAATGGGGTTCAGTATAGTTTTATGCAACATTGGCCACTTTTATTTCTTTCTAAACTTCCTGTTCATGTATCATGCTCATTTTTAATTTGGTCTCATTGAATTGGAGCAGATCAGTTATGTTTTTTGTTTCAATTAAATACTTCTGAAATGTTAATGACCACACCACTTACAAAATTTTTTTAAAATAGTTCATCTGAGACTATGTTTTTTGCCTCATCACTTTGTGGTAGTCTTTTCTGTTAAGATACTTTGTTTCAGTAAGTTTTGGTCTGAGAATTTTTACTTAAAAAACATCACTACATTTGATTTTGTTGATGATCCAAATTTGAGAATCTCTGATTTACATAATTTTGTGTCTGCCTTTTTATTTGTTATAAACACAAATATTCACCAAAAATTATATTCCCCCTCCCACAGTGGAACTAAAACTCTTGTAATTATCTCTTAGTGTTTTATAATAAAAGATGTATGAATAAACTTTTAGCAACTGAAAATTTTCAGAAAACTCTCCATAAAATAGTTCATACTGTTTGGCTCAGTCAGAAAACTTATCTAAAGAACTCATGAACAACTTTCCAAATTATTCTAAATGTTACCTTCAGGGTTTACTTTGCCTCTCAAATTTTAATGCCCCATAGGGTGGCGTGACATACTGTTCTATTTTTTTCAAACAACATGTCTTTAAAGGTCATCAGTGAGGGTTTGATAACTACTGTGGATCTTTGCTAGCATTATAATGCTGAGAGGCTAACATGTTAGTGGAAATGAAAAAAAAAAAAGATCTTTTTATCAATGTGACAGATACAGACGCCTTGAGCAGTAACAAGGCATAGCTAATTACTGACACAGTTGCCGAAAAGGTATTCTGACAGTCATGATATATGAGCAAATTTGTCTTGCAAGTGACAAGTCAAACAGAGGTTACTGGGAGTTGTGGGCACTGCCAGCTCAGTGGGTGGGTTACAGACAGTGTCTGCTCATTCGTTTTCCTTTGTTGGGGGTGGGGGGGATCGCCTACCATCTTCTCAGCCTGCTGGGTCTTTCATGTATGCTCACACTGTTTCATTAAAAGTCGTAATATTTCTTTCTACAGATGTTCCCAAAAGGATCTGAAAAATCCAACTGTCAGTGAATTTTCTGCTAAAGTCCCTGGTTAAATTCTTGGCATCTGCAAGATTTATCTAGCAACATGTCATTTGTCTAAATTATATACATTTAAGCCATGCATTAGTCATGCATTTCCCCTATAGATGAAAGTATGTGATCTAACATATATAAGGAGTAATAAGTCTTACAGAATTTGAGCATTGTGAAATGTCCTCATTATTTCTCAAATCCAGGAAATTGTAAGTCACATGCAGAATATTGGAAATTATTTGCCATAAGCAAATGGCTGCATAGGGATGTTTATGTGTGTATGTTTCAATGAGAAATGATTGCCTAGAAAGTGAAGCCTATATTCAGAAACACTATTTTTTCACTACTAGTTATGACTCTTCTAGGCTAAAAAAATAAATAAAAATAAATCGAGTCTCAATTATGCATAAAAAGTTTTCTGATTTTTTCCATTTCCACACTGCTGATGTAATTCACAAAATATTAATCACTTAAGAAGAATTCATTATTTTATAATGAATTATTATGAAAGAATAATATCTGTCATTAATAAGTTAATATTCCAATGCTAATATGAATCAAAGGCCATGTATAAATTATAATACAAAGCAGACACAGTGATTTCAAGATATGTCCAGTTCGTTTCCATCTACGTCACATTCTTTGGCAAACGAGCACTCCACCTCTCCTTTGAAGGCTTATTTCATTTTTTTATAAACAGGGGAAAATGTTTCAATGGCGAACTATATGTTGTACTCCAACCATGTGCTATGGCTTGTACAATACTTTGATACACAATGTCCTCTGCAACATAAAGAAATAAATAAGACTATCAACAGATATGTTTTATGTAGTGAAGGAAACTTTCCACTTTTATGGCAGGATGGAGAGCATGCTTTTAAATCCTAAAGGAGGGGGTCATGGGGACATTGGTGGTGGTGGGGAAGAGGTGTGAATATGCCAGTGTGGATGCCGGGGCTCATGCCAGAGAGTAGGGTTAGCTAAGTGAGGACGGACAAGCGGGAGCGTGTGTTCAGACAGGGAAATTAAATCTGACAGTTTAAATCCTTTGAAAGAACATCAGAAGCGATGCTCTATCTCCCGTGCCCACCTGCTCTCTCCGCCATGTCTTTGGTTTAGGGAAGGTGAGCTTAGAAGAAGGTGGTTTAGAAAAAGATGTTTCCTCCTGGTGATGTGTAGGTAAAACTACACTGAACATTAACATATACTATTCCTGTTGGTCGTTTACTCCCATCTTCCTTACTAAATAAGCTACTATTTATGCAGAAAAAAAATGACCTATTAGTCATTTTGTCCTTAGAACTTAAATAGGTTCTACTCCACAGTAATTACACAACAAATGTTTCTTCAAGATTAGATATGCTTTTATCTATTTGTTTTATGCTGGAACCCCTGTGATGCTTAATTTTATGTATCAATTTGACTGGGCTAAATAATAAGCAGGTAGTTGGTAAAACAGTATTTCTGGCTGTGTCTGTGGGGGTCTACATGGAAGATGTGAGCATTTGGATCAGCAGGCTGGGTAAAGATCGCCTTCACCTTTGAGTGGGCATCATCCAATACATCAAGGGCCTGAAAAAGAACAAAATGGCAAAGGATGAGCGAACTGAGCAGAGATACCCATTTTCTCCTACCCTCAGATGTAGACTTTCCTGGTTGTTGAGCCTTTGGACTCAGGTTGGGTCTCATACGGCCAGTCCTCCAATTATCAGGTCTCAACACTGAGCCTGAATCATACGACCACCTTACCTGGTGTTTTGCTTGCAGGTAGCAGTTTGTGGTATTTCTTGGCCCCCATAAGCATAAGCCAATTCCTATAACAATTCCCCTCCTAGAAGCCTTACTGTCTCTTTACCTCTGAAGAACCCTAACCCAACCCCCAAATAATATTTGACATAGCTTACAGTAAAGCACATAGATCATAAAAATAAAAACTTAAAAATAGTGTCATAAGAAATGGAGAGTGAATTGTGAAAGAATAAGAATAGAAACAAGCTGAATGAACAAATAGTGTTTCAAAGACCACACATACATGTATTTTCTTTATGTACCTTCTACTTCAATATCTGTAAATGCTTACATTTCCCTGTCCATAAATCAATCAAACACTAGCTGTATAACTATTTAACTGTTTGTGTATACTTCAGATGTTATAAGGATGTGTCGTGACAATATTTTAGGCAGATTATTTTTTTAGGCCAGTTAACACAAGGCAGGGAAATGGAAGGCCCAGGTGGAGGAGCCAAACACTGTAACACTGTTTGCACTGGGAAACGTTGTGGTCACTCAGCAAGAGCAGTGGCTTGCCCTTGGCCCCTGTGGGAGCCAATGTGAAGGACGAGGTGAGTGAGGCTGGTGGTATGCTGGACGTGATTGGGAAAGATAGAGGAAAGGAAGAAGTGAGGAGGGTTAGGACATGAAAAAATAGGAAAAGAAAGAAAAGAGAAAAGGGAGTAAAATAAAACATTTGTATATATATGAATTTACATATATATATATATGCCTCCTCACACAGTTGTCTGTAAATATTATTTATGTATTTTTTATTCTTCCTTTGCTTTGTGGTCATAGCTTTTTCATTCCACTGAGCATCCTGTTTACATTGGTGAAAGAAGAATTTTGTTGGTTTGGGTTTTTTTTTTTTTTTTTACTTTTTCTGAGTAACTGTCTTCTTTGAATATTTTCACCTAGAAACCAATTCCCTACAACTATTCTTCAAGGAGATCAGGTCGTCTCACTCGAAATAAAAAAAATAAAAATAAAAAAAAACAAGAACAACAAAACTACTTAGAAGACATATGGCAGATTTGCTGCAGATACTTGCAATGTTCTTTCCTGAAAACACGTTAAAATAAAATTTAGAAAAAGAATAAAACCTGTAATCCCATAACAGCAAAAGAGTAGCGGCACCTCAGCAACAGAGAGATTTCTAAAGTTTCTGTGAAAAGTAAAGCTGATTGGTAACCATTGATTAATGAGGTTAAGCGGAGCTTAATATGGTTTAAGTGTTTTCAGCGCAGGTGGGAGACTCCCAAAGAGGTGTGGGCTAACATTTAAGATGTAAATGAAGGGCTGTGCACAGAACACTTAACATCTCAAATCTGATTGTATTTTACTAGGCAGGTGTAATACAACCAGATGATCATACCCAAGGCAAAAAGGGAAGTTTGGTTTCCAAACAAACCAAAGAAGATGTCAAAAGAAAAGTTGGATGAAGCATTTCTATGCTTGTGTATGAGTGATCTTTAATAGAATGTCTGCTTCTAATCTAAAGCAAGTATGAATAGATGATGATGAGCCTTGTCCACGTTTACAGAATGACTAGCTTACAATAATCAGTGGACACATTTAAAAATATCTATGGGAAAACAAAGTTGGTTATACATTTAAGGAAAGCCTGAAATAAGAAAGAATAAGTTTTAAACAAAAAAAAATTATCCGGAAGTATAACTTAGGAAAAGATACAAAAATCAAAACAAAATTATCCAAAGTAGAATTTTATGAAAACTATGGACATCACATATTCATAAATTAACCCCAGAATGGATTAAAAAAAGAAAAACACAAGAATTCTTGAGAACTAAAGACAAACTTATAGATTTATAATTTCAAAGCAAACTCCAGAATATAAAGGTTAAAGAGATTGTTTGATTTTTTTCAATAATAAGTTTATATAAAATATGGGGTATAAAGATATATGATATAAATTGTAAAACCAAGAAATCAATGGTCCAATTAAAATATGAGTTCCAGAAGAAGAAACAGCAAAAATAGAGACAAAATTATCAGAGATATGAGAAGAAAATATCTCTGACTTAAAATGGCATAGACATTTTCAAATTACATAAAATTTATTAACTAAAATTATGAAGAAAGCCATACTTAGATTCATCATTTTAAAATATCAGCATACCCAGGAATAAAAAGAATTTTTTCTTCTAATTTAGGGTGCTGTGTGTTGAATTGCACTCCCCCAAAAGATTTTTCTGAAGTCATAACTCCCACACTTAATAAAGTGATCTTATTTGGAAACAGGGTCTTAATCAAGTTAAGATGCCGTCTTACTGCATTAAGGTGAGCCCTAACCCAATGACGAGTTTCTTTTTTCTTAGGTATCTTTCTTTATTTTGACAGAGGGAGAGAAGAAAGAGAGAGAGTGAGTGGGAGTGAGGGGCAGAGAGAGGGAGAGAGAACCCCAAGCAGGCTCTGCACTGTCAGCATAGAGCCCAACATAGGACACAAACCAATGAATTGTGAGATGGTGACCTGAGCCTAAACCAAGAGTCAGATCCTAACCAAGTGAGGCACCCAGGCACCCCTAATTTCTTTTTAGGATGAAGGAGATTTGGACACAGAGACAGACACATAAGGAAAACATCCTCTGACATCAGGGTAATGCAGCTATGAGCCAGCCAAGTGTCACCAAGTTTGCAAGCAACACCAGAGTCTGGAAGGACTGGTGAAGGTTGATTCCCTCGAATCTGCAGAGGAAGCACAGCCCTACTAACAACTTGATTTCAGACTTTTAGTCTCCAGAACACATTTCTCTTGTTTTAAGCCACTCAATTTGCGGTATGTTGTCACGACAGCCCTAGGAAACTCATACACAAGGTATCAAGAGGTGGGAAACAAGGCAATCTCAAAAAGACAAAGAATAAATCTGGAATCGGGCTTTTATTCAACAATGCCAGATCGTGTGATACAAAGAGAAAATGTCTTCAAATTCTGAGCATTTTTCTACCGAGAATTTTGCAGTGAGACAAGTTAAGTCAGGTAGAGTAAGGGTATTTTTAGAAAATCAGAGATTTGTAAATTTAACCCTCTCTAACATTTTTACTTGAGGATATACTTCAGACAAGTGAATGACTGAATCATGAAAGGGGAAACATGTCTAGAAAATAATATACCATATTGAGGAAGCAAATGTTGAGAAATCTCATGAGGACAGTTGTGTACAAATTTAGAAAGTAGCTAGTCTAGATTTAAAAGGAAGGCAACCATCTGAATGAAAGTCTCTTGAGAAAAAGTAGATTTTTTTAGTATACTTGAAATGTTTTTAAAAAGTTGAAATTGAGGGGCCTCTGGGTGGCTCAGTTGGTTAAGCATCCAACTTTGGCTGAGGTCATGATCTCACTGTTCCTGAGTTTGAGCTCTGCGTCAGGATCTGTGCTAACAGCTCAGAGCCCAAAGCCTGTTTCAGATTTCTATGCATCCCTGTCTCTCTACTCCTCCCCTGCTCACACTGTCTCTCTCTCTTTTGCAAATAAACATTCTTTAAAAATTTAAAAATAATTAAAAAATTAAAAGTTGTAATTGGATGGTTTAATAATGAAAAGCATAAAGCAAATGGCAAATATAACCTCTCAGAAAAAAATGCACAGCAAGAAATCAAGTGCAATCCTACTATACGTTTTGGCTATGCATTGAACAGAATTCACGTGGTATTATGTAAATACATACTCATATTTATATACAAAGGTGTGTTGGTACTGCTTTAATTATAACATGAGAAGAAAGAAATCACAATGTAATTATTTAAATGTATAATTTATCTATCAAGTTGAAAGTTCATCACATATTATAGTAAGTCAACCTTATAAAGACCAGACTAACAAAGAGAATGCTGTGTCTGTGTTTGTGTGTGTCTGTGTGTGTGTGTGTGTGTGTGTGAGTGCGTGTGCATGTGTACCTGTGTGCATTCATTGGGTTGGAGATTCCCCAGATTAATAATCACAGAAACAAGGTATGGAAAGATTTGAAACAATTGGACCTGCACTGACAGTATTGACTGCTTTTAACATACAACAATGGCAATTTGCTATGGTTTAACATTGTAGTTTTCTACATGGTTTAAATTAATGAGACCTAAATCCACATACCTAATAAAAAAGAGTCAGAATATTTTCTTCAAGTTTCTGCAAAATTGTGTTGGGAGAATTTTTTTTAAAACATATTCATTTCAGTTCCTAGGATCCATGGGTCCAGGTTGTATTGACTTTCCTGTGTCATTAGCCAACTGTGCTGGCTTAGCTCACAGAAACTCTTTAATAGGTTATTAAAGATTATCTTTCTATCATTAAGCCAAGTCTGGATGCTTGGTGACTCGAAGAATAATTAAGGTGTCACAAAAAGGAAGGCCTGTTCAGATAAGAAAGAGAAAGCAAAAACCCTGTCCGTTTTGGGTCTGTTGAGGTACAAGTTGAAATCTGACCTGGAAAGCTGGGGAATCGATAGAAATAGAAACATACAAATGAACATGAGACAAACCCAGAAAGCTTTTCTTACTGAATCTGCCCCCAGCTAAAGTTCCTTATAGAGCAATATCCAACATGCTGTATGATAACCCAGCATGGGGGAGATTTTGCCAGGTAGGTGATGGTGAGATCACCCTACCCACTTGGTGTTGGCTTTCAAGAAATCAAGAACTTTCTGTGTGCCCTTGTCAGGGCACAGTAGCTGCTGAAAGATTCATTTAGTTGGCAGAGACCTAGGATGGGGTTGTGCATAGCCAGCCATTAATGGCAGTGGTTACTCTGTAATATTAAGAGATGAATGTATTGAACTTAGCTGATGACATTAAAGAGACCGAGGGGCGCAATATCCAATACCAAAGACCAGTCAAGAAGGACAGCACTAAGACAACCTACTCTCCCCTTGTGGCTGAGAAATGTAATCAGACTTCACCTTGACCATTAAAAAAAAAAAAACGGAAAAATTTAGTTGGACTTAGAATGAACTGGAAATTTGACCAAAGGAAACATTTTAAACAAGACTAAATCAAGATAAAAGTAAAGGATAAATCTAAATTTTTCATCTACTAAATGGACTGGGAACTTATAAGGAAGATTAAATGACTTCTAGATTTTTTTTAAAAGTTGACTTTACATATTAGATTTGTGTGATCAAATTTTTGACCCTGACTACATTATAATTTGTATAAATCTGAGTTGAAGGTTTTCAACAAATGACTTTTTCTCTAAGTTTACAATACTTAAAAGATCACAAGGATAAGATAAAGAAGGGAAAATCTCAAGTTCTCTTTTCCCTCCCCTTTGTTATTAATCCATGGTTTATAAGTCAAGCAAGAGAAACAACTCAAGTTTAAGACATAATCATAAAGAAAGTAAAAAGCAGTCCTTTGTATGTGGTCAAAAGTTTAACTGGTCAAAAGTAGATAAATTGACTTTTGAAATTCGGGGTAAATTCAGTTTCTTATCTAAGGGCACCATCTTGAATCTTTGGAGAGGTTGAAACTCAGTTTCCATGTGGTGTATACATATTTAAATGACTGTCATTAACCAAACCTAGGAGAAGCATCCATGTTGATCATTCCAATCACATCTTAAATCTAATGCTTCTTTCACTTTATTATAATCCTTCTAGACAATTGTAATGTTTTCTCCTGAACAAAATAAGACCACTCCTCATTAAAAAAGGACAAAAGACAAACTTAGCAAAATTGTTTATAATATACTGGTGAGTCTCAGAGTCTGCTATGTGATGCAATAAATTACCCGACAAACAAAAGCTTAATTTACATTTAAAAATGCCAGCACAGCATAAGTGAATGCAATGATTATCTGATGCATTATGGTAACATAACTAAAATAAACTATCAGGCCAAAATAATTTACTTAAATACTAACAACCTGCCTATGAATAATAATCACTGCCTTTAATTCACTTGTGAGGAAATGAGTTTTCAGAAACTCAGAATTAGGTGGAAACAAGGGCCAAAATTGAGATAAGTACTTATCACTGCAGTAATTTTTCCTCCATTAGGAACACAAATCCTAACCTGACATGCTTATAACTCAGCTGCTAAAATGCTCTGTATTGACAACCAAGGCCATTCTCTTCCAAGACAGTAAAGGAGCTAATCTGTCATAAAATTCATTCCTATATTTTATCATCCATTCGGTGAGAGACATGGAGTTTAACCTAGGATTATTGTTTGGGTTAAGATTTATAAAAGTGAGAAAATATGCAAATGTCTCTATCAGCTATTAGAACCATTTTGATGGGATTATCGGACACAAACAGTATAGGAACATTCCAGGTCTGATGTTTTTGAACGTGTAATTATGTAGTAGGGATTATACAATGCAGGAAACAGATCTCATCATCATCTTGTCTTTGGGAAAGAATCCATGGAGGGAATTCCTATAGCAATGTTTCAAATAATAATAAAAAAGAAAAACTTAAGTTAAAAATAATGTTTGCAAAAGCTCTCCAAGATAGTCTTTCCATTTACTAAAAATTTAAATGATCTAACTGATATCATTCAGGTCTAAACCTTTCTATGTTTTATCTCCAATTCAAATTCCAATTGTCCCATTGTAAAAGTCACTTAAACACCAATTTAAAATTCAGTATTGGGGTCTCTGAGTGGCTCAGTTGGTTAAGCTAAGCGTCTGACTTCGGCTCAGGTCATGATCTCATGGTTCGTGGGTTCAAGCCCCACATCAGGCTCTGTGCTGACAGCTCAGAGCCTGGATCCTGCTTCAGATTCTGTGTCTCCCTCTCTCTCTCTTCCTCTCCCTTGCTCGCGCTCTGTCTCTCTCTCTCTCTCAAAATAAATAAATAAATAAATAAATAAATAAATAAATAAACATTTAAAAAATTAAACTCATTATTGACATTATATTGAAAAACCATGTGATTAAAAGTTGCACACAGGTAGTTTTTTCCCAAAAGCAAAAGGTTATTACAAACCAGTAGATGCTAGGAGAGGCCGTGTTTTGATTTATATTGATTATTCCCAGAATAACAACACACAACACCAACAACCAAAAATGGTAACCAATTATGTGCATAATTCTTTTCCTGTATGAATTATCGTTATTTCTGTGTCCATTAGGAAATTTTAAAAATTCTTTAAAATGTTCACATCTGACTCCACAGCCCCTCTACTGCTATTCAAGAACTAAAGTAAGAAGAGTGTAATTATGATATTTAGCTGTATGATATAGTGCCATGATACCAATGACCAACGTATTTCATTAATCCAGAATTGAACTTTCAGAGCAAACTTGTCATATTCCACCTAAACCTATCATCATAAAGAATCTATCTTTAAAGCAAGCTCTGATTACATCTTCAATAATAGCCAAAGATCAACAATGCTCTGTATAAATTAAAACTATCCACATTATGTTTTTGTTTCCAGTGTAGTAGATTTTTCATTGGTTGCCAAATAACCCAACAACAAAGCAGTTGTTTGATGGCCAGAAGGTCATTCATTCAAAGGCCAGAAAATAGAGAAGGGGAGTTCCTGCTCCAAAGGCACCTTCTCCTGGACTGGGTCTTGTGCTCAGGGGTTTAGAGGGGTTCGGGTAATTACAGGGCCAGTAAGCAAGCTGAGGAGTGGTTTTTCTGGGAAGAGGAGGCCCTTAAATGGGCCCAGATGGGTCTCTCTAAGAGCTGGTAGGTGTGATTTTTGTTATTACAATTAGGTGATTGGGATGGGGAGGTCATCTGGAGAGTGAGCACTCTGTCTGAGCTGGATCAAACTGGTCAAAAGCTGGGTCCTGGTGGCTTGCTTGGAGCTTGTCTTCGGGCTCTCACCTGGCAGAGGAACTTGCAAGCAGGGCTAGAAAACTGGGTTTTTGTGGCTTGCAAGTGAGTCCCTGGTGACATTTTGTTACTTACTTCCTTTATTTTTACATATGATTGGAGCTTTGATTAAATGGTCTTTCCATTGGTTTCAATGTGCTCTTCATGCTGGAGAAAGAGGAGCTTGAGTCTATTCTATGTATTACTTGCTATTGGCATTCTAATCCAAATACCTCACACTGTTTAACACACTGAGTTCAAAAGTCACCACCACGGTTTTTCTTTTCATGCTATTCTCAGAGCTTAAACATCTCTTACATGGACTATAATCACGATTTCTTAATTTCATATCTTACCCAATCCAAATTTAACATTGCTAGCTACAATAGTTGGTTGTGACCATGCCCCTTCTCTGATCCACACCACTACTTAGATCCTTAATATAATATTGAATATAATATCTAAGTCTTTACTATAATACCTTGGGGCTTTATAATCTGGTTCCAGCCTAAATTCTAAATTATAGATATTATGTATGCATTCTTGGCCTTAGCTTGCATGTACAAGTAGGGTGACTGTACAATACAGTTTATCATAAAAGCTAAGAAACTGTTGAGAAAAACAGGGAGTGGAACACAGGGGTGACAAGTATAAATCAAATCCAGCCCAGACACACTGGGATGTACAATCAATCTGACACAGGATCTTTATCTTGCTTTGTAATTTTCTACTTGTGTACAATGTATCCACCCTCCCCTGGGAATGATCCTCACTGAAATACTATTTATATTTTAAATCCTACCCTAAATAGAAGTTTCCTTGTGTTTTTTTCATACTCCAAGCATTGCATGTATTAGGTGAGATCTTTTTAGGTTGCAAATGCCCGGTGAACTCAGAAAAGCCCAGTGAGATAACCTTTCTGAGGACTCATTCGTTGAATGGAGACTCAGGCATATGTGCATTGGGTTGAGGGCTCCACCTCCCTGAGTTTGGCTTCTCTCCCTCCCACTGTGGCCTGGTCTTGTGTGTAGCAAGGAGAGGAGAGTGTTGGCTTCAGGACAGTATGGCTTCTGTCACAGCAACTAGAAATACAGGAGATAAGACACACGATCTTTCTCCCAATATGTATACACAAAGCCATGAACAAGGAATTTAACTGATTTGTCTTTAGCCTCCTGTATCTTTCTGGGATAATTATGGGGGATGAGAGGCCCAAGTCATATTTGCAGCCTTGTTTCCAGAAGGATCACAACTGATCTCCTCCAGAACCACAGTCGAGGAAGGCTCTCGCCACAATTTTGGACAAGCAGAATGAAAAGACCCCTGGAGTTTTGTGTTTGGCTCTATGTGTTTGAATCTTCACTTAAGAGAGTTGCTAGGGGCGCCTGGGTGGCTTAGTCGGTTAGGCGTCGGACTTTCGCTTAGGTCATGATCTCGCGGTTCGTGGGTTCGAGCCCCGCGTCGGGCTCCGTGCTGACTGCCGGCTCAGAGCCTGGAGCCTGTTTCAGAGTCTGTGACTCCGTCTCTCTCTGACCCTCCCCTGCTTACACTGTCTCTCTCTCTCTCCTAGAAATAAATAAAAACATTAAAAAAAAGAAAAAAAAAAGCAAAGATGGCTCTGCTTGGGGCACTTCGGTGGCTCAGTCGGTTAAGCATCCTACTTTAGCTCAGGTCATGATCTCACGATTCTGTGTCTCCCTCTCTCTCTGCCCCTCCCCTGCTCACGCTCTCTCCCTCCTAGAAATAAATAAAAGTTTAAAAAAGAGAGAGAGAGAGTTGCTAGCCACCTCTCTAAGCTCTAGCTGTAAAATATGCTGCTTGCACGTATGAGATAACATCTTCCACAACCCAGGTTAAGCACGTTTCTTGGGACTGATGTCAATATCACTACTTCACTTCCTCTTGATGGGTCATCAGTCATACTGGGCTGTTTCTTCTTTTGTTTCACTGTGAGCTTCTTGCAGTCAGGGCCCATAACGTTTTTCATCTTCTTATCCCCGCAACACCTAACACGAGCCCTGCGCAAGGCAGGCACGGCCTACAGAGCTCTTGATCTGTACTTTGCTTTCTCGTAAACCACGCAGCGCCCACGTTCACGTTTGTCCCTGAAAGATGGCAGGCTGCCCAGAAGCAATGACTTCTACCGCATCCCTTTGATCTCGCAAGAGAGTTGGGGCAACGCTTTACATACTTGAGATACACAATACACTTTCGAATGAACTCAGGTGGAAATACGGTGCATGTAGCTTTGCGGGTGATGCGGTGATCACGACTTCCTCTCTTCTCCAGAACCCGTGTCAGAATCCATCATCTCAGTTTGCATTGCGTGTATCAGCGCCCACAGCCTCTGGCCTCTGCCTGTTAGCCGCGTACCCTCTCTAGCTCCGTTAACACGCCTTTAAGAATAACTGAGAGCTTCGTGGTGAGATCATCGCAAATCTAAGATCATTAACATTAAAACAAAATTCAGCCAATATGTGTTTACAATTGTACCTAAGGAAAAAAGTCCTCATTTTCAAATCCCTACAGCTGCCTACTTTTCATCCCCGCCACCCTAAAGCTGCTAACACTCTTCCAATTCTGATCTGTTTAAAGGGAAAAAAAAGGGGGTGAAGAGTTCATGCCGTCATTTTTACATGCCACAAATAAAATAACTCTGCTTCTTTTTCGGCACATGCAGAAGTATGAAAAGCCTCTCAGATTCCTGACAGAACTGTCATTGTTTACCATTAGCACTGTCATAGCTATGGGCCTCGTCATTCTCTACAGCGGGGTATAGCCTGGCACCCTGCCTGAGAGTGGGTTTGCAGAAGGGAAGCCTCCTGTCTTCCTTCCCAGGATAATTCCTGGGGAAAGTGTGCTCCCTAGTGTTAAGAGCAGCTTAATGGCTGGAGGAATCCTGCTGACCAGCCAGAAAGGAGGTGGGTGGTCATTTCTCACTCCTCCCCATTGATACCTGTGTAGCCGGGAAGTTGCTCCTCTTTTAACTAGTTGCGTTGCAGATTTGGGATTTCTTTGCAAACAAAAAGATATAAATCTAATTTTACATGCTTTCCAGAATTCACCTGCATGTGAAGCGGCTTGATAATTTTTCAAGTAGATTGACATCTGCATGAAAAACGTTAATAATTATTCCACTTGTGACCCCCAAATGAAAACTCCAATTTATTTCTTCTTCCTTACCTGCTTTGAAATGATATCCATAGTGTGAAAGTAAACAGTTCTCCTATTTGTTTTTTTTAAGATAAAATCCATGTTTTGCTTTTGTTACCTTGCAACCTTTTATAAGTAGTGCATTTTACTTATATGAAGATGAAAGAGGTCATTGTTAAAGAAATTAGTCGTCAAGAGGCAAAGGTGAAGTGTGCACCCCACTATTTGTCTAATTAAGAGCTATTTAATTCAGAGTATTTTCACTGAAAGATCTATTTTGCTAGAATAATTGCAGAATACAGCTCCTAGAGGTGAAATTTTATTTATTTTTCTTTGGGAAAAAATTAGTCTTGATGGTTTGGATTCTTTCCAATGTTATTTTTAATAAATATGTTGGAGCTCTTCATTCTCTCATGCACCTGCATATATGCATTTTGCTCATAAAGTAATTTGATTATGGAGTTCCAGTTTGACATTTCAAAGATTTTCTTCTACACGTAAATATCATGTCACTAGTGTTGATATTTAAACAAAACAAGACAAAACAAAATACTTAAAAATATTTAAAAAAAGGTTAAGAATATTTTTAAAGGTCACTTAATGATTTTACAGTCATCTTTAAAAACCCAGTGTAACAAACATCAATCACTCTTCCCCTCCTTTAACAAATAAGTTTCTCCCAGGATACAGGCTTTATAACTTAATCTAAGAAATATAAATGTAAATCTGATGTCAAATACTTCATGATATATGAAGATTAGAAATCTCATTGCTGTTTTAAAATGAAGAGAAAGATAGTTTGTTCTAGTTTAACTAAATGCTTTCTAAAGATCTGATCATGATTTCTGCTATCTAAACCATTAAATAGCGTCTGGATAGTCTAATATTTTAGAGAATCACATGCTGAAATAGACAAGAGTAGGAACGAAATTCTACTGGGTCTACTGAAAGAACATTCTACTGGGTCTCCGGGTCCCTGATCTTACTTTGTGACAGGAACCTGGGGAAAAGATTTAAAAAATAAATCAATATAGAATTTTCAACACTTGAGACTGAATATACCGTGTAGAAAAAATTACTAATATTTATTTGTTAGATATTAGAATGGGCTATTAAGTGTGCCTACAATTTCTATCTTTAGCTCTTAGAATTATTCATCCAGCTATTTAGAAGACCTAACCAGTTTTAGGAATTTGCAATACCTCTCACAACTAAACTGTTTAAATTTAGACTTCTTTTGAGATCATATATATCTGCTTGATTTTTATTACTCTTTTCATCAATAAAATATTGTCATTGGGGAGATAAATACATGATAGCCTTATTTTTTTTAAGTTTTTTGTTTTGTGTTGTTTTGTTTTTTGAGAGAGAGAGTGAGAGATAGTGAGGAGGGGACAGGCAGAGACAGAGAGAGACAGAAAGTCTCAAGTAGGCTCTACACTACCAGCACAGAGCCTGACGGGGGCCTCAAACTCCCAAACCATGAGATCGTGACCTTGAAAAAAAATCAAGAGTGGGACGCTGAACCAACAGAGCTACCCAGGCACCCCCAGCCTTATTTTTTAATTAAAGAAAACCCAGAAGTTAGACAGACAGAGATGAAATATTACCTTCATTACCAAAAACGGCTATGCTGGAGAAGGCGACTTTGCTTATACCCACGTGAGAATTCGGTGTTCCCCTCCAAAGCAGCACAAGAGAAAAGCAGAGTAATCAATGCCCTCCATAGGTAGGCACATGATCAGAGGTGAAGAGAGCCAGTCAGCCACATGGCTGAGCCTTCTCTCTAACTTACCAATGTGATGCATCGCATCTCTACCATGAGAAAAAATGAATGAAGGGCAGCAGGAGGAAACCAAGGATATTGCTCTAACTAAGCTCCTGCCTTGCGATAGGAAAGAAAAGAACCACTCCCCTCTCCACCATCCTCAACAACAAAAAAAGAATATTAAATGAGAATAACCTGATTTTTTGCAATGACTGTACCTTTTCCTTAAATCTGCTCAGTTGTTATACCACATTTTTGTTGTAAAAATCTCTGCAAATATTCTGGGAAATTATTTCAAATCCATAATAGGCAAAACCAGAGAGGACTTATACTTGCGTATGTAATGTTCTAAAGCAATTTTATCCCTTGGGTATCTGGAAGCTACTTTGAGTCCCATAGTCTCATTACATTCTAGAAATATTCAAACAGCAAAATATGAGAGTCAAATAGAATTTCTTTCTCTGAATTTTTTTTTTTTTTTTGCTTTCAACTTCATTTATGTTTAAGAATATGCACTAATAGGTATTTAGGGTAATGTCTTCTGCGAAAAATGTAATCATTGTCATTTGCAATGAGTACCTATACTCCCCTATGAAAATACACGGTTTACTTTTTTTTTCTATCCCATAACTCAAATAACATGAGTTGCAATTTATCTGTAGATATTAAATCACATTAAAATCTCCATGTTAACATCAAAATTCAGTGTGCATGTCTATATCACATCCACAAGATATCGTGGAAGATTTCTGTCAAGAGTGAGACCGAACACTGTTTGAAATACTTCCTATTGGGGAAAGATCCCTCTTGGAACCAGACAATAGTCTGCTTACTGACATGGATCAATTGGCCCCAGATGTAAGGAGAAGACAGGATGCAGATTATGAAGAATGCTGAATGTGTCACTTTCCAAGTTCAAGATGATACCAAACTGGGAAGAATAAGCACTACAATAGTTGATGACAAGATTGAGATTCAGGTTATCTAAAAAGACTGGAATGCTGGATGAATACCAAGAATATGAAATTTGATAATATGAATCTCAAGTCATGCCTTGGGTTTTAAAAAAAGAAAAAAGGAAATGCAAAGTAGTGGATAGTGCAGACAGTAGTTCATGGTTACAAGATCTGACTTGGCCATAACTCAATGTTCTTCACCAGTGCCAAGAGGCTGCTAAAAACAAAAGCATATGTTGCATTAGTAGAAAATGAGTATACAGAACTGTGAAAAGCAAGGATCTCTTTATGGAATGCTAAGTATGTATATCTTGATATTCTCGGTTTGATATTGGAACAAGAGTTTGATGAGTAAAGATAATATTTTACTGGAAAACAACAAAACATATTAAATCGTTAACTTGGAAGAAAAATCTTTTTTGGAGAAGAAAACATGATGAGTATTTAAGGGCTCCCTGTCCAAAGAAACACCTTTTTTTCTCTTTTTAATTTTTTAATGTTTTATTTTATTTTTGAGAAAGAGAGAGAGAGAGACAGAGAGAGAAAGCAGGGGAGGGGCAGGGAGAGAGAAGCAGATACAGAATCTAAAGTGGGCTCCAGGCTCTAAGCTGTCAGCACAGAGCATGATGCGGGACTTGAACTCACAAACCATGAGATCATGACCTGAGCTGAAGCCGGTCGTTTTTGTTTTTGTTTTTGTTTTAATTAAATTTATTTCTGAGAGAGAGAGACAGCGTGAGCAGGGGAAGGTCAGATAGAGAAGCCGAAGCAGGCTCCAGGCTCTGAGCTAGCTGGACAGCACAGAGCCCGACGGGGGGCTCTAACCCACGAACAATGAGATCATGACCTGAGCCACAGTCGGATGCTTAACTGACTGAGACACCCTGGTGCCCCAAAACAGGCTCTCGTAATAGAAGAGTGAGCTTTCATTCGCAGACGGCATTCAAGTACAAGCTTTATTAATGTTATGAATTTGTTGATTTGGTCAATGGGTTGTTCAAATATCCTTATTTCCTCTGACATTCTCTTCACTTCTATAATTGTTTCATTTTTTCACTGAAAATTAACTTTATAGAAATTCATGCTGTTGCCATTTCTTGAAGATCCTTAGGAGACATGCATACAATGGGGGAAAAATGTAACTTCCAAGAAAAAGTTCTTGGTGACTAGGACTTATACAAAAGCTAACAGCAATTAATTAGAAATTGAGTAATCTTTATTATACAGCATTCCCAGTCAATAGACAGAGATGTCTGCCTATCATTTACCCACCATGTTTATGCCTTCACAGTAGGATGGCCCATTCCGTGTGGAAGTTTCCTGATTTTGTATGTGTTTAACAGTCAGCGCAGGTGACATCACGTAAGTTTTCGACCATTATGATTATCGGTCATCTCATGAGCACCATTTACCAAAGCTTCATTGGCTGTGTCTTTTAAATGTGCCTTCTCTTTTCCTAGTCTAGCATCCTGTTAGTACACAGGTCATGAGGCCCAACCCATTTCTCTCTGCACTGAGAGAATGAATTCTCTCCCGTCTTTGGTAAAAATACTGATATCAGCAAGGGAGTAAGAGGTTAAAGTTAGAAAGACAAGGAAATACAAATATAGGGTAACATCCTTGAAGGTTTTTCACTGTTAGTCAACTGTGCATAATGGATTAGACTATCCCTGCAGTGGTCTTAATTGGCCATTATGATGGCTTAAGCCATTGATTTGAATGCACTAAGTTTGATATTTTTTGGACACCCTAAAACTGCCTAAGGTGAAAAGGGCTTAGGCATACATAATTTATGAATTGATTATCATACTATCCAGATAAACTGATATGGCCTTCAGGCTATTGGGGTGCTACCATATCAAGGGCACCTCATTTAAATGCATCAACTTTCTTTTTCTAGGTGCATGGTTTGCCATCCTGCCTGAAGTATTTTAAATTAAATATGTTATTTTAAATTATTTAAATTAAATAACAATAGCAAAATAAAGGAAATAAAATGGACAATCGTAGAGGAACAACAATATGCTGAATGTCCGTGTCAAAATAATTTTTTTATATTGAAAAGGTAAATAGCCACTCTAAGTGACCAAAATATATTGATACTCATGTTAAAATAAAAAGAATTGCAAACATAATAACTAATTTAATTGGATTAACTTTTTCCTTTATACAAAAATAAGAAATAATTTAAATGGAGAATAAATTTATACTGAGAAAGAGAAAGTTAATACAAAAACATTTCACTTTGGGGTAGACTCAACAATTGAACTGAAAGCTAATTTTATTTTTTTTTATGTTTATTTATTTATTTATTTATTTATTTGAAAGCTAATTTTAATTGGGGAAGAGAAGAGCACTTTTTATTCTCTTCCCAACTCCTTCATTTGCCAGGACTTAGACAAATATTTCATTGGACTCTTCTCAATGTCAAAAAGTAAACTACCTTGGAAATATGAAACAGTAGCCACATTGTGGGCTCTTGCACAATGGACTGTGGGACTGACATCAGCACGCGCTTGCGAAAGTTCAGGAAAGCAGCATAACTAGTCCAACTCTGTTCACATGTCGCTGCCCAGAATGTCTGTGCAAAGAGGCTAAAACTGCCAAAAATTCTTTTAAGGAGAGACAAACTGAGAGTATGTAAAATCAGAATTCGCAATTTCTGTGATGGCATATGAATTTGTAAATGCTACCATGAAAAGTGAATAAAATAGTTCAGCTTACCTAGAGATTTCTCACTACCTTCATTTTGATTGGGGGGGGCGTCTCATCATTCTGTTCATGAAATTGACTTATAACTTTGTTTAGAGCAAAGTCCATTAATACCGATAAAGCAAAACTGCAGATATGTGGTCTACACAGAGGATTTTTAAAAGAAGAGAAGCATATATTTATACAGGAATTTCGACAAAAATGTAATGACTTGTACTCCTCATTAGTTACATTAGAGGAACCTCTGCGGATGACATTTACAGGTAATAAACAGTTACCTACATCCTTCCTTTCTAAGAGAACCTGAGTTTTATTCAAAATGACTTTCTGTCTGGTAAACATGACACATCTCTTCCCAGATTTGCTGAAGGCGAAGGATAATTATGTGACCCAGTTCTGGCCAAAAGGATGTTAAGTGCAATTTAGCAAGGTGGAGTCACTGTAAAGTCATTGCATTTTGAGAAAAAAAAAATTTCAGCATACACGTTTAGTTTTTGTCCTTTCTCCTTTTCCAGCTGTTACACTGAGAAAAAACTGGAGACAGGGTAGTCAAACGGCAACCACAAAGACAAAATAGCTATAAATCACCATAAAGATATCCAAGGAGGAAATAAGAAGAATACTAGACAGGTGGTCACTCTGTGTGAATAGTCTTCCTGTTTTCGGACACTTTTGAGGAGGCGGAAACCCTTGTCTGGTGAAGCCTCAATCCCTGAAGGTTTCAGCTTTTCTGAACAATAATAATTAGCCTGCTTTAATGACATTCTCAACATACATGGTTACTTAGTACGTTGAGCCTTGGGAATGCTGATTTGTTTATTCTCAGGAAAGAATGGAGAAGAGGCGCTATGGAGGTAACAGCACTGTGTCAGAGATGGTCATAATGGTAATTGGAAATATATGTGAAATATGGAGAATATTACAGTCATTGCCCAGAAGTGCTTAAAAAAATCTGAGCATATTTAAGAACTGATCAATTATTATGACAAACCCAAGGAATGAAAGAGTGAACACAAGAGAAAGAAGAGAAAAGTAAAGGGAGAAATATTGAACAACTAAACTCTTCCAAATCAGAGGGTATCATACCCTCACAGTATAAGGTATTTTGTTTTATTATGCCAATAAATCAAAGTATTTTTTGGAAATGAATAAAGGATGCAGTATTCCAAAGAACATTTCAATTAATCCAGCATAAAATTAATGAACGCGTGTGTAGTAACAAGTATAGGGACAGCTTTATTTAAAGTTCATTTATTTCTTAATAAATTTACTTACTCATTTGATTCATGAAGTCTCCATTCACAAATAATGAACGTTTATTAACTATTTACTGTTCTAGGCCTTAGGTGCAGAGTAAGAAACCATACAGGCGCTATTTATACCTTATTGAACTTGTATTCCAATAGGAGAAATAGTCAATTAGTAAGTAAATATTTGATTTAAATATTTGATTTGAATGTAAATCAAAATAAATATTATGGAGACCAGGATAAGCTGTGTTAGACAAATTCTCCAGGAAGGTTTGCTCTGAGGAGGTGACATTTTTATAGCTTATGTGTTTGAATAGGTGTATATGTATTAAACTGCACATTTTAATGATACAGAAACACACACACACACAGATATAGATATAGATATAGATAGATATAGATATAGATATAGATATAGATAAAGATATAGATGAATAAGTGAGTGTCATCAGAAAATTATGCAAAACAACAAATTCCCATTTCAGACCCCTATTATTGGAGCATGAATTTGTGGTCTCAAAAGCAAAGTTTCCTATTCTACCACAAGCGTTGTGAGACTCCCAACTATTAAAGAAATGAATGGAAATAGTTTCCACCCTAGACTAGGTCACATCCCAAACGGGTAGATAGGCAAGCAGCAGTGAGAAGAAAAAAAAAAAAAAAAAAAGAAAGAAAGAAAAAAAGAAAAAAGAAGAAAACAAGAAAGAAGAAAGATATTTAAAACAGATGGCAAAATTCCTTAGAAAGATGACTGTCTTTTATTAAGCAGGACACTTTGATGGGTCACTCTGATTGGCTTTAATTGAAAGGCTACCTGACAAGTGACTTCCTTTGTTATGCAGAATAAAATATGAAACAAAAACACATGGAAGAGGGGGTGGGGAGCAGAGATGCTGATGAGAAGGCGGAAGGACAGGGACTCAGTAGTGCTCCGGGTGTGGCGCCTGGCCCCCCAACACCCGTCTCCACCGACCCTGAACTGAGAAGTGGGCCACCCAGTAAGGACAGGATGCAACACGTATCAATTCAAGGCTTTTACTATGTGTTGTCCACAGTCACCCTCCCAGTTTTCTGGAGCACAGTCGAGCTCTGACTTAAGTGGCCTTCAGAATCAGTTGTGGGAAGATTCAGGGCCCCACCCTCAGAGTTTCTGATTCAGATTGACCCCAAGGTGACGCACAGGAGTTTACATTCCTAACCTGCTCCCTGGTGACTGACATTGCTAATCCCAGGAGTACCCAAGATCGTACTGGGGTTTAAAGTCTCTATGATTTTCCTCATTAATTTAAAGCATTTTTAAAATTTTTAGTTTCTCCACTGCAGATATACAGTCAGACTGTGTCCTTCTATATTCTCTTACACAGCCTAGCCAATGAATACAATTCTTTCAAACTGTTCTTTAGCCATTTATATTCATATGTACATATACATATGTATATATTCAATATAAATTCATTATCTCTGTAGCCCAGTGGTCCTTTAACCTAAGTGGTTAACTGAATATAAATATATAGTAAAACCTTGGATTGCGAGTAATTTGTTCTGCTGATGTTCCACAAGACGAGCAAACATTTCTAATAGATTTGAACTTGATAAATGAGTGATGTCCTGCAATATGAGCAGTATGTGACGCCAAACGTCACATGATCACAACTGAGCCAATGGTTCTTGAAATTCATTTCGATATACAGGTGCTTTGGAATACAAGCCTGTTTCCAAATGAATTATGCTCGCAAACCAAGGATTTACACCTGAATATAAATATATCCATATTTTAGGTACAGGGTAGGAGACACTTTTATTTCTCCTTTTGCTTCTCCTAAAGTTGCACTTAATTTACTACTTAGTAGGGTCAAAATGGTTTCACCTGAAAACAAATTACCAATGGATGCTGTGATGAAATATATTGGAAATGGAAATCGGGCACCCTGACTTAAGAAAACCTTTCTAAACCACCCTACACTTTACTGACCTTTATGTGAAATCATCTCCTCTGAAATCTTATTTTAACCTCATTATTTCTGTCTTGCTGTCAGAATTTTTAATTCAACAGAGACCAATGTTTTGCGTTTTGTGTTCACTTTAGCCAAGACAAATGTAAAACAATGAGGAGGCATGGAAGCCTTCCAAAGCATCAGGATTCTCTGAGCACTGAAAAGGTGCTGTTCAGGGTCCCTCCTTGGCTCACCAGCATCATGTGGGAGCAACTTGCCATCTCAAAGTTCCTCATTTGTTCTAGTTGGTAAGTCCTGTCATCTAGCTTGTAATAGCAGTAATAGCAAAAGTAAATGTTATTTCCAGAATGCTTGCTTTACACTGTGCATTTAAATCTGAACCACACAACTGTGTAAGAAATACTCTTATTTAGCAGATGAGGAAACTTCTGGAAAAAGTCACACTCAGGTTTATTCAGCTCCTCCAATACCATATGATCAGCATTCTGAATTCTGCATGCTGGAGAGCGGAAAAATAGTTGCTGAATGTATGTTTATGAATGTATGAAATTATGGTTTAAATGGAAAACCTACTGGGGCAGTGGATTGGGAAGATCGACAAACCTGAAATCAGTAACTGAAAATGATACAGATGTTGGCTACAAGATGTAGTGTGATGTAGAGACCCTACCCTTGGGAGACATTTAGTGAAGAAGACCTTAAGAAAATATGGCACTTACATCTAGAGGAGAGGCTAGGCAATGCCTTCCTCACCTCCTTTGTCTTCTTAATATTGGTGTCGTTCCCACCTTTTTGAAGTATTTGTTTCATCATTGTAATCTTACAGATACTTAATCTTAATATTGAGTATCTTTCAGTGCAATTTATTTCAGAAATAAGTATTTTTTTAAATGCTAACATTGGCAAATTGCTGTTTCAGGTTGTGCCCTCCTTTGTTCTAAAAGTTTAGAATTCTTCCTAGATGTACATAAATTTTGATTTTGGTTTGAACCAATCAATAGAAGCTTAAAGATTGATATCTATGCTTATTGATCATGATGAAAATGTTCCATATAGTTTTGAGATTCTGTAGATAGTACTGTGTAATTGAGAGGCCCAATACTCCAGTCTGATGAGCAGAATTCCAGAGCCCACCTGATGATTTTCAAGTGACCATTTGGCAGAAGGGTCATCTCTATAGGACCACTCTCTCACTTTCTTCCTAATAACTTCCACATAGCCTTCACTTCTGTGTGTCTTGTTTACTCTATATTCTAAGGAGAAAGAGGAGAAGAGAGAAGAGGAGTGGAGGGAGAGGGGAGGGGAGGGAAGAGGAGGGGAGGGGAAGGGAAGTGAGAAGGAGAAAAAGAAAGAAAGAGAGAGGGGAAGGAAGGAAGGAAGGAAGGAAGAAAGGAAGGAAGGAGGAAGGAAGGAAGGAAGGAAGGAAGGAAGGAAGGAAGGAAGGAAAAAATAAAAGGAAAGAAAAAAATAGAAAACAGAAATCCTACAGTTATGCCCGCAAAAGCAGTGTCTCAGAAGTGTACAGTTTGTAAAATTTTTAAATACAATCAAAACAAAACATAATAATTGTCACAGACTTTACAGAATCTTAGGATTGGTGGGGGTCACAAATCATATTTTACCTTCTAACTTTTAGTGCAAATATCCTCAATACTATTCTTAAACATTTCTAGATATGAGAATTCACTGTCTGTCTTTTGAGAAATTTTATTGATACCACTGAAAACAATGTCAAAGTCGGATGTTTGCATGAATACAACAGGTGCAGTGGTCTCTTCACCTACTGTGACCAGCACCCTTTGTCACTGCTCAGCGCCCCCTCCTACCTTTGTCTCCCCTCAGTGTCCCTAATTTCAAGATAAATATCTGCTCTTTGGGTCCAGATTTTACCCCTGACCCTGGAAATGCAGATTACCCAAGATTTAAGGGTAATGATAGCACTTTTATGAGTGAATGCTTTAAGGCATATATATCTTAATTCAGACCAATGAGAGCAAGTAGAATTTTTCTTGGGACTTCTGGGAAAGTTTGGGCTTGCTATTCTATTAACAATTCCAGAAGCAGCCCCGCCTTACTTTCACTGGGTCGTTCCTTTTATAGACAGGTGGCATCATGTTGCCCTAGACCTCAAGCTACCAGAGGGAAAATATCAGGCCTCTGGAAGAAGGTGGAGCTTAGGACACCACAGAAATCCCTGCAATTTACTGCAAGCAAGCCATGGACATGTGAATTTCGATTTCTTTAATCCAGTTTCTTTTGGGTGAGTCAAATACAACCCAGTGAGTTCCTGAGAAAAATTTGAAAGTAAGTGAAATAGAAAATATATCTCATGTTATGCATATGATCTTATCTACATAAAGCCAAAAGTCCAATTCCCTACGACACATGAACTGACAACATTTTCCTGACACTTTTTTCATGTTCTGTAAATTTGTTCTTCTTATTCATAATTAGGCACACGATTTATTGGCCTATGTTCATTGAGCATCCAATTGAGATTAAAGATTCCCTGCATTTGCACGACTAATAATTTCCAACTCTGACTCATTTATATTAGTTTATGAGACAAAACTGAATCAACGTTTCAGTATTTTTTTCTTTCATTAAAAAAAGAGCAAATACATTGGAAGTACTTTGAAGATGAGCAAACATAAAAGCTGAAAGAGAATCCCGCAAAAATTGAACTTCGGGCTGTGTTACTCAGTAGGTGTGCAGACTTACATGAGTTCATGGACATCAGTAGGTAAATCTACTATATTAGGAATGCACTGAGGGCAAAGAGGGTATTTGTTTTCCCTACTAGTGTCTCCCAGATGTCTCTGCTTTTGCCTAAAATCTAGAAGGCACTCAAGATATACCGGATTAATGAATAAATGAAATTCCAAAGCCCTGATATAAAAAATTAATGTCTGTCATCATGAACAATCTCATTTTATTTTATTTTGAGAGAGAGAGAGTGAGGAAGGAGCAGAGAGAGAACCTGAAGCAGGCTTTACACTCAGAGAAAAGCCTAACATGGGGCTCAATCCTAGGACCCTGGGATCAGGACCTGAGTGGAAATCAAGAACTGGACACTGGGGATGCCTGGGGGGCTCAGTTGGTTAAGTGTCTGACACTTGATTTCAGCTCAGGTCATGATCTCATAGTTGATGGATCTGAGCCCCAGTTTGGACCCTCTGCTATTGGTGTGGAGCCTGCTTCAGATCCTCTATCTCCCTCTCTCTCTGTCCCTCTCCCATTCTCTCTCACTCTCTCTCAAATATAAATAAAACAGTAGGAAAAAAAAGCCAACACTTGAGGGACGAAGCCACCCAGGTGCCCCTATCTTTTTTTGTAATAGAAAGCAACTGGAACTTTGAACATTCAGTAGAGCCCTATTTGCTCTATTTGGGTTTTATGATTTTTGTCATGAAAAATATCAGAGAATTTCATAAAATGAAATTTCCATCATTGTTGTTCAATGCCCCAATATTTATTCAAACCTGTCTACTACTTGAACCTTTCATAAACATTGCACGAAATGAGTTGGTGCATAATAACAATACAAGACACCACTTTTTCTCCCCCGACTGCCTGTACATCTCGTCCATCCTGCAGCCCCTTCTCTGCTCTGTGACGTCTCTGATAGGCACTCCAGTTTCACAGCTGCTCTCTCAAGGTTAAAACTTCTAGGCTGGGGCACCTGGTGGCTCATTTAGTTAAGCGTCAACTTCAGCTCAGGTCATGATCTCTCAGTCCATGTGTTCAAGCCTCCCCTCAGGCTCTGTGCTGATAGTTCGGAGCCTGGAAACTTCTTTGAATTCTGTGCCTCTTTCTTTCCTGCCCCACCCCTGTTTGCAGAGAGCCTGCTTCAGATCCTCTGTCTCTCTCTCTGTCTCTCAAAAATAAATAAGCATTAATTTTTTTTTTTTTAAACTTCTTGGCTCCTTCTCATGCATTAGAGTGTACAGGCAGCACATCTCCATCTTGCCCCCTGGGTGGCTTCTATTCCACTGAGAGACCAGTGCACAGAAGACTAGAAGCAAAGGACCCGATCTGATTGGACCTCCCGTGGTGCCTGTACAGAGCCATGCTTTCTGGGAAGGGTGGGTGGGCAATGCTAACTCCTAACTCACAGGCTTTCAGGGCGGGAACTCAGATGTCTCCCACTGGAAACTTTTGGGTTGGTATCTCAGGCTTAAGCTGTATGACTTCTCTAGATCCTCCATCCCAAGTAAACGCAGCCAATGACCTAACTGACAAATCCTCACAATCAATTCACCCTCAAATCCCCCTTTTACTTTACCCCATATGTAATGGTTCACAAAGGACTATGGTCTCCAGCCCTTATAGATTTTATTGCATTAGTTTGTAATATCCCTCATTTTTCTCGGATTACTTTTTTTCTTAAAGTGTACTTTTGTCTAATATCGGTATTGCTGTGCCACATATCTTTATTTTCTTAGAATAATATTTTTATTCTTTTTTATTTGAGCATTTTTAAATTTTTCTATTTATTTTATTCCTTTTTAAACAATCCAGATTTTATTTTAATTCAATCTGAATATGTGGGTCTTCTGAAGTATGTTTCATCCATTAGATGATTGATGTATTCGGGTTATAGTCAAGTATATTATTTTGCATTTTCTATTTGACATCCTTTCTTTATGTGGTTATTTTTGTCACTGTCTGTTTTATTGAATTGACCAATTTTTACTTATTTCCTCTTAATGTCACCACTATCTGAAAGTTGTACATTCTATAATTATTCTTTTTTTTTTTTTTTAAATATTTTTATTTATTTCTAGGAGAGAGAGAGAGAGAGACAGCGTGAGCAGGGGAGGGTCAGAGAGAGAGGGAGTCACAGACTGAAACAGGCTCCAGGCTCCGAGCTGGCAGTCAGCACAGAGCCCGACGCGGGGCTCGAACCCACGAACCGCGAGATCACGACCTGAGCGAAAGTCGGACGCTTAACCGACTAAGCCACCCGGGCGCCCCTCTATAATTATTCTTTTAATGGTCACCCTAAGTTGTCTGTGGTCTACTTGATTTAATAAAATCTTATTCAAGTAAAATATGTATCTACAAAAGCAGTCCAATCTCTGGTAACTATCCTTTTATCATACATTATTTTCCTTCCTAATACAATCTTTATTAAATTTTTCTGTTTGTCATTTAATTCATTCTACTAGCCATAAGTTTCAGAAACGTTGTCACCATTATGGTACATCCCTACATCCCTAGTACTCTGACATTGCTTGGGAGGTTGTAGGCACCCAATAGTTAGACTTTAAAGAATACCTAGGAAATACTATTTGACTTCATTAAGCAGCAGCATCATATAGAATTGAAAAGTATCAACAAGTCAATTATTTCTCTTCTTTCCAATTCCAGGTAAACAAAATCAGAACATTGGTTAATATAGTTTAGTAGTAATTAATGTGGTCATCGAGGAGAAATAAATGAGAGAAGAAACTGTTACAATTATAATCTAATTATTTTCTTTCTTACAGTGGACAGGTGCTCTATATATAATAATTAGCTGAAACACAAACTCTTTTGTGTTCTTTGGAACAAAATTAATCTCAGGGATTTTTAAATATTCTCTCAACTATGGACTTTATGTCTGACCTATCCCATAGAGTTTATGATCTTTTGGTTTTTGTGGGGTTTTTAATTTTTTTTTTGTTTTTTATTTATATTTGAGACAGAGAGAGACAGAGCATGAGTGGGGGAAAGGCAGAGAGAGAGGGAGTCACAGAATCTGAAACAGGCTCCAGGCTCTGAGCTGTCAGCACAGAGCCCAATGTGGGGTTCAAATCCATGAACCTTGAGATCATGACCTGAGCCGAAATCGGACACTTAACTGACTGAGCCACCCAGGTGCCCCAGTTTATGATCTTTTGGACTCAGAAATGAGTAAGGCACCACTTTTGACTTAGAGGTGGACCTATGCTAGGAGAATGATGGACATGCAAACATTGATTACAGTAGCTCTCAATGATTTGATCTTTAGTACTATGAGCTCTGCAGACAATTGGGACCTTAGAAAAGTTTCTGAGATGTTTTACAAAATTGTTCTAGGTAAAACTCTGGGTTTTTCTTGTGGCCTTAAAACTACTGTATGGAATGAATGCTGTGTCCCCTAGAATTCATATGTTGAAACCTAACCCCCAATGTGATCATATTTGGAGATCAGTTCCTTGGGAGGTGATTATATCATGAGGGTGGAGTCCTTATGAACAGGATTCGCATCCTTATAAATGAGGTTCCAAAGAGCTGCTTCACGCCTACAAGCATGTGAGGTTAAAAATAAGAAGATGGCCATTTATCAGTGAACAAGAAGGTCCTCAACACACACCAAATCTACCAATGCCTGGGGCTTCCCAGCCCCAAAACTGTGAGAGATAAATTTCTGGGGTTTTTTTTGTAAGTTATCCAGTCTATGAACACATTAAAACAGATAGAGAGCACTTATTCATCTTACTTCAGGTCTCAGAACTTTCTGCTTCTTGGTTGAAAAATGCTTCCATAAATGACTGCAACCTCATTTCCCTTGTTGAGCTGGGCCTCTCTCTCAATACTTGGTCCTAGCAGCCATCCCTGACCACTTTCTATAGCATCGGATCTCTCCTCACTCCTTCCCTGCTTCATTCTCTAGTGCCCATATTGTTACCTGAAATTTCGCCTCCTACTCATTTGCTGGCTTATCAGTAAGATGTCCATCTCCCCAAGTGGAATTATCTCATGAAATAATCTTTGTTTTTCTTGGTTATAACCTTGTGATCTTAGTGGCGAGAACAGGACTTTGAATATAGTAGGCATCCATACGTATTAAATGAATGAATAAGACACTGCAAATTTATAACAATTTTATGATAATCACAAAGTTTCCACCATGTATACATCAATTGAATGAGATAGGCAGCTGTTAGAAAAATAAGCTCACCGATGCAAATATTTATTCTTTATTGCATTTTGTTAAACACTCTGGTGTGAAACAAAATAGAAAGTGGGAAAGTGCTGTAGGCCCAATCACATAGTATATTTGGCCTAAGGGATTATGGTCAGAGAATACTTTTGTCTGTTCATTTCAAAACACTATCCCCAGACTTTGTTCTCTGCTCTTGGGACCCTTTAAAAGTTCAGTAATGTTTGAAAGTTTCAATATGTTTTGAAGGTGGTTTTGAGGTTTCCTTTCTCTTTATACTCAAGACACTTTTATATTCTATTTGGAACCATAATTTAAATTATTTGAATACTGCCAGTGTATTGAATAGAAAAATTTTGTGCAATTTTTACAGATTGCCATTAAATTGTGCAGATATAAGGAAAATTAGTGAACGCACTTTGCATTCCCTTATCGGTGGGCCCATTAAAGCACTCCTCAACATGTAATATTTCTAAACATAAAATTAGTGAAATTTATAATAAATAAGATTCTCAAGAACCTCTAACTTTCATTGTCAATTATTAGAAAAATTATCTATTTTAAATATTAATTTGAACATCTGATAGCATTTGTGCCCCAAGGGTTATAAAAATAAAACAAATCAATAAGAAAAAGTATTAGATAATATTAGTATATTTAATGATTACTATTTAATCCACAAGAGAGGAAATTCAACAAGTTAACAAACTGTTTAACCTTGCTAGTAACCGAATCCATGCCGATTGTCATAATAGTTGACAATTACTGAAAGGATATTGGGTGTCAGATGTGGTTGTAAGAACTTGGCATGAATCAACTAATTCAATCTTCACAGTACGCCTTCTGAAATAGCGTCACCATCGTTATAATTTCAATTTTACCAATGAGGATCGCATGAATAGTAAGTGGCGAAACTTGTACATAAAACCAAGATATGCCGGTCTCTAAGAACACATCTGTACCCACTATGCAATTCTGCCCCACTCAACTCTTTCTACTTCTGTTCTCGTGCATAAACGCTTTAACCATTTTTCACTGCACAAGTGAACCAATGGACTTTTGCATTTATCTCACAGAAATGGAAACTAATGGTTATGCAAAATCTGGTGCTTACCAGCTTTGGGTATAATAGTTAAAAATTGAGACTGACCAAACCTTCTTTCAATAGGGGAGTGGCTAAACAAGGTGGCACATCCACATCATGGAAAATGACAATAAAAATGAATGAACTAATGACACACATAACAGCGGGGTGAACTCTTTCAGGCACATTATGCTGAGTGTGAAAAGCTAATCTCAAAAAACATGAATCATGTCATATGATTGCATTTATGTAATGTTCTCAAAATGACAAAATTATAGAGATGGAGGTCAGATTAGTGGCTGCCAGAGGTTGAAGGATGGAGGGAGTCTTGTGGGAAGGGACATTTTTATGCCTTGATCATAGTGATGTTACATGAATCTACATGTGATAAAAGGTCACAAACTGCACACACACACACACACACACACACACACACACCCCACACACACAAGGGAGTACATGCATAACTGGCAAATTCTGAAGAGCTATGCATACTGTACCAAAGCCAATGTGAGGTGTTGGTATTATACCATGGCTATGCAGGATTTAACTACTGAAGGAAATTGGTGGAGAATACGTGGGACCACCATCTAGGTCATCTTGCAACTTCCTAAAAATCCATAAGTACTAAAAATTAAAAACTTAAGAAAAAATTCCAGGTCTTGGTTGATTTTGCCCTCAAATTCCAACTCTTATTTCATCACTTAACATCTTTATGTCTTGTTACTTTCTTTCAATAAATTGGGCAAATGACTTTTTCTTTACAAGAACACTGCTTAGTTGACAAAATATATGAAATGTTATACATCCAGGCATTTTATTTATTTGAAGATGGGGAACCATCTATGACAGATGATAGTAACCTAACGTTGTCTATTGTCATTCTTCTGTTGCACAAAGACAAGTGATATTCTTATGCAAAATATAAGCCATATACCTTTACAGGGTGATGAGTTCAATGAATTTATGTAAATCTAGATGACCAAGTTTCTGAGCAAAACTATCTAAAGTCTATACTATTCTTTTGGCAAATATTAATCCCTTTACAAATATGACATCTTATCAACACCCAAGTAGTGCTTTTATGAGCAACCAGTATACAATGTTTGAAATAAAATGTGTTCACACTCCTTTAAAAAAAAAATCCCCAAGGGTGCCTGGGTGGCTTAGTCGGTTAAGCGTCCGATTTTCTCTTAGGTCATGATCTCCCGGTTCATGGGTTCGAGCCCCGCGTCAGGGTCTGTGCTTACTGCCAGCTCAGGGCCTGGAGCCTGTTTCTGATTCTGTGTCTCCCTCTCTCTCTGGCACTCCCCTGCTCATGCTGTCTCTTTCTCAGAAATAAATAAAACATTTTAAAAAAACTTTTAAAAATCTCCATTAATTTATTATGTGTCCCATAATCACACAGTAGTGTAACATTTTAGAGTGAAATTACTGCTACATTTGATACGTTGCCTGTGAAAACATATTTGCCACCAACAAGATAAAGACTTTAGGATAATAAGTTTCACCCAGGAGGTTTCAAAGGGATCTTTTTGAATAACAAATGTTTAAAAATATTTTTAATGCTTATTTATTTTTGAGAGAGAGAGAAAGAGAGAGCATGAGTGGGGAGGGGCAGAGAGAGAGAGGAAGACACAGAATCTGAAGCAGGCTCCAGGTTCTGAACTGTCAGCCCAGAGCCTGAGGCAGGGCTCCAACTCATCAGCCATGAGACCATGACCTGAGACAAAGTTGGACGTTTAACTGACCGAGCCACCCAGGCACCCTTGAATGACAAACTTCTATTTAGAGTAAAGATTTGTTGAATCCTAGTGGTTTCCAACTGAAAAAAAAAATACAATAAATTATAGGCTTAGGGTTTTCCTCTTTTTTATGTTTATTTATTTTGAGACAGACAGAAAAAGCAGGAGAAGCAGAGGGGCAGAGAGGGAAAGAGAGAGACAGAGAGAGAATCCGAAGCAGGCTCTGCACAGTCAGCACAGAACTAGATGTGGGGTTCAGTCGTACAACCATGAGATCATGATCTGAGCTGAAATCTGTCCCCAGGGTTTTCCTTAAGAGCATTTAGAAGGAATCAGGAGAATAGTCAAGATTTATATTAATAAGTAAAGTCTGTTAGTATAGTATGAATTAAAGTTTGTCTGATTAAAAATAACATTCGCAGCACCTGTGTGGCTCAGTCCATTAAGTGACCGACTCTTGATTTTGGCTCAGGTCATGATCTCACAGTTTCGTGGTTTTGAGCCCCATGTCGGGCTCTATGCTGAGCACCTCTCATTCTCTCTCTCTCTCTCTCAAAATAAATAATCTTTAAAAAAAGTCAACAAAAACATTTAACCAGACAGTAAGCAAAGCATCATGTTCACCGTGACTTACTCAACTGTGAACCATGAATGGCTTGAAAATTTTTAGAACTAGACACAAAAAGATTTTCCTTCTGACTTTTTGATGGGAATGAGCTGATTCTGCTTATTCTGACTCTGAAATAAGCATTGTTGGACTTCTAAATGAAGCAAAACTTCCATTCCTGCTAAAACAAAGCAGCTTTGTGGAAGTTCAGGATAAACTGGGTAATTTGGGGATGATAACTTAGAAGCTTTATTTTTCGCCTTGTCATTACGTTTCCAAGTCCTTTCCTTTTACCAAAAGGCATCCATGTGTCAAATCAAAATCTTATCTGAAAATATCCCTGTCAGAGGATTTACTTATGAATAAAATTGTCAGCTCAGTTAATGACTAAGAAAGGAAGAGGCTTCTTAAGAGCTTTTAAGGAAAATTCTTTTGTTAACCTCTGACAGTTGAGATAATTGCTTCTGGAAGCAATTAAGAAGAGGAAAGACCCATGTGTCACAGAACCAAGTGACACAGCACCTTGATGCTGCCTGTGGTTGGCAAGCGTGAGCCCTGCTAATCTGTGCAGTGTTCATTGGGAATGTTCTTCGGAAGATGTGGTGGTCTCTGTCTTTTCTTCACAAACTTCCTTCTCGGAGAGTGCTTCCCCCACACCTGACATCCGAATCACCTTGGAAGACGTTAAAAGGTACAGATGCTCGGTTCCCATCCACAGGGATGTGGTGTATGTTGAGTATAAATTTATTTTTATTTTTGGTTTTATTATATATGCCATGTGTGTGTGTGTTTGTGTGTGTGTGTGCATGTCTGTGCGTGCATGTGTGTGTCTATAGTTGACACACAATGTTACAGTAGTTTAGGTATAAAACATAGTGGTTCAGGGTACTCGGGTGGCCAGTTGGTTAAGCATAGATTCTTGATTTTGGCTCAAGCCAAATCCTATGGTTCAAGACACATATCGGGCTCTGTGTTGATAGCACTGAGCCTTCTTGGGATCCCCCGTCTCCTACTCTCTTTCCCCCTCCTCCATTAATGCTAGCTCTCTCTTTAAAAATAAACAAACAAGGGCGCCTGGGTGGCTTAGTCGGTTAAGCGTCCAACTTTTGCTTAGGTCATGATCTCACAGTTCGTGGGTTGGAGCCCCACGTCGGGCTCTGTGTTGACTGCCAGCTCAGAACCTGGAGCCTATTTCAGAGTCTGTGACTCCCTCTCTTTCTGACCCTCCCCTGCTCATGCTGTCTCTCTCTCCTAGAAATAAATAAAAATATTTAAAAAAAATAAACAAACACACAAACATAAAAATATTTTGGATACCAAAAAATTGAAGAAATTATGTTAGACAATTTTAAGACTTATTAAAAAATTACAGTATTAAAAAATTACAGTAATTAAGGCAGTGTGCTGTTGCCGTGAAGTCAGATAAATATATCAAGAGAACAAGATGTTCCAAAAATGTGAAGAATTTATTTTTTGACAGAGGGGCAAAAGTAATTCAATGGAGGAAGGATAGTCCTTTCAACAAATAGGTTTGGGATAACTAGATACCCACACATTTAAAAAAAAATGAATCGAGGTGCCTGGGTGGCTCAGTTAAGCGTCCAACTTTGGTTTAGGTCATGATCTTGCGGTTCGTGGGTTTGGGCCCCACATCGGGCTCTGTGCTGACAGCTCAGAGCCTGGAACCTGCTTCAGATTTCTGTACCTTATTCTCCCTCTCCCTATCCCTCACTTGTGCCCTGTCTTTCAAAAATAAATAAATGTTTAAAAAAATCTAAAAAAAAAAAAAAAGAATCTGTACTTGAACTTCCCATCATACCCAAAAGTAAACACCAAGTGGAATGTAAATCTAAATGTGAGACATCAAACTTGTAGGAAAAAAACATAAAATAAAATATTTGTCAACTGTGTTTATGGCAAGGCGTTCTTGGATACAATACAATAAGCAAGATGATGAATTTGATAGAATAAAAGGAGATCTTTTGTTTGCAAGAAAGGCATTGTTAAGAGAATGAAAAACTAAGCTGCACACAGAGAGACAATATTTGCAAACCACATATCTGAGAGGAAATTTCGTCCAGAGTTTATGAAGAACTCTCAATACTCAGCATTAACAACATGAATAACCCAATTAAAAAGAAGCAAAAGACTTGAACAGAAGCTTTACCAAAAGAACATGAACATGGCAAATAAGCTGAGGAAAATATGTTCAACATCATTGTTCATGAAGGGAATGGGAAGTATAATCATGTGATACCACTACACCCTTTTAAGATTTTCAAAGTTGAAAACATGCATCTTTTATTAAAATAAATGCAATTTTCATGGAAATTTGATAGACATGCTTCTCTGAATCTGTGCTCTTGGTGCGGGTTTATGGATGTTGTTAATTTGGACAAAATAATAAAGCATTAAAATTTTGTGTTTTTGTTTATCTGATTGTACATTTAATTTTTTTGTATTGACATATTCTGGCTTATGTGCATATTCTTTCTGGATCTTCAGAAAATATATTCCAGTGGTTTAGGGAAGTATTAGAAAATACAGTAGGTTTAACAAGATATAAGGTAAATAACAGAATGAGAAGAAGGGCACAATTTCAGAAATGTGAAATCTCTTTTGACAACCAGTAGGAAAAATGAGAACATTGTACTGATTAGTAAGATGATTCTATTCTACTATGTATCATGACGCTCCATAGAAATATTACTGATAGGACTTTAGAGGCACAAGAGATGATAAGTCACCTTGCAAGTGATTTCTGAACTGAGACACGGATGGCAAAACAAATAAATAATATAACAAAAGATGATTTAAAATTTTAAATATGCATGAATACATTAAATCAATTTTAGTATGAAATCAGCAAATTGTAACATGAGTTCTTTTTTAATTTTTTTAATGTTTTTTATATATTTCTGAAAGAGAGAGACAGCGTGAGCAGGGGAGGATCAGAGAGAGAGGGAGACACAGAATCTGAAACAGGCTCCAGGCTCTGAGCTGGCTGTCAGCACAGAGCCCGATGCAGGACTTGAACCCACAAGCCATGAGATCATGACCGGAGCCAAAGTTGGACGCTTAACTGACTGAGCCACCCAGGCGCCCCAACATGAGTGTTCTTAACATTGTTATGATCTAACATAAAAGAGTAGAGCCATTAAATGTGCTAAATATGAGAAATATTTTGTTTTTATGCAGCGTGATACACACACTGTAATTAACCTTAGTGTCTGAAGATATAATTAAATACTTGCTCCAGAAGGACAAAGATTTGAATACAGAAGATGAAACTTGCCTTTATTGTAAAGATCTGTGAGGTTTTCTGTGTACAAAGGCAAATATTCTTTAGCCTTCTTCCACTATGTTTACTCTTTCCACTGTATTTAAAATAACATTTGTCTTTAACAAATTAAAAATAATAATAATAATGTGCCTTGAAATGATACCAACTATTTTACAAGGTTTGGGATGTTTCTTCCCAGACAATACGCAAGAAATATATTTTCTACATCTAATGGAAGCTAAGACTTTAAACAATTTTTTAATGTTTATTTATTTATTTTGGGAGAGAGAGTGTGTGTGTGCACATGAATGTAAGACACAGGGGTGGGGGTAGACATAAAGAAGGAGAGAGAGAATCCTAAGCAGTCTCCATACTCAGGGCAGAGGCCCACATGGGGCTCCTTGATCTGATCTCAGGACTGTGAGATCAGGGTCTGAGCTGAAATCAAGAGTCAGATACTTAATCAGCTGAGTCACCCAGGAGCCCCAGAAGCTAATTCTTCTAAGAGGCAACATCATCTAGAAAGCATATTTGTGGCTGGTTTCCTTGGTTAGCACTCCTTTTGCAGCACCCTTCAATCTAGTAGCACTTAGGAAATGAAAACAGTTTGTCTTGACTAGTTAATATCTGGGTGACAGCCTCAATGTCACTGCAAGGAAGCAAAGTCAAGAGTGGATTTACTTTTGGGGAAAAAAGATGCAAAGATGGCAAATCTTTTTTAAAAAAATAATACCATGTTTTCCATAAAAATTAGAGTTTTTGTCCTCTAGGTTTTAGGCAAAAAGTGGTTAATGGAATAATGTGCTGGTTTCCCTTTCAAAATATAGTTGTTGCTGGAAAATGACTCCCCAGCTAAGAAGGTCATTGACTGTCCCTCTTATTTGACTTGCGTCCCTATGATTATTTCTCACCAGTGGAAATACAACTGATGAGTACAATTTCAGCCCACAGTATTTCTTCCTCCCTCCCTCCCTCCCTCCCTCCCTTCCTATCTTTCATGTTTGTTTATTTATTTATTTTGAGGAAGAGAGAGATTGTGCACAGGAGTGCAAGTGGGGGAGAGGGGTAGAGAGAGTGAAGCGGAAAGAGAATCCCAAGAAGACTCCAAACTGTTAGCCCCAATGCAGGGCTTGATCTCATAAATCCTGACATCATGCCCTGAGCCAAAATCAAGAATCAGAAGCTTAACCCACTGAGCCATCCAGGTGCCTCAGGCCACAGTATTTTAGAAGCCAGTGTGTACTCTGCATTCTTCCATCTGCCAGCTGGATGCCAATGTCCACAGTGACTCTGGGATCCACCTGTTGGAGATGTCAGGTACTCTAAACGCCTGAGTTTTCTGATACAGACCAACAAAATCGAAGATATCTGTAGAGGTGAACTATACTTTTTGTGGATACAGTAGCTAATATTTTTCTAATACAGCTTACTAAGATTTATACCTAATTAAACTATTAAAAACAATAATTTGTTCTTTATTTATATGTTACAAAAAGTAGAATACAATATTTTTATTATTGTAGTATTTATATTTTGAATACCTACAGAGAATGCGACTTTTAAGAAAAATCAGAACATTTTATAGAAATTGAAGACAGTCTTAATAATGGTGTGTTCTTCTCATGTTTCCAAAATTAGAAAAACAAGGTCTGTATGATTATAGCCACCAATTAGGAAAATGTTGTAGTTTAGGTTTCCTAGAAGACTATCTTGAGGCAAGCATTCTAGCGAAAGTAGTTTATTTGCGATGTGATCCTAGGAAATGACAGTAAGAGGGAAGGGATGTGAGACAAGGAAGAGAAAAGAGTTAATAAAATCCGTGTTGATAAACAAGCTATCACAGTAGGCTATTAAAGTTCAGCCCCACTGGAGAACTAGGTGGGAACAAATAGGACATAGGTCACCATTATTGCAACAGAGAGGCAAGGAATCTCGTGAATTTATACCCAAATTCTCCATCATGCCTGAGTTACAGTATGGGGTAAGCGTGCCCTGTAGCCTAATTAAAACAGCCATAGGAAGAGTTACAGATTCATGGTAAATATTCTTAAGTGGGTAGAAGGGAGAGCTAAGAGAAGATGAATGATACTCTCTGAACATTTGCTGTGCTAGGTATTTGCATCTGATTTGGTGAAAAAAAAAAAAAGAAGAAAGATGAAAAGTTGATGATTTTTATCATTAATACATCAACAGTCATTACATATTATCTTTAAAGGAAGAAAATGCCCTGTAGAAGAAAACTCCCTACCCATAATTCTCCTACTCAGAAGTAACCAAAACAGTCCTTTTGATGTGATTTGTTGAGGTCACTCTTGTTGATTTTTAAGACTGTGTAGGAAAAACCACTGTGGTTGTGTTTTCGATTCCAGCTAAGTTGGCATAAAAGGAAGTAAAACGTTATAAAACCAAATAGCATTCAAAACACTTTTCAAAAGTTACTGCTTCAGGCAATGAAGTACCATGGCCCCTATGAGAAGGGCACAAACACAGTGTTACAATCACCCAAGCGTGCAGCCCAGGGCCTACCCATCTTGGTTTAGAGGAACTGAGCCCAGAGGCAGCTTCTCAGAGTCCCTGAGCTGAGGAGGAGGACTGGTACAGCCCCTCTGGAAAACAGTGTGGAGGTTCCTCAGGAAACTAACAATAGAACTCCCCTATGACCCAGCAATAGCACTGCTAGGAATTTACCCAAGGGACACAGGAGTGCTGATGCATAGGGGCACATGTACCCCAATGTTCATAGCAGCACGCTCAACAATAGCCAAAACATGGAAAGAGCCTAAGTGTCCATAGATGGACGAATGGATCAAGAAGATGTGGTTTATCTATACCATGGAATACTACATGGCAATGAGAAACAATGAAATCTGGCCACGTGCAGCAACATGGATGGACCTTGAGGGTGTTATGCTGAGCAAAATAAGTCAGGCAGAGAAGGACAGATACCATATGTTTGCACGTATAGGAGGATTAGGAGGAACTTAACGGAGGACCGTGGGGGAGAAGAAGGGGGGAAATAGTGGGGAGAGAGAGGGAGGCAAACAATGAGAGACTCTTGAATGCCAAGAAGAAACTGAGGGAAGATGGGGGGGAGGGGAAAGGGGGTGATGGGCATGGAGGAGGGCACTTGTGGGGATGAGCACTGAGTGTTATGTGGAAACCAACTTAACAATAAACTATCAAAAAAAAAAAAAAAGACTCAGAAACCAGGAACACTAGAAGTTACGGGACAGAGCGCAGGAGACGACATTGCTGCGCAGAGAGAACTCTGGAGATAATGGAGAGAGCCCCGTTGTGCATCACACTGAGAATGTCATGAGAGTAGGGGTAGGACCTCCCAAAAATTCTTCAGAAGAAAGGAGTATATTATTCTCAAGGACACAGAATAGTGTCCGTTTTCTCCAGACAGGAAAGCTTCCTGACTCCTTGGGCATTGGGTGAAGGAGCTGGGGTCTTGCTTCAGCACTGGCAGCCACAGACACTTAGAAAGGGCATGCTTTCCTCCTACGTTAATACCTCAAAAGCGAGAAGCAGATACATGTTTATAAAAACAGGACCGCAGAACAGAGTCTGAGAAGAATATTAAGTTAGAAGAATACAAAGATAGGTAGCCTTCGGCCAGATAAAATGCACGATATCTGGCACTAGTCCAAAATTGCCATCAAGAAAGGGGGCAGGAAAATCCATCCTGTAATGAGAAAAAATATCAATCATGCTAAATCAGTCCCAAGCTTCCAGAGATGTAGGAATTAGCAGGCAAGTGCATTGAGATAGCTGTTGTAACTGTATTGTATATTTTCAAAAAATTAAGTAAAATCATAGAAGATATCCACAAGACACAAAACCTAGAAGCACAATGTTAAGGTCTGAGATTATATTATATAATATACATAATATACATTACTCTATACTATAGTATATAGTATACTATATACTTTAATGTCTGAGATATATATCATATATACTTAAATATACTTTAATAATATTCTTTTACAATGTATATAATGATATATATATTAAAGTATCTATGTCAGGCTACATATTAGAGATAAAAATTAAAGTGAACCTGAAGCTATTGCAGTAAAACCAAATGAAATGAGGCAGAAAGAGGAGAATTGGAGAAACTCTATGAGGCACCAATAAGCAGTGGAAAAACTTCAAGTGCCCTAATATACTTGTAAGTTGAGTCTTTAAGGAAGAGAATGGGAAGGGAGCATGAAAATCTATTTGAAGAAATAATGACTGAAAAATTTTCAAATGAAAAGGCTATGAATCCGCAAATCTGGGAGACTCTATGAACAGCAAATCAAGAAAAATATAGAAAACTGTTACCCAGGCACATCATAATCAAATTACTAAACACCAGATCATAAAGACAAAATGATAAAGGCAACCGGTAGGTGGAGGTGCATATTATATGCAAAGGAAAATAAGGATGATAATATATTTCTCTTTGAAAAAAAATTTCAAGAAGACAGGGAGCACCATTTTTAAAATACAGAAAGAGCTATCACTGAGTGCTCTATACCCAGAAAAAATACTGTCTTACCAAAACCATGATGAAATAAAGACTTTTTATTTTAAGACATACGGAAGCTGAAACCATCCATCATCAGCTGACCTATACTACCAGAAATATTAAAGAAAATACTGGAAGCTTTAACTAGAGCAAACCCATCCATTATATTTTATTGCTCTGACTATGGGGGATGGTTTCAGCAACATATGCAGATGTCCAAAATTTCCAAATTGTACACATTAAATATGTGCAGTATTTTTGTATATCAATTATACTTTACTACAGCTGTTAAAAAAACCTACTGGTTCAAAGATCTCATTTTTAAATGAGAGAATTGCCATGTTTGCGAATCTTTCTTAACCAAAAGACAACTAAAATAAATTTTAATTCACTACACTCTAATGAAACTTCTATCACAGGATGCTTCTGTGACCAGCTGTTAAAAATTTCTCAAGATACTTTAAAATGTAGATAAGATTGACTACGAAAATGTCATGAATAAGTTTTAGAAGATGTAGACACAATTTGGATTCTAAATGACAAATTACTGATATTACTGTTATCTATAATAGTTGTTATATATATTAATTAGATAATAATAAAATCTATAATCTCCCTAATTTCTGCTTGACATAGGGTTTCGCAACCATGTTTGATACACTGATTTGGCATATTACACAATTCTGTTTGTTTATATCTAGTTTCACTTATTTTCAAATCAGATAGCATATTTATGTCTCTTGCTAACGCTTTACATTTGTCAAATGTGATTTCAAAGTCACTCTCTCTCATTTCTTGCAAACAAAGTGACAGGTCTTCTATTTTTCATGCGGCTTTATATATATTCATGTTTGGGGAATTTTTTTGCAAGCTTTATTAACATTTCGCACATGCTCCAAAATATCATCCAATACGGGCACGTTGTATGAGCATGCAGAGACTGTGGGGTGCCTAGTGGCTCAGCTGGTTAAGCATCCAACTCTTGGTTTCAGCTCAGGTCATGATCTCACGGTTCGTGAGTTCAAGCCCCGCATCAGGCTGTGTGCTGACAGCAGGGAGCCTGCTTGGGATTCTGTCTCCCTGTCTCTTTGCCCCTCCCCTACTCTCTCTCTACCTATTTCTCTACCAAAAATAAATAAATAAACATTAAAAAGAAGAAAATGTGGAGAGTATTGGATGTTGGTAGTAAGTTATTACTGCACAAAATATAATATTTAAAATTACTCACAAAATATTCTGTTCCTTAGGTTTCTCCAATTTTACTGCCCTCTGCAAAGCACTATCTACTGGGCTATCAGTTAAAAAATACTTTCATTTTATAAAGCAATAAATAAATAAATAAAATACAAATTTCTTAATTTTTCAAGTCACAAACCCTAATTTTTCCAATATTTAAAACTTTCTTTCTTTACTTGTTACTGTGTTACTGTTTCATTTCTGCAAAAAATCATGCGCTGAAAACAAAGTGATAAATCCTTCTATTGTACACCTGAAGCTAATATGGCACTTCATGGTAACTAACTGTAATTAAAAGAAAAACTTAAAATTAATTTAAAAAAAGAAAAGAAAAGAGAACAAGTAAAGAGAATTACCTGGGATGAATAAACCAGCTCCAATGAATCAACTCATTATTAGAACATTTACTTTAACAGTCATTTAAAAAGCTTCATCCATTATACAAATATATTATCTAAAATTGTAATTGTCTTTGGCCATGTCCATTGTCTATTAAAATATTTTATTTTGTAAAATAGGTAATTACTGGCCAACATAGATTATTGAAATGTATTTTAACAGTATGCTCTTATTTACTTGCTCACCTACATACTCACTAGTTTCTGTAATTCTTCACATTTTACTTTCTGGAATTCTTCTTTTATACTTCAAAGAAAACTCTTTCACTGCAAAGAAAATCTTAAATAATTGACTCATTATTTAATGAATCATAATTCCTTAATTATGAACTTGATAATTCTATATTAATGATACCAATGTTAGAGACTCATGCATTTTAGATCATTTTATCACAGTAGAAAGAATACTGTGTTTTTCTGGTAAATTATTCACCATCTTTTGTAATTCTGTTCCCCTTCTGTACCAGATTTCCTTTTTTTCTTGAACACTACACTACTTGGCTTTTTATGTTTTTATTTTTATTTATTTTAATTTTTGTGTTTATTTCTGAGAGAGAGAGAGAGAGAGCATGAGCGGGGTTGGAGGGTCAGAGAGAGAGGGAGATACAGAATCTGAAGCAGCCTCCAGGCTCTGAGCTGGCTGTCAGCACAGAACTCGACGCGGGGCTCGAACCCAAGAACCGTGAGATCATGACCTAAGCTGAAGTCAGACGCTTAACAACTGAGCCACCCAGGCGCCCCTATTTTAATTTGTTAATGTTTATTTATTTTTGAGAGAGAGAGAGAGAGAGAGAGAATCTCAAGCAGGTTCCAGGCTCTGAGCTGTTAGCACAGAGCTCGATGCAGGGCTCAAACTCATGGACCTAGAGATCATGACCTGAGCTGAAGATGGATGCTTAACCTACTGAGCCACCCAGGCGCCCCCTATTTGGCTTTTTAAATGCTATACTTGTGGGCTAATTTTAGTCCAGATTTAAAATATATCTATTTTATTTTTTTAATGTTTATTTATATTTGAGAGAGAGAGAGAGACAGAGTGTGAGCAGGGTAGGGACAGAGAGAGACAGAGACAGAATCCGTAGCAGGCTTCAGACTCTGCTGTCAGAATGGAGCCCAATGTAGGGCTTGAACCCAAGAGCCCTGAGATCATGAGCTGAGCAAAAGTCTGACACTTAACCAACTGAGCCACCTAAGAGCCCCAAAACGTATTTTAACTAATTCACATTGAATTATAGTAAGCATATGATACAATAAATATTTTATTAACATTTGAAGTTATTTCATACAAGTTATAATACATAACAATCAAATAGGTACACATAAAACCTATAAAATAAAAAAACAGTGATTAAAATAGTAGAAAATTATAGAGTTTCCAGGCATAATTAATGAAAAAAAATAACATTAGTGAAAAATATTTGTTTAAATATAAAGAAGTGAATAAAAGTGAGATATTTATTACACTTTTAGGTCAGTGAGTGTACATACTCCTGATAATTTTATTTTCCACATTAAAAAAGTTTTGGCAGGAAACGTTTGTCATTAATCAAAGTTTATTTATGAAAAGCCAAATACATTAATAAATTAATTTAAATTACTTAGTTCTCCTATATTTTACCTCACAAAAATAAAATAAAAACTCTCTTTCTTACCAAGAAGTACTATGGATAACCTCTATAAACAACATACACAACTGGGACATTTGGACAGCTCAGCCAGTTAAGTGTCTGACTTTGGCTCAGGTCATATCTTGGGTTCATGGGTTTGAGCCCCACATCAGGCAGTGTGATAACAGCTCAGAGTCAGGAACATGCTTTGGATTCTGTGTCTCCCTCTCTTTCTGCCCTTCTCCGTTCATGTTCTGTCTCTCTTTCACTCAAAAATAAACAGATATTTAAAAAATTAACAGGGCTCTTGGATGGCTCAGTATGTTAAGCATTGGACTTTGGCTCAGGTCATGATCTCACAGCTCTTGAGTCTGAGCTCTGAGTTAGGCTCTGTGCTGACAGCCCAGAGCCTGGAGCCTGCTTTGGATTTTGTGTCTCCAGTTCTCTCTGCCTATTCCCCACTCGTGCTATCTCTCTCAAAAATAAATAATTGCTTAAAAAATGTAAATATAAAATAAAATAAAACTTTTTTAATTAAAAAAATTAAACCGTACACACAACCTATCGTTTTCTCTCATAACCAAGCAAGGATTCTTTGAAGGAACCACAAGTGTGAGAATTGGTTACACTGTGTGCCTCCACACTGCATGAGTCTTGGGGTCATACATGTGCAGAATCATACTCTTCTTTTATTTAAACCATTGATCTTTATCCAGGATATTTTCATTAATTTAATATCAAATATTTTATTGCATTAAATATTATGTCTTCCTGAGTGTTTTTGGTGTCCCCACTAAATCTTTTTTTTTTTTAATGTTTTATTTATTTCTAGGAGAGAGAGAGAGAGAGAGAGACAGCGTGAGCAGGGGAGGGTCAGAGAGAGAGGGAGTCACAGACTCCGAAACAGGCTCCAGGCTCTGAGCTGGCAGTCAGCACAGAGCCTGACGCGGGGCCGGAACCCACGAACCGCGAGATCATGACCTAAGCGAAAGTCGGACGCTTAACCGACTAAGCCACCCCGGCGCCCCCCCACCAAATCTTTCTTTTAAACTTTTTTAATGTTTATTTATTTTTGAGACAGAGTGTGAACAAAAGTGGGGGGCAGACAGAGAGTGAGGCACAGAATCCAAAACAGCCTCCAGGTTCTGATCTGTCAGCACAGAACCTGATGCAGGGCTTGAACCCACGAACCACGAGCCTGACCTGAGCCAAAGTCGGGCGCTTAACCGACTGAGCCACCTAGGGGCCTCATCCCTGCCAAATCTTGTTCCTTGAATATATGATTCATGGGTGAATCACCCTCATCCTGGACCTAGGAAATCACCACTTGGGTAAATAGTTAAGATTTTTTTTTTTATTATTTAAATCTCTTAACAAGATAATTCACTATGTTAAGAAAAATACTTGCTATGTAATGTGGAGTTTATGACATACAGAATTTAAAGGTATGACTTGAATAACACAAAGTTCAGGAAAAAGATATATTCAATAGTAAGGTTGTTTTAAGACATAAAGTGATTATAAAATCACTTGAAAGGAAGCTGTGATAAGTTAAAAGTGTGTATTATACACCCTAAATAGCAGCCACTGAAACAACAAAGCACAGTTATAGCTAAAATCCAACAAAGGGAATAAAATAATATCATAAGAAATATTTAATTAATCAAAAAGAAGGCAGTAGAAAAAAAGAAGAAAAAGAAGAGCAGACAAGTGGAAAATAAGTAAAATAGTAAAAATGGTAGTCCTAAACCTAAGCTTATTAATAATCACATTACATGTAAATGGCCTAAATACTATTAATAAAACTAAGCAACTGTTGGATTGAAGACAAATCATGACCCAGTTATATGCTGCCTATGAGAAAATCATTTTTACTATGAAGGCAAATATAGCAATAGAGTAAGCAGAAAGTTTAAAACTACATGCAGTGTAAACACTAATCAAAAGATAACTGAAGTGGATATATTAATATTACACAAAGTAGATTTGAGAACAAAAAATATCATCATGTTAAAGTGAGTTATTTCATAATGTAAAAGTAACAATCTAAAGTACATTCTAAAACCTTATGCTTCAAAATGCTCATGCACAGATCTCATAATGCATGAAGTATAAATTGATAGAACTTCAAGGAAGAAAGAACAAATCCTCAATTACAGTGGAATATTTCAATGTCTAATTTACATATTCCATAGAACAACTAAATCAGTAAGGATGTAGAAGATTTGAATGAGATTATCAAACAATTTGACCAAAGTGACATTTTAGACCAATCCATTAAACAGAAGTAGATAATACACATATTTTCTTATTGCACATGAAATGGTGACCAAGATAGGCCAAATAATAAAAGAATCCAAGTGATACAGAGCATGTTTCTAATTCACAATGGAATTATATTATAAATAAATTACAGATTTCTAGAAAATCCCCAAATACTTGGAATTAAATGGCACACTTCTAAATAACTAATGAGATATAAGGAAAATACTAAGGAGCAACTAAAAATGATTCAGAACTGAATGAAAATAACATAATATATGAACATTTGGCCACTCTCACAGGCTTCAAGTCTCACATTTGATAAATGACTTGTACCCAGATTATATAAAGAATTTACAAAAGTCAGTAATATGAAACAAGAAAGGAAAAGCGAGCAAAGGTCTAAATAGACATTTCACAAAACTATAAAGGTGGCAAATAAGAACATAGAAAGATGCTTAACATTATTAGATAGTAGAGAAATACAATTTATATCCAGAACAAGAGAGCAATAGATATCTACTGTAATCGTTAAATTTTAAAAAGGTGACCATCCCGGGGCATCTGGGTGGCTCAGTTGGTTAAGTGTCTGATTTCAGCCCAGATCATGATTTAATGTTTCTTGAGTTCAAGCCCCACGTCCGGTTCTGTGCTAACATCTCAGAGCCTGGAGCCTGTTTCAGATTCTGTGTCTCCCTCTCTCTGACCCTCCCCTGCTAATGCTCTGTCTCCCTCTCTTTCAAGAATAAATAAACATTTAAAAAAATTGACCATGCCAAGTATTCCTGAGCTGTGGAGGTGATGTGAATATAAAATGGCACAATCAGTTTGGAAAACACAGACACCTATCATTACATTAACTTCATTCCTATGCAATGCAGAAAAAGAAAATAAGTGTATGCCCATACAAAGACATGAACGTTTTATTTGTGACATTCAAATTATATAAATCACCCAAATGTCCATCAGCAGGGCAGAGAGATAAACACATTGTTATAGATCTATATGGCAGAATGATACCCAGGAATAATAAAAATAAAAATATAAGTAACTATTGGGGCATACTGCAACATGGATGAATTTCAAAATAATGATGCCAGTGTTGGACAAGTGAGATATATGATGTTTGGTGCCATTTATGTGAACTTCTGGGAAATACAAACTTGTGTATAGTGACTGAATACAAATCAGTGGTTGTCTCTAAAGGGAGGAAAAGGACCCTCCTTTGCAGAGGATAGGACTCTGAGCAATTACAAAGTGCATGACAAATTGTGTGGGGAATCCGTATGCTCATAGCTTTTACCATAGTGATGTTTCCACAAGGGATTATTTACATCAAAACATCGAGTGTTATACCTTAAATATTTGCAGTTTCTTGGATACCAATTATACCCCAAAAAAGCTAATTAACAGAAAAAAAGGTAGAAGTTTGAAAGTAGTGCTTGAAATGCATGTTCTAATTGAGTCTTCTACTCGCCTGCTAAGTTTGACTTGGGTTGGGTGATTTGTCGTCTATGCCCTTGATTTGTCGTTTGTAGAATGAGCAAAACGACACTTCTTTTATATTTGGGGATTACATAACAGAAGCATCCAATATAGAGGAAATTCAGGATGTGCCAGATTTCCCCATCTTAGTTACTTCAAATCATCTGCATCTCAGATTCCTGGTTAGAAGAATCACTATGCTTTGTTAAGTGTGATTTACTTTCTAGAGCTGGTTTCTATTTTAATGTGTTTCCAGATGTAACACACACCACATCTTTCAAAATAGGTCTAAGGCCACATCTTGTAATTTTTTTTAAATCCATATATGCCAGTGGGAAAGTAATGAATCTGACACAAAAATCTTCTCTATTAGCCGCATATCCAATAGCAGCTACAGGTACGCTGATTTTCTTTCTGTGCATATAAACACACATTGTGCACTGTACCGACCTGATTTGGCTGTATGTGTGAATGACAGCCCCATTTTTGTGCTTTATATTGTGAACTGATCACTAAGTCTCAAAACATCTTTAGTAAATATCACTCGGCAGAATGCAGTTAATCTAAACATCTTTGAAACTTTTATTGAATGTGCATGTTGTGAATGTGAAGTTTCTGGAAACTGAATCTCTAGCCTCTCAGAGCAATGGCGGGACAGATGGCCAGTTGTTACATAAGGCAGTGGTTGACGAATTTGCCTCTCAGCAAGCCTCTTAAAGCTAAGAGTAAGCATCTGGTGGGTATGCACAAGGTATTAAGTGGACCACAGAGTCTGGGAGGGAAGCCACTTGGCTGCTCTGAGCTATCAAGCCTTTCTTAGAGACAGCACCATATGGATCTATATTGGGAGAAGGGTAACTCAAATGGAAACTGAAGAAAGAAATAAGCTAAAGTAAATTAGAAGCAGAAGTTAAGGAGATTTGTGAAGAGCTAAAATCAGAGACCTAAACTTGAGTTCATAGTTGTTTTTTTTTTTCATTTATTATACAATGTGTATTTCATGACATTTCTCTGCCAATGCAGTGCCATTTAAGGGCTGACACAGTGTGATTCATGTATTCCTACACACAGAGCTATTTTATGATTGTTTTGGATGTCAGGGTCCATTTGTACATTCAGTTCTCTACATATATGTGTCATTCTGAGATAACCATTTCATTTCTAGTCCTTTTTGATAGAAAACAAGAATTACCATTTTTGTTAAGAGCAATGTTTAGCAATTGAAACAACATGCTTTGGGGCACCTGGGTGGCCCAGTCGGTTAAGTGTCGGACTCTGGATTTTGGATTGGGTCATGATCTTGGAGTTCGTGGGTTCAAGCCCTACATGTAGGCTCCTCCTACATTGGAGCCTGCATGGCATGTTCTCTCTTTCCCACTCTCTGCCCCTCCCCAGCTCTCTCCCTCTTTCAAAGTAAATAAATAAACTTAAAAAAAAAAGAAATAAAATAACATGCTTCAAATTGGTAAATATTCAACAAATATATATGCTGTTTGCTTTGATTCAAATGACTGATTAGAGTTTCCCTAATAAGAAGAGCATATTTTTTATGTTTATGTTGGAGACAGAGATTGTGTGAGTGGGAGAGGGGCAGAGAGAGAGGGGGACAGAGGACCCAAAGGGAGCTCTGTGCTGATAGCAGAGAGCCCCATATGGGGCTTGAACTGACGAACCATGAGATCATGTCCTGACCTGAAGTTGAACGCTTAATTGACTTAGCCACCCAGGTGGCCCCAAGCACATTCTTTTAAATTTCTTATTTTTAGTAATCTTTTACTGGGCAGTTACTCTATATGGGGCTTGGTGCTAGGTAATAAAGATACAATATTGAACAACAGTGTTTTAACCTCTAAGGTCTGGGAGTTATTTAGGATACATAGACATGTAAAGAGACTTATTTGACATGGTGGTCCATTCTACAATGACAACATGTCAGTAATGCTGGGAAAGCAAACATGGATATCTAACAGAGCCTGGGGTGACTGGCAGAGGAGGTCACAGAGGACTTCCTGGAAGGGTGTGCATCTCAGCTGATAGGAGTTAGCCAAGTCAAACAAAGAAATTCATAGGAGAAAAACATAGCATCATTTGCAAAGACACAGAAATGTGATAGCACTAAGCATTTTAGGAAATATGGTGGACCACCAAATAGGGTTATTGGTGAAGTAACAGGATTGAGTTTCGTGAGGTCGGTGAAGGCTAGCTGGTAAAGAAAGCATCCGTGCTCTGCTGTGGGACTCTCACAGAAGGGCCTTAATTGCTTCTACTCAGGGGAAAGATAGAAACAATGTAATTTGGGCAGTACCATGGATAAAGGAAGTCTAAAGATGAGGGTGTGACTACTAAGCAAAGCATTAATTCGGCTGCCCTTCTAGTTTGGTGTCCTCTCTAGAAATCAATGCTCCCTTGCACTTATTTTTGGAGGTAAAGCACAGTAACACACAAATAGAAGGAGCTCTGACAATGTGAGGGTCTCATAGACCCAAAAGTCAGGAATTGGGCTACCAAACATGTCTTCCTCTGCAAAAGCTCATGTACAGCTCAGCAGACAAGAGCTGATGGACCACAAGATCCGATCTGATTTCCAGACACTTGCCATTAGCCTCTGCAAATCCATACGTCTCTTTTCCCAAGTGAATCTGAGATGAAAATGTTAATCACAGAATGCTGCTACTGACCAGACTGGATGTATATCTAGGCAAAGTAATTATAAGCTCAATTTTAGATGTATGTGCAAACAGCCCATTGCATGGGGCAATTTCTCTCCATCTTCCCTACCAGGGAAGTGTGTTGGCCACAGTCATGGACAGTGAGAGCAACTCAACTATCATAGATGCCCATGTCCATCCCACCTTAACCTGGACACTCAACCAGCAAGTGTTCCTCAGCTCTCTGGTGGGGTCCTCAGCTCACCGAGGCCAGCCTCCCTGTTGCAACTCTCATTCCTCAGAGCTAGTCTTCCAGGGGTGCCCGGGGGGGCTCAGTTGGTTAAGTGGCCAACTCTTGGCTTTCAGCTCAAGTCATGATCTCATGGTTGACGGGTCCGAGTCCTGCGTCAGGCTCTGAGCTAATGGCACAGAGCCTGCTTGGGGTTCTCTCTCTCCCTATCTCTCTGCCCCTATCCCACTTGTGCTCTCTCTCTCTCTCTCAAAAAAAAATAAATATTAACATTAAGAAATGTTAATCTTGTAAATCTCTTTCCCAGGGAAGTAAGACACTTTCCTTGTTCTGGCTGTCCTTACCTGCTTGTAGCTAGTTTTCTTTAGAAAGAAGTACTATAAAGATGGCGAGGGCCTTGGAAAGGAAAAGAATGGCTTTTGTTTTTGTCATTGGGAGCACTCCCATAGCCCTCAGACCTCACGCGGGAGCATCACGGTGCAGGGAAAACATCTCAAGCCAAATATGCAATCTGAGATGGTCGAGTAGCCCCAGTGAATAAGTAAAATGAAATTAGCAAAATCAATTCTAATGATACATTTTATTTAACCCAATGTGGCTAAAGTAGTATCACTGCAATATGCAATCAGGACAAAATCATTAATTAAATATTTTATCTGTGATTTCTCGCACTTTGAAATCCAGGGTGCTTCTCCAATGGCAGCCTTTCTAGATCTGGAATCACATCCAAGGTCAACAGCCATGATCTAGAGGAAAAAAGCGACCTGGGAGAACGTTTTCTTGACCTTCACCCACCCACCCACCACCTGACCTCCACCATCAGGACCCGCTGGGCCCGCACAGCAGCCCCCAAGTCACCCGCACCCCCAATGTCCAGCACCTTCCCTCTGCGGGATGCACTGACCACGTGTAGTAGGTGAGGCAGGTACTTGGAAGATTTTCTGAAATCACATCACTTTCAAATACATTTACTATAAGTTCCTGTCAATCTTGTTTGAAAGGGACAAAGGTGACGCATAGGAGCACACCCACGGTTTTCTAGGAGTTTGCAAGTGATGACAGCCTAGCAATGTGGAAACGATATAGTGAAGATATTTGAATATCTTCAGAGTCCATATTTCCTCTACTCACCTTTCTTTCACCTCGGAGTTGAGCTTGGCTTTGCTGCTGTTGTTCTCTAATCCGTGTTATTGGTATTCACCACGGGGCTGCTGCGTGGAGCTTGCCAATGGAAATTAAACCTGAGCAGCCACTTGCTACCTGCTTGCTCCAGGCACTTTGACATTTTCTCTCCGCTCACCACGGGGCAAATGAAAGCGGCGTTGTCAGCCAAGAAGAGTTTATTAGCCAGCGTTCAAATCTCCAGTAAACAGCGCACAGCAGCTTTCCCTCAATCATGACATCCAGAGGCACATTTCTGAAATGATGCACACGGGCTCCGGGGGAGAAATGAAGCATCGGGTCCTCCTTGCCAGTTTTCCCAATGTTACTCAGTTTACCTGCTGATTAGGAGACAAGAAATGCAGGTGCCAAGCTAGAAGGAACCCCAGAGCCTAGACCTGTGAGCATTTTAGATGGGAGAGATTTGGGGCTGCTATGCTTCACCTGTATGGCTGGGATTATTTAAGAGCACATTATCACTTCCATAGGGTCTTTACACCTCAACCTCTTTAATTATAGAAGCTTAAAGGTTAATTTTAAAGAAGCTTGAGAACCCAAGAAGGAAAGATTACGCTGTTTACTGAAGAAACATCTAGAATTTCCAACTTGGTTTGGGGAAATGTGATGTGATTAAACTCTATTGAACAACAGAAACTGTGGAGAAATAGATGTCAGGCAAAGATCTTTGGTATAGACATGCACTGCTACTAAAAACTTTATTGTGGGAAAAAAAGAAATATTATAAAGAAAAATTGGACAAGGAATCCAATGGTCTATATGATTACAGAATTTTCCTCTATCACCTCCACAGTTATACCACATTATTTCCAAAAATTTACAATTTTAATAGAAAAATACAGGTTTGTAAATTTACATACATATACATAACATTTTACTACATTTAACTGAGGTTTGTTTGATGCGAGATATGAATACTACCAGTAGTTTATAAAATACCTGCTTTTTATTTTATTTTTTAAAATTTGTTAATGTTTGTTTATTTTTGAGAGAGAGAGAGACAGAGACAGAGCACCAGCGGGAGAAGGACAGACAGAGAGAGAGGGAGACACAGAATCTGAAGCAGGCTCCAGGCTCTAAATTGTTAGTACAGGGCCGGATATGGGGTTCGAACTCATGAGCCATGAGATCATGACCTGAGCTGAAATCAAGAGTGGGGTGCTCAACCCACAGAGCCACCCAGGTGCCTCTAAAACACTGCTTTGTAAAAATGGAGATTAGAGGGGTGCCTGGGTGGCTCAGTCTTAAGCCTCTGACTTCGGCTCGGGTCATGATCTCACAGTTCCTGAGTTGGAGCCCCACATGGGGCTTTGTGCTGACAGCACAGAGCCTGACACCTGCTTCAGATTCTGTGTCCCCCCTCTCTCTCTCCTCCATTCGTACTCTGTCTCTCTCTCAAAAATAATAAACATTAAAATTTTTTTAAATGAAGATTAGAAGTGGGTTGCCATAATCTTTTGCATGAGAATTCCTATAGTTTTACATATATTGTTCAAGGTGGCGATGGGTAGTATTTTCTTTTCTTTCTTTACCACATGGAAAATATAATTGTCACGTGACATCCTTACACTTAGTGGCCCCTCCTTCATTGTCAAGTGATTTCAGAGGAGGAGGATCTGGAAGTCCTGATATGAGGGAACTGAGCCTGGGGCTATATGCCTCATGTTCCACCATGACCCAAATTGGAAACCAGCATAATATGGAGGCATCACCGTCCTCACAAATCCAGCAGCAAGGTGGTGCGCACAGGAATTCAGAACGAGAGGGGAAAACATGGGAAAGGGAGCCAGACACTATTGCACGCTCTGAGAAGTCAGAGTGAACTTCCTAAAATGTTCCCCATGGAGTCCTTTGATGATGCCTTTTAGGGTCCCCCTGCTTCACCTTGCACTAGCTTTTGCCTTGGGCAAATCACTTAACCCATGAGAACTTCAAACTTCCCTCACCTTTAGAGTCACAGTAATGGCATCTACAGACTCCTTGTTTCCCATGGTCCCATCATACCTTATGTGTTTACTCTTTTAACCACTTAAAGTTGGCACCACTATTCCCATTTTACAGGTGAAATACAGCAAATTGATAAAGCTAAAATGATGGATCCAAATTCATAGCGCTCCTAAGTGGAGAGCCACTTTACCCAAGTTTCATTTCAAGTACTAAATAGCCACATATGGCTGGTAACCACCTCACTGGATGAATTATTTTCTTACCACTGTCCAAAGAAGACTTAATCTTTACTTCCCAAAGTAACCATGACTTTGGTTATTCACCCGCCATCTTGACTGAGTAAATCCAAATTTTGAAGGACTCAGCCTCAGTCAAAGCCTCACATGTTACCCAGATCCTCTAGCATGGATGGATTTGTGTCTGCTGCCTCCTCATTATATTTTGTACTTCTTTACCACATTTAACCTAGACTTATTTTTTTGCATTATAATTATTTTGTATTCATCTGTGTTAGCTAGTAGACTATGAGCTATTACAAACTGCAAAGTAGGCCTCCTTGATCTATGTATACCTATTCAGTTCTTAGTTCAATGCCTTATATATAGTGGGTAATTGGCTACTGTCAAAGGATCAAATCAAATGGCTGGAATAGGAGAAAACAGTAACACATATTTGAAAAATGGTCAAATTTTAGTATTTGTTCAATGTTATAATGCCTAGATGTAGATGATATTTTAAGACTGACATCTATGGTGATGCCAAACATTTTCTGATATATTTACCTTCTAAGACACAATAAAAAAAAAAAGAGGCTGCAAATAAAAATGTCTAAGGATGCTACCACTAGCATCCGAATTTGCATTGGAAAATCTATTATTTATGTTCTTCATAAGTGCATGTATATTTATTTCAGTAACCTACTCATAACTTTATCATATGAAATGACATTTTGTGATGGTTGCATTATGCTAGGTAATAGAAATCACATCTACAGAAGGTAATTTCAATGGATCAAACAATCTACATATTAAGAAATGAATGTAGAAGTAAGAAGCAGCAAACCAATAAATAGCTTACACTTCTACCTCATGCACAGCAATGGCATAATTTTTATGGTCATTGACTGTAGAAATTATGAATATTCACATACAATCTCTGTTAGGGAAGCAAATGAAAAAATAAAAAGATTTTTCAAATCAATAAGAAACAGTGAATCAAGCCAATGCAATGGCATTTTGATGTCAGCTATATGTTAAATGATCCCTTTAGGTAAAACTCATAGCTCTCTTCCTTACAGGCATGCACTGAAGATGTAATTTTGCCCCTTTGTGTTCATTAAATCAAGGTCTTTCTTTCACATTAAGGTGTTATTTTTTTTAATTTAAGAAAGAGAAGTAGAAGCTGTTTATTTTATTTTATTTTATTTTATTAAGTAGACTTCACATTCAGGGTGGAGCCCAACAAAGGGCTTGAACTCATGACCCTGAGGTCAAGACCTGAGCTGAGATCAAGAGTCAGATGCTTAAGTGACTGAGCCACCCAGGTGCCCCCATATAAACTGTCTTTAATTGGGCAATTGACATCAGTGCAACACACCAACAAATCTGAACACATTATTTAAGCAAATAGCTTTAGTTTTTCCATGATTTAGAATATTATCTATGAATATATTAGAGTAGGTAAAATGTAGGATAATATTAATAAAACAGGAAGTATCTGTTATCTTCCCAGTTACAGAAGGCCACTGTTAGGACTATAGATATTATTTCCAGTTTCAAATGTTTGTGTGAAATATGTCTGATTTCTCTGCAATCATGACAGAATAGGATCCCAATGATGATCAGAATAGTTTTTGGTCTTTAACTCTTTGAATTCAAGGAGAGTACTTCTGAATTTTCAACTTTTTCCCCACATTTCGATATAAAGTTAACAGTATTTTTTGTAGAAGATTTGAAGGAGTATATTTTTTCACTACAAGGTCCACGTGTGTCTTGGACAATGTTTCTAAATCTCGAGACTGTTTTAATTTTTTGGAGATTATTTTTACCTTCACGTCTCTTAAGTATATAGTCTTTGCTATCTTTTTGTGTGTGAATGTTTATGGACTGAAATATTTCACTAATTTTTTTAAATATGCTATTACCTTCCTTTAATATTCTTATTAATTATTCATTGTTTTTAAGCAAATATATAAGCCTAGAGCCTCAAAAGTCAAATGATTTTGCATGATTATGGAAAGGAGAGCCTCTACCCCATCCTCCCAGCTCATACCAGTACACAGAAGTAATCACCACAAAGAATTTAGTAATCTTTTGTCAGGCATTTAACTCCATATCTCTAGTACCATTTGTGTGCCACAAGCTCTTAATTTTTTCAGGTTTCGGTACAATGCATCGATTTCACATTATGGAAAAATGAGAACTTGGCTCTATTACGTACTGTCATCCACAGAGTGAATAAAGTACTTTCTCTTCCCCCTCATTCAAACTGGTTCTCATAATTTGGGCCCCAGAATATTCAGTGTTTACATAACCATGGCTAGGTAGGCATCACCTCATGTGAGACTGGATTATTCTGAGTGACATGCTCCTGGAATCACCTGGTTTTCCCTGCGTTAATAATAATCTATTTTTTTCAATTGGTTTAATGTTTACGCATTTTTCATTAATTCATTTCTGAGTACTCCACCAGAGATATTAACCTCCTCTGAATAATTAAGACCCATGGACATTTTCTTCTGTGTCCTACGTAAAAATGTAAAATCCTCTGCTAAGTGGTTGTCCCATCTTTCCCATCCCTTTTTTTTTTTTTTTGGATGAAGACCATTTTGAGAAAAAAAGTAAAAATTAAGAAGTATGTAAGTGGAATTTTCTTTACGTTAGGCTCATACTTAACTGACTGAGCATAGAAACAGTAGTGGGAAAAAATTTTTTTAAAGTCAGAATTATTATTTTTGAAAGTATCACTTCTCTCCTATCTAGTTTTCTAGTTTTGCTTTGAGACATTGATTTTTAGTTACATTAATATACATTAATATACCCCATCCAAGCCTGTTCCCAGATCTTTGTTGAACTGAATGAACTGAAATTTGGAAAGATGTGCCTTGTTACAGATCTATTTTCATTAATTGACTGGGGACCTGGGTGACCCTGGCAATCAGACAGTACATGTTCTTCAATTTGGAGAAATTTCCTAGACTTACTGCTTCAATAATTTCTTCACCTCAATCTTCTTTATTCTTTTTGTGAAACTCCAATTTGGGTTTTTGAGTCCAGTGGATTGGTTCTTTAAAGATCTAACCATTTCTTTCTTATTTCATCCCTTTGGCCTTTTGATTACACTTCCTGTATTGTTTCTTCAACCTTATCTGCCAGTCGTTTTCCTTAGTTTTTTTAAATTTACTCATTTTTTTCTCAATGGCTGGTCTTTATTTTCAAAAAGTCTTTGTGCATTATTATTTAAAACATTGCTAATTTACTTACCTGAGAATATTTTCTCCTTTCCTTTTACTTCTCCCTCTAAGTTATGTGTGTGTGTGTGTGTGTGTGTGTGTGCGTGTGTGTGTGTTTAGAAGAGCATGAGATTAGTTTTGCTCACAAGAAGTCATAACCGCTGCAGCAGAAGAACTCAAAGTTTTTGCAATAATTTTACTTTGCTGAGCAGGAAATTGAGGACAAGGTTAGAGTGAACAATCTCTCTACTTCATTTCATTGTGTACTACTGTCACATGTGGGTAGATTAATACTTTTTGAAATCTGGCTTTATAAACATTATGGTTATTGAAAATTAATCTAGCAATCTTAAAGTGGTTTTTGTTTATTTACCATTTGAGAAGTGCTAGGGATTGATGCTGATGTTGCTATCAATTTTTAAAGTCACTGTAAATTTATTTTATCTTATTATTTTATTTCATTTTATTCCCCCAACAAGGAGAGTAGAGATACAGCATGCATCGTATTGTTTTACACAATTTCTATGTTGAAAATATTTACTGAAGGTTAAAACATAGTTATTTCTTTGAATGGTTCAACAGTATTATCACAATATCATTTAATCTTTTGCTTAGAATATTTAGATGTTTTTTATATAGGCTGTGTTAGTCATTTACACTTAGTGTATATTAGTGTGTGCATTTTTAGACTCACATTTATTTTGTCAGTATGATTCTGAAAAATACAAATTTCCATTTCTATGTTAGTGAAGATAAAAATCCCTTGTGAGAAGAGAAGTGGGGCTAGAAACAGTCTTTAAATAGTTGCAAACATTTACTGCATTGGAACATGTGAAGATTGTTTCACATGGAGATGTTTTTATTTGGATAGATTCTCTATTTAGACTTACAGACTTAATGAAAATATTTTAGTATTTCTCACTTGATCTTGAAGTTTGCCAGTGTATGTTTCTGGTTGTAAACAGATAAAGGATCAACATTTCTTGTAAGTGAACAGCCACCAAAAACTGATGTATGGATGTTTCTAGAGATGGCCCACCCACTTGAAAGTGGGACTGGAAAGAAATTTTAAGACTACCAGGCTCAATACTGACCCCAGAGAAGGCAATCCCAGGGGAGCCTCATTATCCTTAAGATAAGATTTCCTAAAGGGCTCAGTCTATAGTCAGTTTTGGCAAAAGATCCAGGTGATCTTGGAACTGAACATCTGTGAGTAAAACGAATCTGTTTCTGTCATTTAGGTCTAGTGTGTTAACAGCATTATTTAAATGTCCCAAAGTCTCACCAATAGGTAATCTGACTAGTTCATCATGTACTGAGGTAGGTATATTAAAACACCTCACTATGAATATGGATTTGTCTATTTCTCCTTGCAATTACTTTATTTTGTGCTTTAAGTATTACTATTACATACAGTTTATGTACATGCTAATTATATTATTATATATTCCTGTGGAGTTGACCTTTCCCCTTTATGACATATCCTCTTTATCTCTAATAATATTTCTTTGCCTGAAATTATATTTGCTCTATTGTTATTAGAGATACAGCACTTTATTTTTATGTTTGTACATTACACTTTCTTTGATCCTTATGATTCCGAGTGTTTGTCATTCTTATACTGAACATCTGTCCTTTGTAATCTAAACGGTTGTTTTAGTTTAGTCTTGTTTTTCTTCGATCAATCTCACCTTCTTTGCTGTAAATTAGGATAGGTAGCTTTTTTACATGTGATCCAAATATTAATAAGTTTATATTAAATCTACCATCGAATTATGTACTATCATCTTATTATTTCATTGGAGTTGCCTGTCTTACGTCTTCTTTCGCTTTTGCCCTTTTCAGTTTTTCTTGACTGGTGAATATTTTATCACATGTTCCATATGCACCATTTTAAATCTTCTCGACTTCCACTCTCACTCCATGCATTGCCGAGGCACCCCACTCTGTCTCATGCAGGCACAACTTGACAACACTCTGCTTCATAGATGTGCTTCAGTCTTCTCTTCCTGCCTTGGGGCTGGGTGATCATGCATGAATAAGCAGCCTGGACAAGGGGGTTGGTTCAGCCCCTGAAGGCTACACTTGGCCATTGACAGACCATGTTTCGCCCAATTTTCTTTCCTGGATGAAAGTCTTGGCTGTTCCAACAAGCCAGCAAAACAGATTAGTCAAAGTGCTTGCTGTGGATGAAAACCAAAATTTATATTCAGTGGTAGTGTCATATAAATTCTTCTAAAAGAAATTAGTAGAAGATAGCCAGCATTAATAGGGGTCTTATGTCCCAACTAAGAGAAATAAAGATTTTACTATATTTTTAGTTAGTAAATCTCTTGACCTTTCCATTTTATCCCATGCCTCACATTTAAAAAAATTTTTCCTAACGTGTTTATTTTTGACAGACAGAGCATGAACAGGGGAGGGGCAGAGATAAAGGGAGACACAGAATCAGAAGCAGGCTCCAGGCTCTGAATGGTCAGCGCAGGTCTGGAAGCAGGGCTCAAATCCACGAGTCACGAGATCATGACCTGAGCTGAAGTTGGACACGACCAACTGAGCCACCGAGGCGTCCCAACACATTTTAAGAATTTGAGTGAGTTTGACTAGATATAGATTCCTAATACTATATGGTTTTATTGTTGTCAGTGGGGAAGCAGGTGAAGAAACTTGGGACACCAACCTGAAGCAAACAACAAGACCATAAAAAAGTATGTTAAAGGCAATAGCGCTTCAAATATTTTAAGACAGTTTAAAACAAAATATATAAGTAAAAGGGAATGAATGAGTCATAAATCATAAAGAGAACAAGCAAAGTCTTTAAGAAAAGGGATCAGAAATGAATCCTTCCTAATCTGTTCACTTAAAGCTATTGGCTTTGACCAAAATTTTATGTTTCTTACTGTATTTAACAAAATATAAAAAATTGTTTAATTTTTGTTTAAATAGTTAATTCTTCAAAATGGATGCTGAGATTATTATGGACAGTTTCATTTCTCACTCTTACTTCTATTCCAAGATCCTACTATCATACTTGAAAAGGTAAATATGTGTTCTTAAAGGGACTGAATTTTGCTGTGCATATAATTGACAAGTTTATTGGCACATAATAAACTCGTTGGAATCTCTAGACTTCAAAATTAATCAATATTTAATGATACTAATAAATCATTAAATAATATTGGTTATGTGAGACCCAAGGGGAAAAAAAGCAATAGAAGTCACATAGAAGCATGGGTAAATAAAAGCATAAAGTAACCAAGAAATATGCCAAAAATAACACAGGGATTGTCAAAGATAAAACACATCTTGCTGAGAACTCTATACAATCTTTCCTTATCATAAAAGCTCTCTCACTAAAAGCTAGCATCTCAAGCTGCCTTGATAAAACCTAACAAAATCAAAACTCCATGTGGAAAGGCTCCTGGCATCTTTCTTTGAGTACTGAGAACTTTCCCTTTACACAGCATCTGTCTCTGCCATTTTGGGAGGAAACAATATGCTGAGAAATAGCACAATATTCTTCAAAATGATTTTGTACAGAAATCAAACTCTCAGCTGAGCTGAAATAAATTGATTAAAAAATGTGACTAAGAAGTGAAAGTACTTGACATTTACATTTATTATATTTTCTTAAAAAAGCGTTTGCTTTTACTGACTATAAACTATAAAAATATTGCTTTTTTCTTAGCTCAAAGAAAATAAACATATTTTAAATGAGCCTCCTAAAATTAGAAGAAAGGGTCACTCTTGAAGTTTCAAAACAAATGTAACCTGCGGTCCCCAACTCTTCATTGATCAGACTAAAAGAAACATCTGGGATTATGTTTAAAGTCTAATGAAAGTCAACACAAAGTGAAAGAAGTGTCACCAAACACCTGTCCATCACAAAAGAATAGTTTTCCTTTCCGAACCCTACTTAATTGTGATTGAAGAAGAATTAGGATCATCATTAACTGCTTTTATGTTAGTCATTTTCCTGTCTGTCCATCAAATGCAGAAAAACTCCCGTGTCTACAACTGACACTAACAAATAGGTAAGGCCTCTGACCTTGCCAAACACCACCATCTCTGTCTCCCATTTGTCATTTGATCTGAAGTTGTCAGCAAACAGATGTCTCCTTTAGCCTCCGGCATACTCAGAGGTACTAGGGCAGCTGTTGCTATGACATTTGATGAAGGTACGGAAAATGATGATAATGTGATTTGTAGGTCCATCCGCAGTAAGTGCTTGAGAGTACAAGATGGGAATGATGCATTCCCTGCTAATTTGTTAATGTTCATTTTAAAAAAAAGAATGCTTTTAGTTAAATGTAATTTCCTGTGCCAAATTTATTTTGTTGCCTTTAAAGCACCTCCTAAGACAATTTACAAGGAGGTGATCTGTGTCTGCAAAATGCTTCTATTTAACATCTGAACTCTGAAATATGACAGCTTCCAATTGTCTTGCTTCTTTACAGGCAAATGTGTGCTAATTGTCACCTGTACCTTCTCATAACGAATGGATATACAGACAGGGGATAGTTTACTATATTAATATGAGCGGAGGGATTCTAATATGCTCTAGTGGTCATAAAAGAGTCAGTGAAGGGGCACCTGCGTGGCTCAGTCCATTGAGCATCCAACTCTTGATTTCGGCTCAGGTCAGGATCTCCAGGCTCGTGGGGTCAAGCCGTTCATCGGGCTCCGTGCTGACAGTGTGGATGGAGTCTGTTTGGGATTCTGTCTCTCCTTCTCTCTCTTCCCATCTCCTGCTCATTCTTTCTCTCAAAATAAATAAAGATTAAAAAAGGGAGCAGTCAGTAAAAATTGAGGATTTGAGGCTGTGAGATCTGCCTCCACATTTTCTATGAATTTCCATTTTACATGCATGGTCACCAAATTTACCAAATTAGTGTTTCCAATGTGAACATACTGTGCTTCCAGAGAGGCACCAAGTGTCCTACTCCTTTGGTTTTAGGATTTTTAAACATATTTTACATGTTAAAAGAATTACATCTGTATCAGGAAATGCAGATTGTGAATACAATAGTATTTTTTTAGAATAACAGTAAAATGTATTTTTGCTTCTATGGACAATTTATTATTTAGCATATTCAATTAGCGTAAGTAATTGAAATGGGTCCTATTTAAGCTCCCAAAACATCGCCATGACATCCAGTTAAAAATTTTAATACTTGATTATATTTCACATAATCCTGTAAAATCTATAGGAATAGAGAAAATGTGGAATTTGAAATGAAGCCAACATGATCCTTATTATTTAACTGACGGCAAGTCCCATAGTCCTTTTAAGTCTTAGTTTCTTGACATTTAAAATGGGGCCAGTGGTACTGTCTTGAAAGATTATTGCCATCACCGAAGTTAATATTGATGAATTATCTAATACCATACCTTCTCTATAGTACATCCAACAGTCTTACAGTATGATAAACGAGCGCTATTATTATTTTCCTACTGAGGCTGTATAATCCAAAAGGGAAGAGTACGTGTTTATGTATGTGCATAGGTATGTGTGTGTGCGTGTGTGCATGTAATCAAATAAATGATGAATATATGGAAAGATTTGCAGTATTTAATAAACCTACCTGTGTTCTCAGGGAAATACATGTTTTTCTAGGTTAAAGTAAGCAACCTTTAGGCTCTCTCCTTAACGTAAAAGAGTTGCAGCAAATCTTATAACGTATTATGAATATTGTTCCCTTGTTAGTACCTGGTTTGAGATAGGAGAAGAGACTTCTTGGGTCTTTGTAAGAGACAGCTAAGAGAGCTGAGCCAAGTATTGCCCCCCAAGTGGAGCATACTCATGGCACTTTTCAAAAATGGTCACATAAGCATTACTGCATTTTATGGCAAACAGTAGGCAGTTGCTATTTCTAGGACAGATCTAAAGTAGATTTTTCTAGGGCACATTTTTAAAGGAGCTAATTGAATGGCAGCTCAACTGAGAGTCATGACCTGGACAGTGTACTTGGACAGCACTATGTTCTACAAAGCAATTTCATTACTCTAAATAAAGAAGGTTTACTTTACCTTTGCAAAATGGTTACGATATAATCAGCAGGAATATGTACTCATCTCTTCTACAAAGTAATTTTCCTCCAAATAGGAGTTCATTTTAAACAACTCCATGTACTAGCTATTGGTTTTAAATAATATCTTCTCCTAAATGCTTTCTCAAATTAAATAAATTATTTCAATCATCATGTTATATAATTTCATAACTATCTGATCCTATGTGACCCTCTGCCTGATAAGTTCTTGTTAAAGTTCTCTCCAAAGGGGGCACCTGGGTGGCTTAGATGGTTAATCTTGATTTTGGCTCAGGATTCTTGATTTTGGCTTTGAGGTTATAGTTCCGAGATGGAGCCCAATGTTGGGCTCTGTGCTGGGAGTGGAGCCTGCTTGGGATTCTCTCTCTCTCTCCCTCTCTCTCTCTCTCTGTGTATATATATATATATATATATATATATATATATATATATATATATATATATATATATATATATATATATATATATATACACATACATGTACATAATTAAAAAATAAAAAAAGATATTTAAAAACAAAGTTTACTCAAAAGAATGTAGAGCACTTAAAATTGTCTAAATTGATCCAATTAAAATTAAAATATTAATACTGATATTAAAGAGTATTTTTTTGTGAGTAAGAGGAAGATGAGTAACCATGTAATTCTTATTTGACATTGAAGACTACAGGGAAACATTACTATTAACCTTGTGAGCCAAAACAAATAAATTGCAAGGAACATTTTTAGATGGAAGCACTTGACATGCTTCAAAGCTTGCTGATTTCAATTTGTTAGAATGTGTTCATTTTTGCTTGTAATAAAGGGGAAACTATATAGAGGTGTGTCAGTGACTATAAAATTTAATAATTAAAAATTAGAATTAAAAGAGTCCATACAAATGACATGAATGGCATTTTTAAATATCTTTTTTATTTTTTTAAATGTTTTATTTATTTCTGAGAGAGAGAGACAGCATGAGCAGGGGAGGGTCAGAGAGAGAGGGAGTCACAGACTGAAACAGGCTCCAGGCTCCGAGCTGGCAGTCAGCACAGAGCCCGACGTGGGGCTCAAACCCAGAACCGTGAGATCATGACCTGAGTCGAAGTCGGGAAGCTCAGCTGACTGAACCACCCAGGCGCCCTGACATTAATGGCATTTTTAAGTCTGAATGAGACTTTACATGGAGCAGAGAAATACTCAAATATATCCACGGATGCTGCTAAATCCCCAGCCAAGAACATTATAAGAATGTGATCTCCTAAAGTTGAATATGCATTACATTAGAAATGCTGTTAGAACCTCGTGAAGCAGTAATGAAGGGGTGGAAAGAAGAAGATTGATACAGCACAAATTTGGCTGGAAACAGTGTTGTTATTTTAGAGGTGAGGGTGCTTGAAGAACTGTGCTGCTTTCTATAAGAAGAAGCCAGGGACCTAGTGCTTGGCATTTATTATGGGTCTGTTATGATAGTACACTTCTGATTCCCAACACCATTTGTAGTAGTTGGTAATATAGATATTACATGACCCTGATGTAATGAGCATAGAGAAAATGATGATAAACAACAGGGTGAGAAATGTAATGGGTAAACCTCAGGAAAATGATTATGAAATCAATGGAAGAAATGCCCTAGATAATCTCTTATTGTTGATAAGAAATACGAAACCCACAAAAAAAATGACACAAGAAAAATCTTAACAGATGGTAAGCCATCTTAATCAAGCAAATTAAGGGATCATACATTCAAAAAATAAAATAGTAGGTTATTTGACATGCACTGTAATTACATTGGATATATTGCTTTCAATAAACATTAGAGGACAAATTAACATTAGTCGTGCCAGCTTCATTTCTAAATTTGCTTTTCAAGCTTATAATTAAAATCCTAAATTATTACTGCTGCAAATTAACAGTTTTAATGCAATGCAGGCATTGTAATCACCAGTATTTAGTTGTTTTTTAAATGGATTGTCTAATGCAAATTTAAACAATATTCACCTCAGTAAACAGTAAATACTAATAGCCTCTTCAGTGTTGGAAGAGAAAACCGTATGAGTCAGACTTCTCTTCTGTAAGTCTTTACTCGGCTAAAGAGAGAAGCTTGGCTCAGAAGAGAAATAGTGGAGCTCTTAATAGAATAATTGCTTTCTCTCTCTCTCTGAAAGGAGTGTCAAGAGTGGAATACAGTCAAAAAAAAAAAAAGAGTGGAATACAGTCGTTTAAAATCTTCCATCATATGAAGAGCAAAGAAGACTCCATTATCTCATTGGGATGGCCAGTGCTACTATATCATTCAATGGAAGTAAATCCTTTAGCCCGAAGGTGAGTCGTGTCGACTTCCAGGGATTCACATTCCATGGAGATGCGCATGCTCTCAGTTTATTTTCATGGGTATTTTATTTTTTCAGCTTATAGGGAAATAAATGTTAAGACATTTGCTGCACATTTGGAGTTTTGTGATATTCTGCTCGAAGTTCTCAGTGTTTTCATTGTATTGATGCAAATTGATGTTTTTTGATATTTGTCTCCACCCCTCTGCTTCATAGTGCATGCCTCCTCCTAAGTCAGTGGTTTGGGATTGAACAGTTAAAGAAACATACAGCTTAAAAGTATAATCACTAACAGCAAGATGTGATTAAGTTGGGCTGATCTTATGAAGTTTGGTGTAATGAAATGTTCTCTTTAATTATTTTATAGCTGATGAAAGCTTGATTGTGAAATAGGTAAATTAAAGATTATGTAAAAAGATGGTGTTTTCTTTTTTATAATATTTATTTTTGAGAGAGTGGAAGTGAGGGAGGGGAGAGGGAGGGGGACAGTGGATCTGAAATGGGCTCTGCACTGACAGCAGTGAGCCCGATGTGGAGTTTGAACTCATGAGCTGCAAGATCATGACCTGAGCCAAAATCTGATGCTCAATTGTCTGAGCTACCCAGGTGCCCCAAGATAATGTTTTCTTTTTTTACAAAGGAGAAATGAATAAGAAATATTTGTAAACCTTGGATTTAAATGGGCCCTGATGATAGCTTTACAAATAAAAATTATAATGAAACTAGACACACACATAGTTATCAGTATTATTATCAATTATTCTTTGCATAGATTATTTTACTCAAAGAAATACTCCAGTGTACTTTTAGTATTCATTACATTTTTTAATTAAAATAGCCTCGGGATAAATTAGCAGTAGCTTCTTTCCAGGACTTTTTGTATTTTTCCATTTTACAGTTGAAACCACAGGAAAAATGATTATCAGCTTATGGGGCCACTTACAGTTCTGAAGGCAAACTTCGTAATTCAGTGATAACTCCCACATTAAAATCAGAAATAATGTTAGTAAAGGGGGGGAAGCCTCTTTGTAAGTCTTATTTATCTACCTTCTGCACTAATAACACCACCATTTTTATTAATATAGAGACATCTTCAATTTGTTAGTAATTACTCCAGTCTTTTGAAAATGAAGGGGATGATGATGATGATGGTGATGATGATGATGAAGACAGTGATTCTTGTCTCACTTTTTGTCAAGGATTTTCGTGAGTATAAAATGAGAAAAATGAAGATATCTTTTAAACTATAAACCCTCTACAAATGTAATGTATTAGTAATTATAAGCTGAAAATCTCTTTTCATTTCTTCTTAATGGAGGGTCACTGAGATGGGAAATTCATCTGCTCCCAAATGTATCACTTTGGGAAGATAATGTGGAAATTAGTTCTTTTTCAACGTCAGCTGTCACATGTACCTATATCTTTGTTAAAAACATTCTATAATTCTAGTGCCAAAGTGATTACTGCTTAATTTCTCTTTTCTTAGAAAAAAAAAATATCTCATAAGCTTGGAAAAATACCAGCGTCATATACTCTTCCTTGAAATCACTCAAACGCTTACTATGAAAATCCTTCAATTTAAATAGCTGTACGGCAGCGGCACCTGACTGTCTCAGTCAGTTAAGCCTCTGACTCTTGGTTTGGGCTCAGTCACGACCTCACTGTTCTTGGTTTCAAGCCCCACCTTGGGCTCCACACTAAGGGTGCAGAGCCTGCTAGGGATTCTCCATCCTTCCCTCTCTCTGACCCTCCCCCACTCTTGCTCTCTCTTTCAAATAAGCAAAAAAATATTAATAAAATAAAATATTTTAAATAGCCTCTATGGCCCATCTACACCCCAAACAAAAATATTGCACTTAGTCTTTTCTTCCCAGTGTTTGTGACTTCCAAGGCTCTTTAGACTATAACAGAATTGTATGTGAGCTATTTTATATCCGGGAAAGTTAGCTTATGTCATCCCATTTCCTCTGCCCACTCGTTAGTGGACTACATGTCATCTAGTGGATTCACCTCTGAAATGTGGCTTCTATGCTGCCATCACTTCTGTGGATTCTCGAAGTACCGTTGACCTGCCTGTACAATTTCTGGATCTTTGAGGTTTTCTGAAGCCCTCTCTAAGGTACATAGTATCACACGCAAAAAGAAACGTGGATCATCCACCATACGTACTTCAAGAAAATTTTGTGCTTCTGTGTCTGACAGACTCATTTCTACATGGTCACTCACTGGTGTTTATTTTATTGAACTCTAACTATCGAACAACCTTGGTCATTACTTAATGACTATTAGGTGATAATGATTATTAGCAGTTTTCCTAATCCAAAGGAAGCCTACTACACCCAGAGTGCCACACCGTATATATTTTTCTTTTTTACTTGGTCTTTCAGTTTAACTTAGTTTGGCTCCCCACCTCTCATCCCCAATGCGCATAAAGAAAATTCTGTTCTTACGTAGTATGTCCGTTGATTGACAATACAGACTATCTAATCATTTCAAAGTGTGTGTATGTGATCATTGCCCCCATTAGTCTTACATTTTTGCAAAGAAATTCTAGATTTTTATTATACAAAGTGGCCATTCTGGATCCTCAGAGATGGACAGATCAGCATGGCCATTGCTTACTCCCATTCTTAGGGAGTGCATGCATGAATACAGCATACACAAATGATACAAAAATATGATGAATTATGGTTTAAATATGCAAGCTCTTTTATAGTTATGGGATAAAGAATACATACAGTTAAAAAGTTTGTGCTCAGGGGTGCCTGAGTGACTCAGTCAGTTAAGCCTCTGACTCTTGATTTTGGCTCAGGTTATGATTTCATGGTTCATGAGACCAAGCTCCAAGTCAGGCTCTGTGCTGACAGCATTCAGCTTGCTTGGGATTCTCTTTCTCCCTCTCTCCACCTCTCTCCTCCTCTCTCTCTCCCTCTCTGTACAAATAAACATTTAAAGAAAAAGGTTTATGCTCAAATTCTGAGTCTGTCATTGATGGTTTGCCTGTATCTTTTTCCTCTCTAAATTCCATTCACAATCTATATTTCCAGCTACGGTTTCCACCACTGGGCTCTTCACTTGACATTCTCCATTTCACAACTGTTGAGCGTCCAGGACTGGCAAAGGGTTCATATCATTTCCCTACCTATAACTTTAAAATGACTTCTGAGTATTTTGTTTTCAGAACAGAGGATTTTTTTATTGCTAATTTAAAAAAAGCCCTAAGTAACTGTCAAAAGTGTCAACCAGGAAGGTGATTGCTTGATCAAATGAATCTAGGCACAATGCTGATATTGCTGAAAACTTGTTTGAAGTTGCAAGAGCGAGGAACCAAGGATGACATTAAGGTGACTATGAAATTTTGTTGACTAATAGATCTTATTGACCAAGAAAAGTCTCCATAGACACCAAGGTGAAAATCAAAAATTCCAACCCAACATACTATTGGTTATGTGGAATGGATTATAATAATTCAAATATTCACTCACAGGATAAAAGATCTGCTTCATATTACAGTTATAAATATATTCTTCAGAATCGAATTTTTAAGAGAAATTCTTCATAATGAACCCTTCAGTTCCATTATCAACTTCATTACAGAGATTTATCTGAGAATGAATGCAGTGTGAGGTTCTAAGGGCATTTGGGAGAAATGATAAACTCTGACAGCCATGACTCAAATAAGCAAAGAAACAGTAAGAAAAGTAAATGGCAATCCCTCAGATAATTAAAACTAGAACATCCATATGATTCAGCAATTTCAGTTAACCGTATTTACCCAAAGAAAACAGAAATACTAACTTGAAAAGATATTTACACCCCCATGTTCAATGGAGCATTATTTACAGTAGCCAAGATATAGAAACAATTTAAATGTTCACCAAGGAGGAATGAATAAAAACATGTGGTGTAGGAGGTCGCCTGGGTGGCTCAGTGGTTTAAGTGTCCGACTCTTGATTTCAGCTCAGGTCACGCTCTCACGGTTTGTGGGTTTGAGCCCCACGTCAGGCTCTGTGCTGACAGAGCAGAGCTTGCTTGGGATTCTCTCTCTCTTTCTCTGCCCCTCTCCTGCTCATTCTCTCTCTCTCTCAAAAATAAATAAATACACTTAAAAAAACCATATGGTGTATTTATATACACATATATACAATAGAATATCATTCAGCCATAAAAAAGAATGAATTGTCATTTGTGACAAATTGGATGGAACTTAAGGGTATTATGTTAAGTGAAATAACTCAGAGAAAGATATATGCTGCATAATCACACTTACATTTAGTGTCTAAAAATGAACAGGCAAACAAACAAAAACATGTTCATAGATACAGAAACCAGAATGGCGGTTGCCAGAGGTTAGAACTGGGAGGTGAACAAAATGGGTGGATGGGCTCAAAAGGTACAAACTTCTAGTTATAAAATAAATAAACCTTGGGGCACCGGAGGAGCTCAGTTGGTTAAGCTTCTGACTTTGGCTCAGGTCATGATCTCACCATGAGTTCAGCCCCGCATCGGTCTCTGTGCCTGCTTCAGATTCTATCTCCCTCTCTCTGCCCCTCCCCTGCTCACACTCTGTCTCTCTCTCCTCTCAAAAACAAAAATAATCACTAAAAAACAAAAGTTCTCATCATAAGAAAAGAAATTCTGTAACTATGTGTGGTGACAGATGTTTACTATACTTATTGTGATGATCACTTTGCAATATATACAAACATTAAACTATACACCACAAACTGATATAATGTTGTATGTCAATTTTGCCTTAATAAAAAGGATTAAAATTAAGAAAGATTTTTTTAAAATAAAAAGCACTTTTAAATGTGGGTTTATTTTTTTTTAAGATTGGGAGTTTTTAAAATAAAATTTATTGTCAAATTGGTTCTCATACAACACCCAGTGCTTATCCCAGAAAGTGCCCTCCTCAATGCCCATCAACCACCTTCCCCTCTTTGCCTCTTATAGTTTGCCCCCCTCCGTCTCTGTAACTTTTTTTTTCTCCTTCCTCTCCCCCATGATCTTCTGTTAAGTTTCTCCAAATCCACATATAAATGAAAACATATGGTATCTGTCCTTCTCTGCCTGACTTATTTCACTCAGCATAACACCCTCAAGGTCCATCCATGTTGCTACACATGGCCAGATTTCATTGTTTCTCATTGCCGTGTAGTATTCCATCGTATAGATAAACCACATCTTCTTGATCCATTCGTCCGTGGATGGACACTTAGGCTCTTTCCATGTTTTGGCTATTGTTGAGTGTGCTGCTATGAACATTGGGGTACATGTGCTCCTATGCATCAGCCTTTCTGTATCCCTTGGGTAAATTCCTAGCAGTGCTATTGCTGGGTCCTAGGGGAGTTCTATTGTTAATTTTCTGAGGAACCTCCACACTGGTTCCAGAGAGACTGTACCAGTTTGCATTCCCACCAAGAGTGTAAGAGGGTGCCCTTTTCTCCACATTCTTGCCAGTATCTATAGTCTCCTGATTTGTTCATTTTAGCCTAACTGTTCATTTAAATATAATATTTACATATTCAGTTGTTACATTCTTATCTTTTGTGTTGGAAGATTAGCACTGCCTAAAAGTACAGATATCAAACATTATTATAAAGTATATAAATGCGACGTGCAATGATTAACTTTATAGGTCAACTTGACTGATCGAAGGGATGTCCAAACAGCTGGTAAAATATTATTTCTGGATGTGTCTATGAGGGTATTTCTAGAAGAGGTTAGCATGTGAACCGGTAGACTAAATAAAGATCACCCTCACCAATGTGGATGGGTATCACCCAATCCATTCAGGGCTTGGATTGAACAAAAAAGGCTGAAGAAGGGGTGTATTTGCTCTTTGTGGAGCTGAGACACACCTCCTCCTGTCTTCCAGGCTTTCAGGTCTCAGTCCTGGACTGTATCTGCTTTTCCTTGTTTACAGTTTGCAGATGTCAGAACATGGGATTCCTCAGCCTTCATACCTGTGTGAGCCAATTTCTATAATAAAACATAAGCATAAATATAAATATCTCTGTTTCTCCTATGAGAATGGTAATACACAAGGGCTTCAGTAAAAATAGTGGGACTATGAATTTATTTTTGAAGAAAAATACAAACCCTAAGAGTATTGGATGCCTGGATCTCAAGGATGAGATGTATTATTTTAAAATTTTCATGTGCTCCGTTCTTTTGTCATTAGAAATCTTTATGTAAAAACTATAACTGTAAATAAAATTTTACGTCTTCTTTAAATCATGCCTTCATTTTTCATTTACATTAAACTGACAAAAGTCATATTCTATTTCATACTCCTCTAGACTTCAAAGAATGTCCTTAAAACATGAAGTGATAAAGCATAAAATCACACCATTATGTTTCCTAAATGCACAGAGTCACATTGGATATATATTGCTCCCAAGTTCAGCATTGATACTGATACATTTTCTTCACCAATTGTGAACAGCAGTTTCAGAAATGTGATACTTTCAAGGAATACTTCAACTCCCCAGGGCTTCATTCATTGAAACATTATTTCAAGTATTTCTACCATGATCATCTAAGTAACACATTACACCCATTTTCCCTCTGAGGAAATTTTATTGTTCCTCTTTGCAGTGATAAAAGATACACATTACAAGATAAAGATACATATTCATAGCTTGAGTGCTTACTAATATGAAATTTTGGAATGTGCTTTATCAACTTTTGTTGGACATCTTTGATAATATAATGTGGAAGACTTCAAAACCAGTCAACATGATATGTGAGCTTTCATAATTGTATCTTTAGGTCAAATATCTTAAGATCTTTTAAAAGAAGCATCCATTATTGCAAGTTTTGATTTCAATATAATGCCCAAGATTTTTTTTTTTTTGTTCCTTTTGGACTTGTGACTAAAGTATATAACAAAAAGTAGCAGAATAGACAAAAAGCAAACATCCTAAAGAATCAAATGATACAGAGATCCTGACGACAAAATCATAAATATATTTATGCAGATAAATTTACATCTGCCTGTGACAACAACTCTTGAAACTAAAGTTTTCAGATTTTTTATGACATTGTGCATGGATACTATTCTCTAAAAATCACTTTACATTTTTATATTTGTAATTGGAGTTTTGAATGTATTTATTAATAATAATAACAATATATTTAANCCCAAAATATATTTTAAAATTACTTAATTTAAAAACTTCTCCCTTGGGGCGCCTGGGTGTCTCAGTTGGTTAAGTCTCCAACTTCAGCTGAGGTAAAGATCTCAGGGTTCGTGGGTTTGAGCCCCACGGTGGGCTCTGTGCTGACAGCTCAGAGCCTGAAGTCTGTTTCAGATTCTGTGTCTCCCTCTCTCTCTGACCCTCCCCTGCTCACGCTGTCTCTCTCTCTCAAAAATAAATAAAACACTAAAAATTAATTAATTAGTTAGTTAGTTAATTAATACTTCTCCCTCTTTTAAAACCAAATATTCAGCTGGGTATCTATTATATTTGAGGGACACAGAATATCATATTACTCAGGACATTTCTGTACTAAATAGTAAGTTTTCAGATGAGGGTAGTAGAAACCCTAGCTATTAATGACTTAAGTAAAAAGGAATTTATTACCTTACATTTAATTGTGTAGTTATCAATTTATTGGCTTTCATCTCCAAAGCACCCTTTCAGATTGGATTTACAGTAGTAGATGGGATTCCTTTAAGATTTTTCTCCTTTCTACCTGCTTCGGATTCTGTCTCCCTCTCTCTCTGCCCCTTCCTCACTCATACTCTGTCCCTCACTCTCTCTCAAAAAATAAATAAACATTAAAAACTTAAAAAAATAATGAAGGAGGCACCTGGGTAGTTCAGTCGGTTAAGCAGCCGACTTCAGCTCAGGTCATGATCTCACAGTTTATGAGTTCAAGCCCCGCACTGGGTTCTGTGCTGACAGCCCAGAGCCTGGAGCCTGCTTCAGATTCTGTGTCTCCCTCTCTCTCTGTCCCTCCCCCAATCATGCTGTGTCTCTCTCCTTCTCAAAAACTAAATAAACATTTAAAAAGATAAAAGAAAAAAAGGATTCATCCTTTACAGCGTGAGTGATATCAAGCTTTCTCAGTAGAGGGCGCTGGAGGGACACTGCATGAGTAGAGGTCCAGCGGCTGCTCCCCTGCGGCTGCGTGGGTCCGAGGGCATGGAGGGCGGCCTGCCCCAGATGTAAACCGCCCGCAGTCTCAGACTTTTATTGGTTGGGAGTTTTTGGATCACTGATTCAGTTTCATTACTAACATTCTGTCCATTCAGATTTCCTTTGTTGAACTTCTTCCTGATTCAGGCATGGAAGAATGCATGTTTCTAGAAATGTATCCATTCCTTCTAGATTGTACATTCTACATCAGTTCATTGGTGCACAACGTATGTAATGCCACATCTTTCTTACCCGTTCATCCAACTATGGACACTTAGGTTGTTTCCCTGTCTTGACCATTATAACTAATGCTGCAAAGAACAAAGGGAGGGGCGTTTGGTGCATAAATGCGCAGAAGTGAAATTGCTGGGTTGTATGGTAATTCTGTTTTTACTTCGAGGGGAAGTTCCAGGCTGTTTTTCATGGTGGCCCCTCCAGTTGACATTTCCGTCAAACAGTGCATGAGGGTCCCCTTTTCTCCACATCCTCTCCAGCACTTGCTATTTCTTGTCTTTTTGGTACTAGCCATTCTGACAAGTGTGAGGTCTGGATGGGTGACGCTAAATGAAACGAGTCAGAGAGAGGAAGGCAAGTAACATCTAATTTCACGTACGTGTATAGTCTAAAAACAAAAGAAACGAACACGCAAGGGAGAACAGGGAGCCATAAATACAGAGAATAAGCTGGCAGTTGCCAAAGGGGGAGCAAAATAGGTGAAGGAGATTAAGAGGCACAAGCTCCCAGTTATAAAATAAAGAAGCCACAGGGATGTAAAGTACAGCATAGGGAATATAGTCAATCATATGGTAATAACTGAATGGTGACAGATGGTAACTAGGCGTATCAGGGTGATCATGTTGTATACAAACTATGCACATAAATGTTGAATCGCTCACTACATGGCACACCTGAAACTAATATAATATTTTATGTCAATGGTACTCCAATAAATAAATAATAAAAACAGCTTCCAGCCAGCATGCCCCAGACCAGCATGCCGATTACCTTCCCAGGGCTCACCTGACATGAATACCAGGAATCCCATCCTTTTGACACTGGGTGCTCCTGCCTCCTGCCTATGTTGATGTCGTATTCTTTGTGTGTGCCTGCCTGCCTTCCATCCAAAGCTATCCCATCCTGAAGTGGACACTCCCCGCTGCAAATGGGTCCGTCTCCACCGGACCCCAATCCTGGAGTCCGGCTATGGCTTATCTGGGCCACAAAGGTTCCTTCTTGCTCACTCAGCACTTACATTTCTGGTCTGGGAAAGCCAGCAAGATTCTCTGCCCTCTCCTGACCTGGAACTCCAACTCCCCCAAAGAAGCCAGAGCTCTAGTTTTCTGGAAAGGGCCCTGACCAAGACTGTCCATCCTTAGCTACACACCATGGCTCCTACCTTACCTTATAGCTCGTCCTTACTTTTTATTATATTATAACTGTTCTTGGGTTAAACCTCACCTGTTTAAATTACTGTGTTTAAATTACTAATTAATTAAATTAGATTAAGCTGGATTGCTGGACATTGCAATGCACCCTAAAAAATAAATGGATACTATCAATTTATATGGCAAAATTTAGCAATTTGCATTCCCATTGTCATTAAGTGAGAATATTGTTTTGTCCATAATTATGCCAGTATCATATGTTTTGTCAATTATTTAATGAAAGAGAAATAGTGTCTTCATGTTTTAATTTGTGTTTGTCTGAGTAGTCATGAAGTTGAGTATATTTCTGCATGTTTATTAACAGTCCTTATATTTTCTTCGATGGCTTGCCAGCTATGGATATATATATATATATGAGCTGGATATGGATATCCTTATCCATATATATATATATGGATATATATATGAGCTCTCCTTATCATATATATATATGATATATATGATATCCTTAAGTAGCTCTTTGCAAATTATGACTATTGATTGCTTTAAGTGCTACAACTAATTTCTCTCAGGCTGTTTTGATATTTTGTAAAAAGACATTTAAAAATAGTGATATTTTTCACTGATTATTTATTATTGAGTCTCTCTGACTCTCCATGTATTTTTTCCACTCCCTCTGAGGTTATCATCCAATACAGGTCTTATCAAATGATTACCTTACTTCAAGCTTCAGATGAAACCCTCTCTTCTGTCGGCAACCCCGTTTGCAGCTGTCTTCGATTTTTCAATCCTCAACCCCAGTGTGACCCTATCTGAAGACAGGACATGTAAGAATATGGTAGAATATTATAGAATGTTGTATAGAGTTTGAAAGATGACCAAGAATAACTTTACTAAGGTCCATGAGGACCCAATGACAAGAAAGTGTTTCAGTATTTACTGTACCAGCACTTTTTTTAAAACTTTATTTATTCATTTTTAAGAGAGAGACAGAATGGGATGGGGCAGAGAGAGAGAGAGAGAGAGAGGGAGGGAGAGAGAGAGAGAGTGAAAGAGAGAGGGAGAATATCAAGCAGGTTCCACACCACAAGTGCAGAGCACAACATGGGGCTCGAACTCACAAACCGTGAGATCATGATCTGAGCCGAAATCAAGAATCAGACACTTAGCCCACTGAGTCACCCAGATGTCCCTGTACTAGCACTTGATGACACCAGGTGGCTTGTGTTCCATAACGGCTGCCCATGAGAAACCCCTTCATATTTTATAACAGCACATGGGTTTTCTTTTCTACCTAAAAGTGAGTAGGTAAAAAATGGAATGTTTGCTTATGAAAAGAAATACGCTGCCATGTATCTAGCTGAGCCTCTGTCTCTAACACATTTATATATTGTACTAATCAATATCCTTAACTGTTTCTTTAATGCGTCTTTGCCTGCATTTGTTTTCAATTCCCTGAAAAGTTGATTTTGTGAACTTACCTGAAAAGCTCTGCTATGTGAATTGGGCCATGTTTCTCTACATGCATCATTTACATGTAGAACTTCCCATCCTTATCTGAAAGCTTCATTATCCAAATTAAGGCTCTGACCTCTTTCCATTCTGCTAATTGAGGTTTAACAATATCAGAATTAATATTCTCTGATTTATGAGGATGAGGGGAAAAAAGTCTCCTTTTAACTGGACCAAAAGTTAATAATTACTCGTCTGCATTAAATGGTTTCCTTTGCAGCTGTGTTGCAAGTTTTATGTTTAGAGGATTTTTTTAAACCACAGAGAATCAATTTTAGGAGGTAACAAGTTTCAACGAAAACTGTGAATAATAGTATTTCCTCTAGACACCAGGGAACTCAGTAATGGAAGGTGTCTTCCAATTCCACTGAAGAGAGGCAAAGAACAGAGAAGCAACTTTATGTAGTTTAGACCTTTTTGGGTCCCCACAGCGGCATCAAAGCTTTCTAAGGAGACAAGCCAGGAGCCCATGAGATGCCATGAAATTAGAAGTAAAGTACAAGGTTTGGGGGGGGGAGAAGGGATTGGGGGGCAGATGAGGCCTTCAAACATGATCCAGGCAGAGCAATGAGGTGACAGGGACACTGCGTTCTGCTTCCCTGGGTCACTCTTCCCTCCTCCCTCCTTGTTCTTACACTAATTCTAAGTATTTTAATAACAATCAATTCCAGGGACTACAGAAAGTTATAAATGCCAATTATTTACAATATGTAACATCTGCAAGGCATAGATAGGTAGAGATAAATCTATATATATCTACTATGTAAATATATATCTGTATCTATAATGTATATCTGTAGATTTTACAAATATATAGATACCTATATAAATATCTATATATGTAAATATATATCCATATATCTATATGT